>NC_134688.1:170201586-170522658 GCF_050947455.1 Rhinoderma darwinii | reverse complement strand
AGGCAAATAACACAAGATTATTTCTATAGATAATAGGGAGAACTTGCTCTACTCCTGCCCCTGCACAGTGACCTCTGTACATATACTAGTAAGTCTCTGCACAATTTTCTGTTTACGTTTACTCATGTCTAGGTTCCTGCTGTATACCGTATTTTTTGGACTATAAGATGCAGTTTTTAGCAAGAATAAATAGTGCAAAAAAGTCCCTGCGTCTTATAGTCGTCAGTCAAGGGACCCGGCAGCGCCAGGCCCCCCGACTGCTCCTTACTTAACCCCTTCCCGACCCGTGATGTGCCGTTACATCATGTAGCGGGGAAGGGATGATGTATGGAGCGGGCTCACGTGCTGAGCCCGCTCCATACACTGCAGATGTCAGCTGTGTTTTACAGCTGACATTCTGCTCTAACGGCCAGGAACAGCAATGGCGCTGTTCCTGGCCGTTTAACTAGTTAAATGTCGCGGTCAATAGCGACCGTGGCATTTATAGTGGTTTTCCCATGAAGGATATTTATGAGATTTCCACAGAATATTTCATAAATGTCAGATAGATGCGGGTCCCACACCCCCTAAACCCTGTTCTATCTTACCTGGCTCCACTGTCTTCCGGCCGCTTCCTGGTTACATGGTCGAGTTACGGAAACACTGTAACTCCCACAGAACTGAATAGTAGTTACAGAAACAGCGTATCATGCTACGCTGCTTCTGTAACTGTCATTCACTACTATGGTAGTTACGTAAACATTGTACCAGCGATCTAATGATTGCTGGTTCAAGTCCTAGGGGAACTAATAAAATGTGTAAAAAAAAAAGTTAGATAAAGTTTCAGGAGTGTAAACATTTTTTGAAAGTTAAAAAGAAAAACCCTTTTCCTATTTTTCTCCAAGCACAATGTAAAAATAAAAAAATAATTAAAAAATTGGTATTGCTGCATCAGTAAAAGTCGTAAACTATTACAATGTAGCATTATTTGACTCACACAGTGAACGGTGTAAAAACAAAAAAATGTAAAACCCCAACATCAATGTCTTTTGGTCACCATAGCGCTAAAAATAATGAAATAAAAAGTGATTAAAAAATCGTATGTACCAAAAAATGGTGCTTATAAAAACTACAGCTCGTCCCGCAAAAAATAAGCCCTCACACCGCTCAAACGATAGAAAAATATAAGTTATGGCTCTCAGAATGTGGCGAAACTGAATAAATTATGTTTTTTAACCAATAATTTTTTCTTTGTAAAAGAAGTAAAATATGACATTTTTTTCCTATTTTCTGTTGTCTAAAACCTGGGTGCATCTAATAGTCAGCTGCGTCTTATAGTCCGAAAAATACAGTAGTTCATCACTTGACTTCCGTACACATTACGGCAGCAGCTCAGGCAAGTTGGCTGTCTCCATAATCAAATAAAAGTAATATATAATCAGAAAATAAAAACAGATTAGAAAAAAGACTATGTTTTAATATATATATTTTCAATTCTTAAAAACAAAATATAATGTGTTACATTTAAAACTTTTCAAAGACAAAACTTTTTGCATTATTTTGAATTCAAGCATTTGGACATCATATAGAAAATATACTTATATGTACTGTGCACTTTAAGGTATGCTACCTTTCTTTCAAATTTAGGACAAGAGAAATTAAAATGTTTTTAACCAAACTTTTGCATATTTCTCCTTAGTTTTTTTTATTCCTGGGTACGTTTGTAATTTAAATAAAGTTTTATATTGTGTCAAAGTGACTATTTATATCTGACAGACTTCACTGCTTTAACCCACATTTCTCCCTTTGATCTTCACAGAGAGCTTCAATTAATTGTTGAATGCCTAAGTGCTATCCAACGATATCTTTCATATTAAAGTTCCCAATTACAGCACATATATAATGTAAAATAACTTTTGTGAGATTTAATGATTTAGCCACTCAAAACACAAGCACCTGGATTGCGTCTTTTTTCTCCCCTAGGTATAGAGCTCCTAAATCCTCCTTATGAATGTCTGTTTGGAGAATTGTAAATTGAGAATTAAGACACAAGGTGAACAGGAAGTGGTGTCAGCAGGAATTCTTATTTTCACAGGAAATACTTGTTAGCTAAAATAATCTCTATAGTACAGTTTGTTTTTAAGGTCAGAGTACACGATTATAAGGATGTAAAAATGGGGAACATTAAACATAAAGAGAAAGGCTAGATATTCCCATGGAAAGAGTTTACTTCCACAGTGATTCAAGTATATATTATAATACTCTGTGTATTCCTTACAACTCAAATGAAATATAAAATGATTCAAAAAGTTAAACTGTATGTGTGTATAATAATATAAGAACCTAAAGAGAGAATATCTGAAAGGGAAGAATAACTGTATCATGCGTGTTTGCTAGTTTGGTAGGTGACCACACACACAGGTCACCAGCAGACGGTATTTGTTAAGTATATTTATAGAAATTTCAAAAAGGATTTTCACAATAATCCAAGTCATGGATTACAGACCTGTCTCAGAGCAATATGTGCCTTAGGCCTCATGCACACAAACGTATTATGACTTTGTACAAACATGACCCTGTATGATGGCACACTGAGTGCCTACAACTCCATAGCACTGAATCGCAGGGACTCTATGTGCCCCTGTACAATCTCCTACACTTTGCTCTGTCATATGCATGAGGCCTTAAAGGGTTACAAAATTTGGACAATCCTTTTCTATTAGAATGGTCCCGGGAGATAAGCTGATAACCAGCTGTCCTGCTGTTGGGGCCCCCAGCATTGCTGGAACATGTCTGGTTCTCTAGCCCAAAAGACACTCTTTGTAGCAACTCTCTGCTCTGGCTAATAGATGGGGATACTGAACAGGAGTCCCCCATCTATATATTCATATTTTCCCCAATAGTTTCTTTTAAAATAGGTTTTTAAACCGCACAACCCCTTTAAAGTGGTTAAATGAGCCCTAACTTACCAGTGCTTCTACTGCAAAACAAGGATTATACAAATCTTACTCTTCCAAAAGGTGGGGTTTCAAAGGTGATTCAATGAATATGTCACTTGAATAGAAATAGAATTAAGGGTAAGAGGTATTAAAACATGTTTACCCCCTTAGCGACATCTAATGTATGGGCACGTCGTTGTCGTTAAGGACTTAACGCAACACAACGTATGGGCACCATCGCCAGTGGGTGTTAGGTGTATATTACAGCTGACACTCTGCTGCATGGCCAGAATCGTAGCTAGCCTCTGATCCGGCCGATTAACCACTTAGATACAGCGCTCAAAAGCGAGCGCCACATCTATGGTGTTTCCTAGCAGATGGGAACCACGCATTGCTAATAGCGGGGTTCCGATGGCTGTTCTGGCAGACCAAAGGCCTAACAATGGCCTCCTCTCTGCTGAGTACGGAAGCCTGCTGGTCCTGCCTGGAGGCGGGGCCTAAAAGGCTTCCGGATGCTAAAGAAAGATGACACTGTGCTGTAACGGCAAGGAATGGAGCTAGCTCCGATCCCTGCCATTAACACAGTAGATGCCATGATCAAAAGCGATCGTGGCATCTTAGTGGTTTGTAGCGATCGGCATCGACACAATGTGATCATTAAGCTGCCGATCATTACTATGACAACCGGAGGCCTAACAATGGCTTCCCCGTCTGCCACCTATGATAGCCTATTAGGCCCCGCCCACAGATAGGACCTATTAGGCTTGATGTCAGTGAATGACTGACAGCTCTAGTGCCTTGCACTACATGGGTAGTGCAATGCATTAGAGTAAAGATCAGAGGTGCAGGACCTCAAGTCCCCTAGTGGGACAAAAAAAAAGTTGAATGAAAGTGTAAAAATAAACGTTTCAAGTTAATAAAAACAAACACCAGATTTTTTCCTATAATAAGTCTTTTCTTTTAGAGAAAAAAATGAACAAGTTAAAAAAGGTACACAAATTTGGTATCGCCGTGTCCGTAACGACCCAAACTATAAAACTATAATTTTATTTTTCGAACACAGTGAACACCGCAAAAAAGATAAGTAAAAAAGCATGCTAGAATCAATTTTTTTATCACCACCCCTACCAAAACATGAAATAAAAGTGATAAAAAAGTTGCACGTACCCCATGACTGAAAAATAAAAAAGTTACGGCTCTCAGAATATAGCGACACAAGAAATAAATAAAATATTTTTTTTAAAATGTGATTTTATTGTGCAAACGCTGCAAAACTTAAAAAAAACGATATACATTTGGTATTGCCGTAATCGTATCGACCAGCAGAATAAAGTAAAATGGTCATTTATAGCCCACGGTGAACGCTGTAAAAAATAAATAAAAAACATAACAGAATTGCTGGTTTTTGGTCACCTTGCTGGCCAAAAAATGGAATAAAAAGTGATCAGACAATCGCATGTACCCCAAAGTGGTACCAATGAAAACTACAGATTGCCCCGCAACAAATAAGCCCTCACACAGCTCCGGTGAAGAAAAAATAAAGACATTCTGGCTCTCAGAATATGGCAATGCAAAATTTGCAGAGTCTTACAAAAGCGGATAAGATTGGGCACCATTTACCAGTGCGACACCGGCCACACATCTATGAATTATTATTTATTTACCCCATTATTATACCCTCTTATTATACCCTGATGTACTCCGCACAGATTACATATGCCCCCACATTACAAAATGAAATATCAGCAATACCCCAAACAGAACTACTAGCAAGCATAATCTGCACACCGATAGCCAAATGGCGCTCCCTCCCTCCCTAGTTTACGTCCACATATATGGCATCGCTATACCCGGGAGAACCCGCTTAAAATTTTATGAGGTATTTGTCTTCGGTGGCACAAACTGGGCACAACATATTCTGCGCTAAATAGGCATATCAGCGTAAAATTGCAATTTTCACTTTGCACCATCTGCTGCGCAATAATTTCTCATGAAAAAAACCCTGTTGGGTCAAAATGCTCACTACCCCCCTTAAAATGCCTTAAGGGGTGTAGTTTCCAAAGTGACCCCTACTTGGGGGTTTGTTTTACTATTTGACCTCAAAGCCCTGCAATTGTGGGCCAATGGTGTGAAAAGCACATAAATAGACCTCAAATGCGCATGGTGCTCTTCACTTCTAAGCCCTGTCATATGTACAGACGAATTATATATGCCTTGAGGGTGTAGTTTCTAAAATGGGGTCAATTCTTGGGGGCTACCACTGTACTTTGGTACCTTAGGGTTTTGCAAATGAAAAAACCAAGCCAGCCAAATCTGCATGCCAAATAGCGCTCCTACCATTCTGAGCCCAGCAGTGTGTCCAAACAGCAGTCTATGACCCCATATGGGGTATTGCCATAATCGGGAGAAATTGCTTTTCAAATGTTGGGATGCTTTATCTCCTTTATTCCTTGTAAAAATTTAAAATTTCCACGTTTTATCAGAAGAATAGTAATTTTTAATTTCACAGCATAATTCCACTAAATTCAGCAAAAAACCTTTGGGGTCAAAATGCTCATTAAACCCCTCAATAAATTCCTTCAGGGGTGTAGTTTCCCAAATGGGGCCATTTTTTGGTGGTTTCAACTGATTTGGTCCCTCAGGGGCTTTGCAAATGCGACATGGCACCCAAAACCATTACAGCAAAACTTGAGCTCCAAAAGTCAAATGGTGCTCCTTCGCTTCTGAACCCGGCCATGAGTCCAAACAGCAGTTTATTTCCACGTATGGGGTATTGCCGTAATTGTGAGAAATTGCTTTTCAAATGTTGGGGTGCTTTTTCTCCTTTATGCCTTGTAAATATTGAAGATTTCTACATTTTATTGGAAAAAAAATTTGATTTTCATTTTTACATCCTAATTCCACTAAATTCAGCAAGAAAATCTGCTGGGTTAAAATGCTCACTAAACCCCTTGATAAATTATTTGAGGGGTGTAGATTGCCAAATGGTGTATTTTTTTTGGGGGGGGGGTTCCACTCTTTTGGCACCACAAGACCTCTTCAAACCTGACATGGTGCCTAAAATATATTCTAATAAAATGGAGGCCCCAAAATCCACAAGGTGCTCCTTTGTTTCTTAGGCCTGTGCTTCACTCCAGTAGCACAGTAGGGCCACATGTGGGATATTTCTAAAAACAGCAGAATCTGGGCAATAAACATGAATTTGCGTTTCTCTGGTAAA
The DNA here is from genome assembly GCF_050947455.1 of Rhinoderma darwinii. Classification (NCBI taxonomy): domain Eukaryota; kingdom Metazoa; phylum Chordata; class Amphibia; order Anura; family Rhinodermatidae; genus Rhinoderma; species Rhinoderma darwinii. Next base: position 170,516,520 of record NC_134688.1, on the reverse strand, counting down.
ACCTTGTGTGTTATAGAAACAAATTAATTAAAACAGATTTTCTGAAAAAAAATTAAATTGTCAATTTCATCTCCACTTTGCTTTAATTCCTGTGAAACACCAACAGGGTTAAGAAACTTTCTAATTGCTGTTCCGAATACTTTGAGGGGTGCAGTTTTTAATATGTTTTTTTTTTTTATAGGGGGTTTCTAATATATAAGTCCCTCAAAGCCACTTCACACCTGAACTGGTCCCTGAAAAAATAGCGTTTTGAAATTGCTGCTAAAGTTCTAAGCCTTGTAATGTCCTGGAAAAATAAAAGAATGTTCGAAAAACTATGTCAACATAAAGTAGACATATGGGAAATGTTAACTAGTAACTATTTTGTGTGGTATTACTATCTGTTTTACAAGTAGATACATTTAAAATTTAGAAAAATGCTAATTTTTGGAAATTTTCTCTAAATTTTGGTAATTTTCACAAATAAACACTGAATGTAGTGACCAAATTTTACCACTAACTTAAAGTACAATGTGTCACGAGAAAACAAACTCAGAATCGCTTGAAAAAACAGAAGCATTCCAAAGTTATTATCATATAAAGTGACACATGTCAGATTTGAAAAAAACGGCCTTGTTCATTAGGGTATGTGCACACGATAGCAGGCATTTACGTGTGAAAAGACAGACTGTTTTCAAGAGAAAACAGCTGCCTCGTTTCACACGTAAATGCTCCTCCTCGTATTATGCGAGGCGTCTGTGACGCTCGTAAATCTTGAGCTGCTCTTCATTGAGTTCAATGAAGAACGGCTCAAATTACGTTGCAAAGAAGTGCCCCGCACTTCTTTGCCGAGGCAGTCAATTTACGCGTCGTCATTTGACAGCTGTCAAACGACGACGCGTAAATTACAGGTCGTCTGCACAGTACGTCGGCAAACCCATTCAAATGAATGGACAGATGTTTGCCGACGTATTGTAGCCCTATTTTCAGACGTAAAACGAGGCATAATACGCCTCGTTTACGTCTGAAAATAGGTCGTGTGAACCCAGCCTTAGGTGAAAACAGGCTGTGTCCTGAAGCCATCCGTGTGCGGCCTGTGTTTCACAGAACCGCCATTAGCGGCCGATGGAAGTGTGCATGCAGCCTAAGATGTAGACATAGATTGAAATGGTAATTCCTATTCACATGATATCCAACTCTAAAACATAGAAGTAGAAGTATTGTGTTGTCATCAAGAGACTGGAACATATATATATGCTTCAATCAATTTGCTTGTATCTTCTATCTCTGATTTCAAAACAAAGGAATAACGCATTCAAAATTTGTACACATATTTAACATAGGCTACAGGACATTTGAAATTCCCCACATGGAAGTATCTTTCAATTAAAGGAATATAATTTACACAAATGTTATTATATTTTTATTGAAATTTCATATTCTGTTACAGAACACATTATTAAAATAAGTATTTTTTCCAAAGATTAAACAATTAAACCAAAATTTTGAAATATCCTCGGACTTCCTCTCATGGAATTCTCTCATTTCATAGTTTAACAATGTGGGTTTTATCAACAGACGACCAAGAATTTCGAGGGCTTTTAAACTGATCCCTATTTCCTCCACTGTTTTTTTTTCTTCTTTCTCTCCCTCATGTTTCATCAATGATGAGAAACGACAACACGGAAAGGACACATGGCTTAATGTTAGAGAAAGGAAATGAAAATGAGACTTTCCTCATTTTCAGATTAAGCTATACCGGGGAGGAATTTCCTATTGCCCCCTTCTTGCTTCTAAATCTTAAACCAATAGATTAATATGAAATTCTAATAGGTCTCAGCACATTTTTGAGAATTAGTTATTTGATGTAATAATTGGATAGACAAGAAAATGTAAAATGTCCTACTTCAGGAGGTATTAATGGCTCAGTCATTAACATAATTTAGAAGAGGATTAGATATTTACCTTATGACTAATTGTATGGCTAATTATAATTATTGAAAAGAGTTATGAGCTTAATTTCATTCAGGGAATTTTCTCTGACTGCGAATATGGGGTCAAGAAGGATTTTACTCCCATAAGGTAACATTGACCCCTATTATCCAGGAACTTGTCTTTTCCTATCATCTGGACAAAAAAAATAAAAAATCTTCATGAGATTGAACTTGCTGGATATTATTAATATTAATATTATTGTTAAACCTATGCAACTATGTGACTGTATGCAGCCACATTCTAAATTCTTGTTCATCGACATTCTGTATTCTAATAATACTCTATTTTTAAGTCCTCTGTTTCTATGTTACACAAAAGTTTTATGCATTAAATTAGAGTTCTATCATTTAGCTATCATAACGTAATCCCAATTGTTTTCCTGTTATGACCTTGACTCTTCTCAAGGTCTCATATGACCTTCAGCTTGTGACATGAACATTTCCATAGAGACAAGCTAAACAGAACTCATGTCAATATTTATTTATACTTATATAAGAATAGAGCCGAGGGCACAATTTAGTTGGGTCAAAGTGGCAAGTTCATCCAGGTGGCCAACATGATAAACAGAAAATATATAAACACCACACAAACATATAGATTCCAATACATTAATCCATTAAGCATTAGCATGAATTCACACACACGCACATACACACACATATATAATTTCAAACAGGTGTCCATCACATCCACTCTGTTGATCATGAACAGCTGCACAAAGAAGAAGTCTTCCTGCGTAAGGTCCAAATTAAAATGAAAATGCTTTAAAATGCCCACGTGGCTCCTTATAAAGTCAAAAATTATCCACACTTAGGTTATATTAAAACTTCTGTTGGCCGCACTGTCTAATCAGCACTTTCCGTATGAGGTCGCTGTCTCCCCGGTCATTGCCTAGAAAGTTTGAACATGTTAAGTCTGTTTATTTGTGACTGCAGTGCGAGAAACAATGGCTGTCCCAATTGTGGTTTGCATTATAGAACAGCAGCATGCACTGATTCGTGTTTTGTGGTCTGAGGGTTTCTCTGGTGCCGATATTTATTGAAGACTTTGTGCACAATATGGAGAAATAGTTTTGTCATGAAGAAGTGTGTATGAATGGATAGAGAATTTCAACGATGGTCGCACAAGTGTCAGCCATGAAGAATAAGCCGGACGTACGTCTACGTCCACGACTGATGACAACATTGAGCGTGCTCGTGAACTGATTCTATTGTATAGATTATCACCTATTTGGTCCCCTGAAAGAAGTCCTACGAGGACAAAGATTCACGTCTAATGAAGAGGTGAGGAAGGCAGCTGTGCATTTGTGGCTCCCAGCTTAGCCTAAAACATTTTTTAATGTGGGAATATGAAAGCTTGTTAAAAGATGGACAACGTGTATTGAAAAGGAGGGAGATTATGTTGAAAAATTATTTATTTGTCTTTTCTGAAGGTTGATTAAAATGAATTCTACAGCCAGAGTAAATTTTTGACTCACCATCGTATATTGGCGAGACAATTAAAAAAATCAGAGATAGGGTGTCACAATGGATGCAAAATAAAAGGAATTGCCAGTACCTCATCATTAAATTAAAAAAAAAAAAAAAGTAACATTCAGCCAGAGTATTGTTTCAAATTCTTGAACATGCCAAGAATCTGTAAAAATAAAAAACTCAGACAGAGGGAGGTATACTGAATATATACTGTAAGTTAGACATTATGCTGCAGATTTAATATTATTGTCTTAAGCTTGGCTTAAAACTAGGCCAGTCAGACGGATAACCATCAGTAGTGCATGCTGTATGATAAATTTGTCACATCATGCTTGACATGTTAGACACCTTTCTCTTCCTTATGCCACCCCTTGGTTGCCTACTTTAGTACAATATTTTGCGCCAAAATGTTGTACACAATTTGTCACATTTTAAGCCATGCCCCAGTTTGGTAAGCCACATCCCTTTTCTATACACTACTTTTTGTCAAATGAGGCCAAAAAATGTCTAAGACACATAATAAGTCTGGCTTAAGACATGTGCGTCACATTTTTTACTCAAAATGAACCAGAATTCTGGAGCATTTAGCCCCCATTGTATCCAAAGAGCCTCAAAAGAGATTGACTTATTTTTGTTCTACTAATGTCTATTGATATAGTTTATTCATTGTGGTTTATTTTCGTATTATTTCAGACTTCTACCGGATACAGAGTATATCCGGAATTGTGCCCATTTTCTGCTTGGAGAGTCTGTTGGGATATACTGTGTATATGGTATAATGTTTGTATATTGTTGATTTGATTAGTAGTATATAATTGTAATAATATGTGTATACTTGTGGCTTGCAATTGACCTTGCAATCAGAAGTGAACTTGTATGTTTTACCTGCTTATGGGGTTTGGAATACGAAAGGTTTTGCAATAATGTGAATCTCCTCATCAGGAGGATGCCCGTTTGAAGCTGAGGTGAAAATTTTCCTGACTTAACAAAGAGGATTTTTACTTTCATTCAACTGCACTGTATACATATATATATATATATATATATATACATATATATATATATGTGTGTATATATATATGTATATATGTGTATATATATATATATATATATATATATACATATACATACACAGTACATTCACCTCTACTATACACTGCTCATGGCCTACTCCTAAGGCGATGTGATCAATTGTCAAAATGGGTAAACTGCCTAGACATTCAATTATTTTAAAGAGGCTCTGTCACCAGATTTTGCAACCCCTATCTGCTATTGCAGCAGATCGGCGCTGCAATGTAGATTACAGTAACGTTTTTATTTTTAAAAAACTAGCATTTTTGGCCAAGTTATGACCATTTTTGTATTTATGCAAATGAGGCTTGCAAAAGTACAACTGGGCATGTTGAAAAGTAAAAGTACAACTGGGCGTGTATTATGTGCGTACATCGGGGCGTGTTTACTACTTTTACTAGCTGGGCTTTCTGACGAGAAGTATCATCCACTTCTCTTCAGAACGCCCAGCTTCTGGCAGTGCAGACACAGCGTGTTCTCGAGAGATCACGCTGTGATGTCACTCACAGGTCCTGCATCGTGTCAGACGAGCGAGGACACATCGGCACCAGAGGCTACAGATGATTCTGCAGCAGCATCGGCGTTTGCAGGTAAATCGATGTAGCTACTTACCTGCAAACGCTGATGCTGCTGCAGAATCAACTGTAGCCTCTGGTGCCGATGTGGCCGACACGATGCAGGACCTGTGAGTGACGTCACAGATCTGCACTGCCAGAAGCTGGGCGTTCTGAAGAGAAGTGGATGATACTTCTCGTCAGAAAGCCCAGCTAGTAAAAGTAGTAAACAAGCCCCGATGTACGCACATAATACACGCCCAGTTGTACTTTTACTTTTAAACACGCCCAGTTGTACTTTTGCAAGCCTCATTTGCATAAATATAAAAATGGCCATAACTTGGCCAAAAATGCTCGTTTTTTAAAAATAAAAACGTTACTGTAATCTACATTGCAGCGCCTATCTGCTGCAATAGCAGATAGGGGTTGCAAAATCTGGTGACAGAGCCTCTTTAACAGGCAGTTCGGAGCATTTAAAAGAAAGTGAATGCAAATCTTTTAGAGTGCATGAGCCTAATGTGAGCATCAATTCTGATCAACATCTAATTGGACTCCAATCGATCATCAGCCGGATTTAAGGAAATCACAAATCAGTGTTAAAGAGGCTCTGTCACCAGATTTTGCAACCCCTATCTGCTATTGCAGCAGATAGGCGCTGCAATGTAGATTACAGTAACGTTTTTATTTTTAAAAAACGAGCATTTTTGGCCAAGTTATGACCATTTTTGTAATTATGCAAATGAGGCTTGCAAAAGTCCAAGTGGGTGTGTTTAAAAGTACAAGTCCAAGTGGGCGTGTATTATGTGCGTACATCGGGGCGTTTTTAATACTTTTACTAGCTGGGCGCTCTGATGAGAAGTAACATCCTCTTCTCTTCAGAACGCCCAGCTTGTGACAGTGCAGATCTGTGACGTCACTCACAGGTCCTGCATCGTGACGGCCACATCGGCACCAGAGGCTACAGTTGATTCTGCAGCAGCATCAGCGTTTGCAGGTAAGTCGATCTTACCTGCAAACGCTGATGCTGCTGCAGAATGAACTGTAGCCTCTGCTGCCGATGTGGCCGTCACGATGCAGGACCTGTGAGTGACGTCACAGATCTGCACTGTCACAAGCTGGGCGTTCTGAAGAGAAGAGGATGTTACTTCTCTTCACAGCGCCCAGCTAGTAAAAGTATTAAAAACGCCCCGATGTACGCACATAATACACACCCACTTGGACTTGTACTTTTAAACACACCCACTTGGACTTTTGCAAGCCTCATTTGCATAATTACAAAAATGGTCATAACTTGGCCAAAAATGCTCGTTTTTTAAAAATAAAAACGTTACTGTAATCTACATTGCAGCGCCTATCTGCTGCAATAGCAGATAGGGGTTGCAAAATCTGGTGACAGAGCCTCTTTAAGCTATGATGATCTGTTCTCACTGATGGCTGCTAGATCATATCCAGATAGTTTGACTGCATTTGTGAATTTTCTTTTACATGCATTTAGTCACAGAGATTTATGGTATAATATATTTTTGTTGAATTATTTTTTTCTCCATGAAAATAATACATGTAAACAGTTAACTAAATCAGTTTTACAATTATGCATTTTAAAGCATTTACAGCATTAATGTGAAACGCATTAATATTTCAAAGGTGAAAATCAATAAATAGTAAGCATTTGATAATGCGGCAGCATCATTGCCAGAGAGGTGTAGAATTCTCACGTTTTTACGTTTATAAGTGATACAATCTTGCCGTTCAGAGACCTCCTGCTTCTCAGATATCTTACCTAAGGTTTCTTTGCTAAGATTAGATTTCTAGCTTCATAGCTCAAAATAAACTGATCTAAACTCAAATCCACTTCACAATTATTTTAATAAATATTTTCTGGTCTTTCAAACCATTGGATGAAGGAATTGGATTACATTTAAAGGGGCTGTCTGGTTTTGAAAACCCATTTTCATATACCTTATTAGGGAATTCTGAGTCAACAGAGAAAGGGTTCCCTGTTCAGGATCCTCATCTCTTGGCCAGAGTGGAGAGCAGTTACTAAGATTCTCTCGCTCTGAAAAACATGTCCTGTTCACATTTGAACATCGCTATAGGCCCCCATTCACTGGATGGAAGTAAAGAGTGTCCTTTTGGCGCTCGTTGGGTTGGTATGTGTCGGCATATTTTTTTTTTACTGCCTAGGAAAGCACAGCAGACTGAGCTTTCCTATACAGTGGGCCACTGCAAAGAAATCTTTTCTGCTTGGTATAAATCGGCCAATGGCCAACATGTGCAACTGTATGGCTATACGCTGGCATACATCGGAGGTAGACGTCAGGTAATATTTCCAAAGTATACCTTTGATGTATACATAAACAAAATCCGAGTTGTTTTGGAGAGAGGGAGGGAGCTCCCTCTCTCTCCCACCGACACCCGGCGATAAGATCGCTGAGTGTCTGTGTCTTCTATGGCAGCTGGGGGCCTAATAAAGGCCCCCAGGTCTGTCTGTAGTGAATGCCTGCTAGGTCATGCCAGAGGCATGGCCTAGCAGATGCCTGTCTGTTTTAAAAGTATTGCCGTGTATTATAAAAGCGATCGGAGGATCGCATATTAAAGTCCCCTAGTGGGACTAGTAAAAAAGTAAAAAAAAAGTTTCATAAAGTTAATAAAAAAAAATGTGAAAAAAAATTAAACACCCACTTTTTTCCCTTACAAAATGGTTTACTATTAAAAAAACAAAATGAAGCAAAAAAAGTTACACATATTTGGTATCGCCGCGTCCGTAACGACCCCGACTATAAAGCTATTACATTATTTAACCCGCACGGTGAACACCGTAAAAAATAAAAACAATGGAAAAATTGCTGTTTTCTGTGAATCCTGCCTTAAAAAAAATGTGATAAAAAGTGATCAAAAAGTCGCATTTAATCCAAAATGGTACCAATAAAAACTACAAGTCATCCTGTAAAAAAAAGCCCTCATACAACTGCATCGGCGGAAAAATAAAAAAGTTATGGCCCTTCAAATATGGAGACACAAACAAATAATTTTGAAAAAAAAGTATTTTTACTGTGTAAAAGTAGTAAAACATACAAAATCGATACAAATTTGGTATTATTGCAATTGTAACAACCCGCTGAATAAAGCTATTGTGTTATTTATACCACACGGTAAACGGCGTATATTTAGGACGCAAAAAAGTGTGGCAAAATTTCAGGTTTTTTTCTATTCCCCCCAAAAAAAAGTTAATACAAGTTAATCAATCAATTCTATGTACGCCAAAATGGTGCTATTAAAAAATACAACTTGTCCCGCAAAAAATAAGACCTTCTACAGCTATGTTGACGCAAAAATAAAAAGTTATAGCTCTTGGAACGCGACGATGGAAAAATGTAAAAAATTGCTTGGTCATTAAGGTTTAAAATAGGCTGGTCATTAAGGGGTTAATGTCAGCTCTATTGTACTGGTAGAGGCCTATACATATAGATAAGGCTTTTTGTTTCTCTTCCCTGTGATTCCCTGGTCTCCAGGGGAGGTGTCTCTCTATTCTTCCCTGGAAACTATAATAATCTATGACATTTTCCTGTTAATTTACTCCCGTTTATTTTAGCTACCATAAAGCGCACACACCCAGCTATACTGTTTTTACAGACAATACAGAAAGGAAGTGTGTAACTTCAATTTGACTAACCTCAGGGAAACTCAATATCTAGAGAATAAAAAAAAATAACAAAGTTATCAATTCTATTTTACAGACTAAAATCTAATAAAGAAGCTAAAATTAAATTCATGATAAATTCTCTTAACTGTACCTGTGTGTCCGTCTGAAATGTTGGGAATTATGGTAATACCTGAGTTTTTAAGAAAGGTAACTAAATAATTATTGGGTGTCACAATGGCTCAGCAGTTCTGACTACTGCTTTGTAGTGCTAGAGGCATGGGTTTTAACCCCTTAGTGACCAGCCCATTTTAGGCCCTAGTGACCAAGCTATTTTAGTCGTTTTTCTATAGTCGCATTCAAAGAGCTATAACTTTTTTATTTTTTCGTCGACATAGCTGTATGAGGACTTGTTTTTTGCGGGATTAGTTGTACTTTTTAATAGCACCATTTTAGGGTACATATAATTTTTTTATTGACTTTTATTAACTTTCCACCATTGTTCTATGCGTTTTTAAATTGACGCCGTTCACTGTGCGGCGTAAATAACATGTTAGCTTTATTCTATGGGTCGGTACGATTACGACGATACCACATATGTAGAGTTTTTTTTATGTTTTACGACTTTTGCACAATAAAAACACTTTTGAACTAAAATTATTTGTTTTTGCATCGTTGCTTTCCAAGAGCCGTAATTTTTTATTTTTCCATCAATGTAGTGATTTTTTTTACTTGTTTTTTGCGGGACGAGACGTACTTTTGATTGGTACTGTTTTGGGGTGCATGGGACTTATTGATTCATTTTTATTATGACTTTTTTGGGGGGCAATGGAAAAAAATTGCAATTTCGCCATTGTTTTTTTTTTTTTTTACGGCGTTCACCTTGCGGTTTAAATTACATATTAACTTTATTAATGGAGTCATTACGGTCGCGGCGATACCACATATGTGTACTTTTATTTATTTTTTACACTTTTACTAAATAAAACCACTTTTTATGGAAAAAAATGGTTTTATTTATTTTTTTACTGTAATTTTTATTAATAATCTTTATTTCACTTTGATGACTTATTTTATTAGTCCCACTAGGGGACTTTACTGTGCGATCTTCAGATCGCTGCTATAATGCTTTGGTATACTTCGTATACCAGAGCATTATTGCCTGTCAGTGTAAATCTGACAGGCAATCTGTTAGGACGTGTCTCCGGCGCGTCCTAACAGGCATATGTCCAGGGCAGACCTGGGGGCTTTTATCAAGCCCCCGGCTGCCATGACACCCCATCGGAGACTCGCGATTGGTGACAGAGGGAGCGCACTCCCTCTGTAAACAAAGTTAAATGCCGCGGTCGCTATTGACGGCGGCATTTAACGGGTTAAACGGCCGCGATCGAAGTAAACTTCGATCGCGGGCGTTGGAGCAGGGGCCCGGCTGTCATCAGACAGCTGAGCCCCGGTTCCAGCCTGCACGGGAGACTCGTGCAGGAATTAGACTAGGCGAACGTGAAAAGGCGTCAGCCTAGCCTAAGGCCCCTTAGTGACCGACGTGAAAATGCGTATTGGTGGTCACTAAGGGGTTAATTTATCAGGACATATTCTATATGGAGTTTGTACGTTTTGTGTTCACATGTGTTTATTGACATCACAGATTAAACTTTTATTACAGGACCAGTATAAAGTTAAAAGATAGTATACAAACCTAAGGACCATTCAGGATTCACCTGACGAGAATGGCCTATACCCTCAAATGAAATGCAAAATTTGACTAACTGTTCATAGGCAATGTTGCTGATAAACGGGCAGATCCTTGAAAATTAAATCCAAATTACTTTAATGGACTGCCCAGTCCTCGCAATGAACAGACATTTTTGGTCCCCACAGGGTAGGGAACTGATATGTGCACATTTCCGCTACAGAGCTGCAGGATGTACTGGCCCTCTTAAATACTGTGTATTAATAAGTAATCATAATTAGTCTTTATTACACATGACTATAAATTTAATCTGTAGTTGACCGAGTTCTGTTGGCTTTATTTCTCTCTTAACTGTAATTTTTCTGGTTTCAGCAACATTACATTGGATATTAGTACATTTTTGCCAATTAAGGGCCTGTTCACATCACCGTCGCTTTCCGCTGAGGGGTTTCGTCGGAAGTTTCAGTCAGGTTAACCCCTCAATGCAAAGGCAAACTGAAACCTAAGCTTCTGTTTCCCTCACCATTGAACTCAATGGTGACGGAAACCTAGCTATTGGTTTAAGTTTATCACCGTTGTGACAAGGTTCCATCATTTTGGACGGAATCAATAACACAGTCGACGGAAACCTCTGACGGAACCCCTCAGTGGAAAGTGACAGTGATGTGAACACAGCCTTAAGTGTTGAAAATTGAAACGTACTTGGGCTGAATAAAGCTGCTGCCTGTATATGTTGGGTATAAGAGATATAGCTGTACTATTGGACATGTACCTGATTAGTGACCAATGTGGTGCACTTTTGAACCCTAATGTATATCTAAGCAGTATATCTAAATTCATTAAGGAAGAAGATCCTAAAGTAGTTCACACAAATAGATAATACAATCTATTGTTTACATCAGTGTCTCATCCCAGGAACATGATTGGAAAATGATAAAACAAGCTTATCCAATAAACAAATTCAGAAGATAATTATGAAAAAAAGGTTTATCCTTGGATAACATCATTTATGTTGTGCTAAAAACACGTGAATCAGATAAATGAGTTAAACATTGCAAAACAAAGCTATGCCCCATGCATTATTAGCGGGTAGGTATATGATCACCCTTCATATTTATAAATAAGAACGTAATGGAGCAAACCTTCACATCATTTTTTTCTATATTATTTACCATTAGTAAATGAAACAAGCTGTTTGTAAAAACTCATTTCCATATCTTGGATTATAGTGTATTACAATTTACTACACATCAGTGACAGCTATGACAAACCATTTATATTAACAGTTATTTTCTACTGCTCTAGGCTTTTTAGAAGCCCCCATACCCAACATCCTTATTATTATTTCCTTCAATGTTTCTACCCACGCTGACATTTTGTCTTTATATGTTAATAAGATATGTAAATGGTATTCCCATCCTATCCATTGTATGAAGATGCCATAAATGCTGGATAGGTGCAGTCCAATCTCTGGGAGCCCAATTTATCAAGAGAACAGGATTTTCCAAATCACAGTAAGCACTTCCACATTGAATTTAAAGAGGCTCTGTCACCACATTATAAGTGGCCTATATCCTACATAAAGAGATCGGCGCTATAATGGAAGTGACAGTAATGCTTTTTATTTTAAAAAAACTATCTATTTTTACCACTTTATTAGCGTTTTTAGATTTATGCTAATGAGTTGCTTAATGCCCAAGTGGGCGTACTTTCACTTTAGACCAAGTGGGCGTTGTACAGGGGAGTGTATGTCGCTGACCAATCAGCGTCATTCACTCCTCTCCATTCATTTACACACCACATACGGATCCTGTTAGACCCTTATGTGCTGTCTTATACTAACACATTAATGATACTGAAGTGTTTAGACAGTGAATAGACATTCCACGGGATGTCTATTCACAATCTCTGCACTTCGTTACTCTATCTGTGGTAGTTACAGCAGAGGATGCGTAATCTCGCGAGATTACGCAGTAAATGACAGGTTACAATGAGATCACGCTTCCTCGGCTGTAACTACCATAGAAACAGTAACGAAGTGCAGAGATTGTGAATAGACATCCCGTGGAATGTCTATTCACTGTCTAAACACTTCAGTATTGTTAATGTGTAAGTATAAGACAGCACATAAGGGTCTAACAGGATCCCTATGCGCTGTGTAAATGAATGGAGAGGAGTGCATGATGCTGATTGGTCAGCGCCATACACTCCCCTGTACAACGCCCACTTGGTCTAAAGTGAAAGTACGCCCACTTGGGCATTAAGCAACTCATTAGCATAAATCTAAAAACGCTAATAAAGTGGTAAAAATAGATCATATTTTTAAATAAAAAGCATTACTGTCACCTACATTATAGCGCCGATCTCCTTATCTAGGAGATAGGGCACTTATAATGTGGTGACAGAGCCTCTTTAATGGAGAGCTAAATTGGCTCCTTACATAACTCCAATGGGGAAGCGATCACTGCAAATCCCCAAATGAGGGTCATGGGCAGGACCATCCCTTTAGGTGTCATGGGCCCCGCACTTGCTGCCTGGAGGCCCTAATGTCAGGGGTACCTATAGTCCTTTACACCATGTCTGTTAACACTTACTGTAGTAACGGGGGCCTATGTAGTAAACTACATGGACCCCTGTTATTAACATAACAGCTCAATATACATATCCGCCTCGCTCCTGAGTCCGGCCCTCTTCGACTCTAGGTGCAGCGCTGTGGCTTGATGCCGGTCAGCGTTAGGACTCTGTATGCATCACAAAAATAACACCCTGAGATGAAGAGTACCTGACTAAGGAGCGGGGAGGGTAAGTATATGGATACTGTCTGTTGGGAGCCCCTATATCTAAGCCTATGATTTGCGATACTGTCTGTTGGGAGCCCCTATATCTAAGCCTATGATTTGTGATACTGTCTGTTGGGGCCCTGTATTTAATTTTAAGTTTATCATGTTTGATACTCTGATGTGGGGTCACCTCCACAAATTCTCAACTAGTGAGCCACTTGTTCTAGTGAAAATCAGTCCGGGACTAGCTGAGTAATTGGGGGCTCCTATGCTGTTCATTTGATTATTTATTTACTGGTTTTGTAAAGGATCTGCCAGGCACAGCTTCGGGGTTAACTCCCAGAACTAATCAGTCAGCACCTGAGAATACATCCCTGAGACTGACTCCTGCTTCCACCATTCAGGCTGGCAGGCTTAGGAGTGGGAGAGCCTATCGTAACCTGGCCAGACTCAGCTAGCTCCCGCCCTCGGTCTATTTAAGCCTGCACTTCCTGTCCCTCGGTGCTTGTTATTGCTTGTGTTTCCCTCCTTGTGGTTTCCTGGCCCAGCTACAGCCCCTGCTATTTTTGATCCTGCTCCATACAGACCCTGGCTTACCGACTACTCTTCTGCTTTTCGTTTTGTACCTTGCACACTCCTGGCTTGACTCGGCTCGTTCACCACTCTGGTTGCTCACGGTGTTGCCGTGGGCAACGGCCCCTTTTCCTTGCTTGTGTTCCTTTGTATGTTTGTCGTGTTTGTCGTGCACTTACTGAGCGCAGGGACCGCCGCCCAGTTGTACCCCGTCGCCTAGGGCGGGTCGTTGCAAGTAGGCAGGGTCAGAGTGGCGGGTAGATTAGGGCTCACTTGTCCGTCTCCCTACCCCCTGCCATTACAGGTTTACTCTTTAACAGAGCACAGTGAATGTTTTTTCCATTAATATATTTCTTTCTTGACCTATGCTGTCCTATAGAATTATACTGTACAAGACTTCATGCTTAAGAAAGGGGGCAGACCCCCTGAAACATCGCACCAGCGTAGGAAGACACCAATCTTCACTAATCATGGAGTCTCCGCACAAGATCCATAATCCATGGACTAAAATCCATCTAAAATCTTTATGGACTTTACTCTCAGTTTTGGGTGAAGTTTAACTATTTATACCTCACTGATGGTAAATGAATTGTTTTTGATGCAATAAGAAAAATCTTTTTGCAAAGAAAAAAAGAAAGTGTTACATGCTTTATTCTATTGCCTCGTTGTTCCGAGAATTTGAAAGCTTCCCATTTAGCACGTCAAACTTAAATAGACACGATCAACACAGGGTCAAACTATTTACTATTGTCCTGTAGGATTCTCACAAAATTGGTGATTATTGTGATGTACTCTGGGCTCCAAAAAAGGCTAAGGACGACCCTTGTCATGGGACACCCGTTTTACCAATATGTGAGGGTCATAGATGTAAGATTTATACAAATCACACATTTATTGCATACTCTGTTGCATAAATGTTTAAGATGGGAATACCCCTTTAAAGAGCATTTCATCTAGAATATAAAAATCACCAGATAATACAAACCAATGAGGTATTTTTATTTTAAGTTTTTTTTCTTAATATCCTGTTTAGCCATTACTTTTTTGTGATAATAGGAAATGGCAACCATGACAGTGACAAAATATTATTGTTATGCTAGAAAGATAATAGCAAAGCCGAACAAAAAATAGGTGACAACTCCGTAACAACTTTAACCGCTTCCATTTTTTTATGTAGCTTTTATAAATAAAGAAGTTATAAGTGAGGGATGTAATCCACTGATGTCTGCTGTAAAACTAGAAACTAGGGATTCAGCGGAAAAGGCCAATTAAGACCGTTCTAAGACGACTGTCGGCTCCTTTTAGGGATATAAATGAGTGTGGATTGTGAATCTGTGGAAAGTTGATCTGCCATGTTGGATTTTTTTTGGACGGACGTCATCAGGTTGAGTCTTGAAAAGTCGTTCATGCCAAACAACAGATCTGCATCAATAGAAGCCCAGACCAGGCCATAGATCACGGCAGAGATCGATCAGCGATTTGATATTTTAACTAATGGGATTGTCGTCAAAACCCACAATCTTCACAGACCATCCATGAACAACAAGTCGTTCATAAAACGAACATCTGAAATCCCTAATGTAAAGCCTGCTTAAGCAATCTTTAGAAGGGTTGTCCCATAAAGGTGAATTAAAGCATTAGCTGGGATACCCCTCGCTACAACTAATTGCCAGGTTAGGCTGCAACTGTCTAACTTATGCACCATCAGAAATCTATGTTTCATGCATTTTTTTTTATAACCTGTCGTGTTTTAAAAAAACTGAAGTAAATTACTGTGCAGAAGACAAACAAAATGTAACCTATTCCAAAACCACTTAAAAGAATATTAAAGGATCTATTTTCTTCTCATAAACAAAGTAAATTTCTTAAATTTCCTTCTCCTAAAACCGTCATGCTTTAAGTGTGCTTTATGAATTACGTCTGCAAAGCATATGTAAATACATTAATCCCCATAAGCAATTTCAGTTTCTTTTTACATAGCATATCTCCTGTGTAGCATATTAAGTTAACGATTCACATAAAATTGACTGTACTTATGAGTCCTGAATACTTTTTATAGTTGATTTGGGAAAAACTACAACATTATGCTGTGTAGTTTACTTAGCCAATAAAATTTTATACATTCAATAGATCTAACAAGTTTACCATGTTAACTTATTTTTTTATAATGGCTGCTCTTCTGCCCCCTTAAGCTGTGAAAATGCAAATATGGTGCATCTTTAAGTAGAAGCCATTCCGATTTTATTAGTACTTTTGTACTCTAATGTGTCTTTTAAAAGGAAAACTGCTCAGGGAAGACTGACAGATGTTTATATTTTTAATTATATTTTGTTCCTGGAGGTAGACAAAGGGAAGAAACAAGCCTTCAGTACTGTATATTTTTACAAGTACATAAAGCTTGACATGGAGACTTTCGTGATGTGAGCTTTGCTGCCGGGTGATGACAACAACGAGAATGTATCGGACTGACACAGTCTGAAATAAATAAATCTGTGCATAGAATTTACATCTAAATGATAAATAAACAATCACAGGGAAAAAAAAGTATGTAAAAAGTACTGTAACTTTTTCTTTATATTCCTTAGGTATTGGGCTTTTTGGATTTTAACATGCCTAATCCTTTGTTCGCATGGAAGGTAAGCCATTATCAGAGGTGCCTGGTAGCAGCTTATTACCCTCTACCTATTAAAATAAACATGCAACTCAGCCGAGCCAATAGCTGTTGGCTAAACAAGCATTCATCCGACAGTTATCTCATGTGTATGGCCAGCTTAAAGGAATTTTCCAGAGAAAGGAAAAAATCTGGTGAAGGGAGGGAAATGCCATTAAACAATAAAAGACCCATTACTCACCTGATAATTCCACCCGACGTTCGAGCACAGCCGCTCCTGTTCTCCCCGCTGCTCTTTTTTTCCTGTCCTGGAGCGATGACATGCCAGTTTACCCATGTGATTGCTGCAGCCAATCACAGGCCTCAGTGGTATACGGCACATGACTGAGGCTAGTAATAGGCTCCAGCGATCATGTGGGTTTACAAACATGTCATCGCTGCAGCAGAGTAAACAAAGAGCGGCAGAAAAGACCTGAGCGGCTGTGCTGGAACACCAGGGAACTTTTCGGTGAGTAATAGGTCTTTTATTTTTTGATGGCGTTTCTACCCTTGGCCAGATTTTTTCCTATCTTGGAAAACGCGTAAAGTTACACTGTAAAAATTTGTGTTACAAAGCTATTTTTTGCTTTTTCTAGTAAAATCATAAACTAACAAATTTATTCATTGGGCATATTTCAGACTTACACACTCGATAAAATTCTTACATAGATCATCTAAATATCACTTTCAGATTGTTTCCTAGTTTCAATATAAGTATGTGTGAGACCAGTCAACGTGTTTACAAATGAACCTAGGTGAGGCTCAACCTGTCACCACCACCCTATAATTAAAATAAAAAATGAAGATCTATTTATATTTTTGGCTGCATTCATATGTAAATTTATGGTTTTGAAACATTTTGTGATGTCTGCATCAGGCTTTTCTGAAAAAATGTAAATCAGAGTATCACAGACTCAACTAACAATGATGACACGGTCATAACACATACACAGAGAAACACACTCATACTGATAAAGCTATGTCTGCTTCAAAGCCAAAGATTACTCCGTTCTACTCATGACCCCTCTTCAGACTACAGATAGTAAACTGGTAATCAGTGAGTGGATTGTCAATGTAGTAGAGTCAGGAAGAGATAAGACTAGTTGTGTGTCAGCACACAGGGGTGATAAATAAGTTAATCTTTTTATAACATTGCCGAATTTGAATATATCCAAAAATTGTTTGGGTATCGCCTCTGTAACAAGGTGAATGGAAGGAAATACATTGTTATTGGTCATTACACTTCTCTGTTTGCTATGGGGCTTACTTAATAAATCAAATTTATTAGCTATAATAAAGTTACAAAATCAATCATGCTAAGATTTTTATATGTGCAGGTTTTTAATAATCTAAACATCCACAGAGAGGAAAATACAAATACAAAATACTACTAAATATGTACATCAGGATATGTTAAATAAAGGAGAAGAGATCTCTTAGTGCTCATTCAGACGAGAGTGTTCCGCGTCCGTGTGCTGTCCGTTGCAATAATGGACAGCACACGGACCCATGGAAGTCAATAGGGCTATTCAGACATGTGTGATTTTTTACGCAGCGAGTGTCCGTTGCTTGAAACTCAATGAATGTCCTATTTTGGTCCGTTTTTGCAGACCTTGTCACCCATTGAAGTCTATGGGTGCGTGAAAATCACGAACAGCACACAGACGACATCTGTCCGTATGCTGTCTGTGTTTCACGCAACCGTTGCTAAAGAAATGCAGAGAAATTAAAAAAAATAAAAAAAGGTGCTTGCAGAGGACAATCACGGACGTGAAAAACGGATGCCACACGCAAAACATACTGATGCGGAAAGCACACCGATGGTACACTGACATGAAATGCAGAAAATACGATCTGTTTTTTTAGGGTAAGTTTACACGTATTGTAAAACTGCAGATTTTCCGCAATGTATTTTGTTGCGTAAAATCCGCAGCATAATACAGTAGCAGCAGAGTGGATGAGATTGACAAATCTCATCTACATGCTGCGTAAATGATAAGCGGAGAAACTGCTCAGAAATTGACCTGCGGTGCGGTTTTTTTAATCCGCAGCATGTCACATGTATTTGCGTAAATGGGTTTTTCCCATCAAATTCAATGGGGAAGTAAGACCCGCAACAAATAGCAGATGTTGCGATTTTTGCGGGGGAAAAATCGCAAGTAGGAAAATAAAAAAATCTTATACTTAACAAGAATTCTGTGCTTCTTCGTCCAGGCTAGCCTCCTGGGTGAACATTTTATTCCATGTGACAGCTGCAGCCAATCACAGGCTGCAGCGGTCACATGGGATAAAATGTCATCCCAGGGCTGAAGAACGTCAAGACAACAGAGGGACGCAATTGGTGCGTTTTTCCAGCTGAAATTTCCTGCGGGTAACAGGGTGGATATGCTGTGCACCTTTGGGCAGCGTATCCGCCCTGTGTGACCTTATCCTTATAAGAAACAAAAATTGAAGGCTCATCTCATGTTACTAGTTTACAGAGCCAACCTTGAAGGACGGAGTAAGCCTTGGGTTCGATCTCCTCACTATTATATGGTAATTATATATATACTGCATTTATATATATACTTCCCTTGAAGATACTTATGGCGGTGCACGTGGAGTAAGGCTGTTTGGGTCCGTTCTGGCCCAATCTAGTAGTATAAAAAAGGATGTCTCCACAGCACTTGATGCAATTAGAATTAATTCTATGTGCATGGTCAGCATCAATGAAGTGTCACGTTGCAGGCAAATCATACTTCTTAGTATAAGAAGTGGACTAACATTGGAAAATATGTATCATAATTTTTTGGACCGTTTCTCCGAAATAAAAAAGCACAAAAGGACATTTTAACATATAGACAAAAAAAGAGGATTTGCAATCAAAACATTCTTAAACACCAATCTGTTATGGTGAGCTAAGGCCCTTTTACACCGGCCGATTTTGGCCGGTACAGCGAGCGCCGATCAACGAGACATCGGCGCTCGTTTGCTCCTGTCACACTGAGCTATGGATGGGGACGAGCGGTTGTTACTCTGATCGCTCGTCCCCATACGTAATTATCATGTCAGCAGGGAGATGTGCTGCCGACAACGATAATATTTAACTTTTTTTAAATGATACCGATGAAATGCTCGTTCATCTGCTAATCGCTGTCCTGTTTACACAGGGCAATTATCGGCAGCGAGCTTTCTAAAGAACGCTTGTCTGCCCGATAATTGCCCAGTGTAAAACCGCCTTTACTGACGTACATGAAGCAAGGAAAATAGAAAATTTTTCTCCAGCTCACCAGTCTTGACGTTTTGATCCCAGAGAGCGCACGCATCCTCGATGTGGTACTAGGTTAAATCATGATGCGAAAGAAGAAAAATTTCGATCTAGCGCTAAGTTTAAAAGGAAAAATCTTCCACTTTATTGAATAAACATTTAAAACTTACACAAGCACAGAGGGGTGGATGCACAGAGCCTACGCGTTTCAACCGATTCACTTGGTCTTAATCATGGCAAGATCGGTTGAAACGCGTAGGCTCTGTGCATCCACCCCTCTGTGCTTGTGTAAGTTTTAAACGTTTTTTTTCAATAAAGTGGAAGATTTTTCCTTTTAAACTCAGCGCTGGATCAAAATTTTTCTTCTTTTGCATACATGGAGCAACTAACAGAAATTTATCATCTAATATTTAACAATATTAGCACAGCATTCAAGTATTTTTCTGTCTCCTTAGTTCTAATTCTATAAGGTATATAACCATGCTTAAAGCAGTTTGAACAGAAGGTGTCTTGGTGATCCTAGTTGCTAATTCTTTCAACAAATGTTCTACTTCTATTTATTTTCTACATGTAGTAGGCCAGTGAATAATACATAGTACCTGTCCTGAAACTAAAGAACATACCTCCCTGAGGAATAAAGCTAGCAAGCTGCACTGGTATATGAAAAAAAAAAGAATGTGAATATAGTTTTAGAAAGTTTACAGCAGCTTATAGATATGGCATGAAATAATCATTCTTATGCATTGCTTAGTATTTAAAATGTAATTTGACCATACAGTAGATCTAATGAAAAGATTGGAACCCTGCATATCCTACATTTTATCAAACAGGATTGTCTCAAAAAATGAACGACATTAACAGACACATACAGATTAACGACACATACAGACATGGAATATGGCAGCCACAGTCCCATAGGGACTGCGAACGGCTCCCGTCCCATCCACTTCTGTGTACGCCTGTCTGTGTGGGGAACTGCGCATGCGCCGCTCCCACACAGTCCAATTTGAAATTGGCGCCGTCCGGCGCCATTTTCCTGTGGACCGGAAGTCGCGCCCGGACAGTAAGATTACTACTTCCGGTCGCGGCTTCCGGACTTGTGCACTTGGACCAGCGGCAGCAGACGGAGCGGACGGGCCGGAGGGAGCCGCGGCGGCAGGAGCAGGTAAGAGATTTCAATGTATGTTCGTGTTTGTGTACGTTTACTACTGTATGTAAACCTACTACACTGTGTGTTAGCTCAAAAAATGGCGACACACAGTGTAGGAGGTTAGACCGTTCAAACCCCTCGTTTATCCCGGCACTAGCCAGGATAAAGGAGGGGGGGATGCTGAGAGCTCACTAGAGCGAGGGCTTTTTACCCAATTTTGCAATGCTGCAATTTTGGGAATAGCTCCATCTAGTGACCAGCAATGGGAAATATTATAAATTAGAATCTAATTTATAATATTTTCTGACTCGTGAAAAAAATAAAAAAAATTTGAACAATGTTTAATCACCTACACACTAAATGTTTAATAAAAAAAAAAAAAAAATGTTTTTCTGGCAACACATTCCCTTTAAAGAGGCTCCGTCACCACATTATAAGTGGCCTATCTCCTACATAAGGAGATGGGTGCTGTAATGTAGGTGACAGCAGTGCTTTTTATTTAGAAAAACAATCTATTTTTACCACTTTAGGAGAGATTTTAGCTTTATGCTAATTCGATTCTTAATGCCCAACTGGACGTGTTTTTACTTTAGACCAAGTGGGCGTTGTACAGAGGAGTGTGTGGTGTGATGCTGACCAATCAGCGTCATGCACTTCTCTCCATTCATTTAGTCAGTGCATAGTGACACTGTGTTGTTCGCTATGTGCTGTCTTATACTGACATATTTACGTTACTGAAGTGTTTAGACAGTGAATAGACATTCCTTCCAGCCAGGACGGGATGTCTATTCACAATCCCGGCACTTCGTTAACGTTTTTGTGGTACTTACAGCAGAGCAAGCGTAATCTTGCGAGACCTCGCTGTAAATGACAGGTTACAGCGAGATTACGCTTTGCTCTGCTGTAAGTACCACAGAAACGTTAACGAAGTGCCGGGATTGTGAATAGACATCCCGTCCTGGCTTGAAGGAATGTCTAGTCACTGTCTAAACACTTTAGTAACGTTAATGTGTCAGTATAAGGCTATGTTCACACTGAGTATTTTGGGGGAGGAATATCTGCCTCAAAATTCCGTTTGGAACTTTGAGGCAGATATTCCTCTCCCTGCACGCCGATTTTCGCGGCAATTATCGCGCCGTTTTTCGCCCGCGGCCATTGAGCGCCGCGGGCATAAAACAGCGAGAAATACGCTTTCTCCTGCCTCCCATTGAAGTCAATGGGAGGTCGGAGGCGGAAGCGCCCAAAGATAGGGCATGTCGCTTCTTTTTCCCGCGGGGCAGTTTTACTGCTCGCGGGAAAAAGACGCCGACGCCTCCCATTGAAATCAATGGGAGGCGTTCTCGGGCCGTTTCTGCCGAGTTTTGCGGCGCGGTTTCCGCGTCAAAAAACTCGGCAAAATACCCCGTGTGAACATAGCCTAAGACAGCACATAGTGAATAACGCAGTGTCACTATGCGCTGACTAAATGAATGGGGAGAAGTGCATGACGCTGATTGGTCAGCGTCATACACTCCTCTGTACAACGCCCACTTGGTCTAAAGTAAAAACACGCCCAGTTGGGCATTAAGAAACTAATTAGCATAAAGCTAAAATCACTCCTAACGTGGTAAAAATAGATTGTTTTTCTAAATAAAAAGCACTGCTGTCACCTACATTATAGCGCCTATCTCCTTATGTAGAAGATAGGGCACTTATAATGTGGTGACAGAGCCTCTTTAAGATGTGATTGTTATTAGTTGGATCCTGCGTATCAGAGGCTCGCACGATCAGCTTACACCGGAGCCGCCAGTGCAGCTGACCTGACGGAATCTATATATGCAAAAAATGGAGCTTCATAAATGTTTTGACCTGATGAAGACGCTGGTTCGGCGTAGAAACGCGTAGTCCGTTTTATGTTTGTTCTAATAAATGTAGTCTTATTTTGAACTACTGGATTCTCCTCTATTGGATGTTAACAGCGCTATTTTTTTGAAGTTCCATCTTTTGCATATATATATATATATATATATATATATATATATATATATATATACCCAGCGGCTCCCCTATTTAGGTGGTCGGTTCTTCTAACCCAGCTACAGCTTCATCCTACACATCTTTACAATTGTTGTGCTTGTTGCAGCACAACTGTAAAGGATCTGCCAGGCACAGCTTCAGGGTTAACTCCCAGAACTAATCAGTCAGCACCTGAGAATACATCCCTGAGACTGACTCCTGCTTCCACCATTCAGGCTGGCAGGCTTAGGAGTGGGAGAGCCTATCGTAACCTGGCCAGACTTAGCTAGCTCCCGCCCTCGGTCTATTTAAGCCTGCCCTTCCTGTCCCTCGGTGCTTGTGATTCTTTCCTTGTGGTTTCCTGGCCCAGCTACAGCTCCTGCTATTTTTGATCCTGCTCCATACAGACCCTGGCTTACCGACTACTCTTCTGCTTTTCGTTTTGTACCTCGCACACTCCTGGCTTGACTCGGCTCGTTCACCACTCTGGTTGCTCACGGTGTTGCCGTGGGCAACTGCCCCTTTTCCTTGCTTGTGTTCCTTTGTATGTTTGTCGTGTTTGTCGTGCACTTACTGAGCGCAGGGACCGCCGCCCAGTTGTACCCAGTCGCCTAGGGCGGGTCATTGCAAGTAGGCAGGGACAGAGTGGCGGGTAGATTAGGGCTCACTTGTCCGTCTCCCTACCCCCTGCCATTACATAATCACAAGCCCATACCTAGTCTACCCTGGTCCCTGACACCACTATAGATCCCCGTGAGACCCTGGCTCAGCAAATGCAGGGTCTCTCCCTACAGGTCCAGGCCCTGGCTCAGAGGGTCAACCAGCCTGATGCTACCCTGGTAGTTCCCCTCACCGCACCTCTTGAACCCCACCTCAAGTTGCCCGACCGGTTCTCAGGGGACCGGAGGGATTTTCTCTCCTTTCGGGAGAGTTGTAGGCTTTACTTTCGTTTAAAGCCTCATTCCTCAGGTTCTGAGAGCCAGCGGGTGGGTATAATTATGTCCCGGCTCCAGGAAGGGCCCCAAGAATGGGCCTTCTCCTTGGCTCCTGACGCCCCTGAACTTTCCTCCGTTGATTGTTTCTTTTCTGCTCTCTGACTTATTTTCGACGAGACTGACAGGACTGCCTTTGCCGAGAGTCAGCTGGTGACCTTAAGTCAGGGTAAGAGACCTGTTGAGGAGTATTGCTCTGACTTTCGGAAGTGGTGCGTAGCTTCTCGGTGGAATGACCCTGCCTTAAGGTGCCAGTTTAGGTTGGGTCTGTCGAATGCCCTGAAAGACCTGCTAGTTAGCTATCCCTCTTCTGACTCCCTAGACCAGGTTATGGCTTTAGCAGTACGACTTGACCGACGTCTCAGGGAACGACAACGTGAACGTTTATGTGTTTTCTCCTCCGACTCCCCCTTGATGCCTCCCGAAGCTCCGTTGCTTCGTTCCTCCCCGAAAGATTCAGAGATACCTATGCAACTCGGGGCCTCCGTGTCCCCCCAACAATGTAGAGAATTCCGCAGGAAGAATGGTCTCTGTTTCTACTGTGGGGACGACAAGCATCAAGTGAACAACTGTCCTAAGCGTAAGATTGCAGCCAGAGAACTTCCGCGTCTAAGTGATCATCGGGGAGGTCACTTGGGCGCACAGGTATTTCCCATAAATAGGAAACGTACTAAGATCTTGCTTCCCTTTCAGGTCTCTTTTGGTGGTAGGTCTGCTACCGGCAGTGCCTTCGTGGATTCAGGGTCCTCTACTAATATCATGTCTGTGGAATTTGCTATGTCCCTTGCTATGCCTCTGATTGATTTGCCTAAACCTGTCCCGGTAGTGGGTATCGAATCCACTCCTCTTGCTAATGGTTATTTTACACAGCATACCCCTGTTTTTGAACTCCTTGTTGGCTCCATGCATTTGGAGCAATGCTCTGTACTGTTCATGCAGGGATTATCGTACGATTTGGTTCTAGGTCTTCCCTGGTTGCAGTTGCATAATCCCACGTTTGACTGGAATACTGGGGAGCTAACCAAATGGGGTAATGAATGTTGTACGTCATGTTTTTCTGTTAATTCTATTTCTCCCCCTAAGGAGGCGAATACGCTACCCGAGTTTGTTCAGGACTTCGCTGATGTTTTCTCTAGGGAGGCCTCCGAAGTGTTACCTCCTCATAGAGAATACGATTGCGCTATCGAATTGGTACCAGGAGCTAAGCTTCCTAAGGGTAGGATATTTAATCTTTCTTGTACCGAACGTGAAGCCATGAGAGTGTATATCCAGGAATCCTTGGCCAAGGGTTACATTCGTCCCTCTTCTTCTCCGGTAGGTGCTGGCTTCTTCTTCGTGGGGAAGAAGGATGGTGGTCTTAGGCCATGCATTGACTACCGTAGCCTGAATAAGGTCACGGTAAGGAACCAGTATCCCCTTCCTTTGATTCCTGATCTCTTTAATCAGGTTCAGGGGGCCCAATGGTTTTCTAAATTGGATCTACGGGGGGCGTATAACCTTATTCGCATCAAAGAGGGGGATGAGTGGAAGACTGCGTTTAACACGCCCGAAGGCCATTTCGAATACCTCGTCATGCCCTTTGGGTTGTGTAATGCCCCTGCGGTCTTCCAGAATTTCATAAATGAGATTTTGAGAAATTACCTGGGGATTTTTCTGGTAGTGTACCTTGATGACATACTGGTGTTTTCCAAGGACTGGTCCTCCAACATTGAGCATGTCAGGAAGGTGCTCCAGGTCCTTCGGGAAAACAAACTGTTTGCCAAAACCGAAAAATGTGTGTTTGGGGTACAGGAGATTCCATTTTTGGGTCAAATCCTCACTCCTCATGAATTCCGCATGGACCCCGCCAAGGTTCAGGCTGTGGCGGAATGGGTCCAACCTGCCTCCCTGAAGGCTTTACAGTGTTTTTTGGGGTTCGCTAATTATTACAGGAGATTTATTGCTAACTTCTCGGTCATCGCTAAGCCCCTTACGGACCTCACTCGCAAAGGTGCTGATCTCCTCCACTGGCCTCCTGAGGCTGTCCAGGCTTTTGAGGTCCTTAAGAAGTGCTTTATCTCGGCCCCGGTGCTGGTTCAGCCCAACCAAATGGAGCCATTTATCGTGGAAGTTGACGCATCTGAGGTGGGAGTGGGGGCTGTCTTGTCCCAGGGTACCAGGTCCCTCACCCATCTCCGCCCCTGTGCCTACTTCTCCAGGAAGTTTTCGCCAACTGAAAGTAACTATGATATTGGCAACCGCGAACTCTTAGCCATTAAATGGGCATTTGAAGAGTGGCGCCACTTCCTGGAGGGGGCTAGGCACCAGGTAACGGTCCTTACACAAGAATCTGGTTTTCCTAGAATCTGCCCGGAGGCTAAACCCGAGACAAGCTCGATGGGCGTTATTTTTTACCAGATTCAATTTTTTGGTTACCTATAGGGCTGGGTCTAAAAATATTAAGGCTGATGCACTGTCGCGTAGCTTCATGGCCAGCCCTCCTTCGGAGGAAGATCCTGCTTGTATTTTGCCTCCAGGTATAATAATTTCCTCGATCGATTCTGATTTAGTCTCTGATATTGCTGCTGATCAAGGTGCAGCTCCCGGGAACCTTGATCCCGGGAACAAGCTGTTTGTTCCCCTGCAATTCCGGCTAAGGGTACTTAGGGAAAATCATGACTCTGCACTATCTGGCCATCCAGGCATCCTGGGTACCAAACACCTCATTACCAGAAATTATTGGTGGCCTGGGTTGCCTAAAGACGTTAAGGCCTACGTCGCCGCTTGTGAGGTTTGTGCTAGGTCCAAGACTCCCAGGTCCCGACCAGCGGGCTTACTGCGTTCATTGCCCATTCCCCAGAGACCATGGACACATATCTCCATGGATTTTATCACCGATTTGCCTCCATCCCAAGGCAAGTCGGTGGTGTGGGTGGTGGTGGACCGCTTCAGTAAGATGTGCCACTTTGTGCCCCTCAAGAAACTACCCAACGCCAAAACGTTGGCTACCTTGTTTGTCAAACACATCCTACATCTCCATGGGGTCCCTGTCAATATTGTTTTGGACAGAGGGGTACAATTTGTTTCATTGTTTTGGAGAGCCTTCTGTATGAAGTTGGGGATTGATCTGTCCTTCTCCTCTGCCTTCCATCCTGAAACCAATGGCCAAACGGAGAGGACTAATCAATCTCTAGAACAATACTTAAGGTGTTTTGTCTCTGACTGTCAATTTGATTGGGTCTCTTTCATTCCCCTCGCCGAATTTTCCCTTAATAACCAGGTCAGTAACTCGTCAGGGGTCTCTCCTTTTTTTTGTAATTTTGGGTTTAATCCACGGTTCTCCTCCGTTTCACCTGGTAGTTCCAACAATCCCGAGGTAGAGGTCGTTCATCGGGAACTGTGCACAGTCTGGGCCCAGGTTCAGAAAAACCTAGAGGTGTCCCAGAGCGTACAAAAAACTCAGGCTGATAAAAAACGTTCTGCTAACCCCCTATTTATGGTCGGGGATCTGGTGTGGTTGTCGTCTAGGAACTTGCGTCTCAAGGTTCCATCCAAGAAGTTTGCTCCCCGGTTTATTGGGCCGTATAAGGTCATTGAGGTCCTCAATCCTGTCTCCTTCCGGCTGGAGTTACCCCCGTCTTTTCGGATACACGACGTGTTTCATGCCTCCCTCCTCAAACGCTGCTCCCCGTCCTTGGCTCCCTCGAGGAGACCTCCTGTTCCCGTCCTCACCCCTGAGGGGGTGGAATTCGAGGTGGCCAGGATTGTGGACAGCAAGATGGTCCAAGGCTCCCTCCAGTACCTGGTCCATTGGAGAGGATACGGGCCCGAGGAGAGGACTTGGGTACCCGCCCGAGATGTTCACGCTGGGGTATTGGTCAGGAGGTTCCACCTGCGTTTCCCCAGTAAGCCAGGTCCACTTAGAAAGGGTCCGGTGGCCCCTCATAAAAGGGGGGGTACTGTAAAGGATCTGCCAGGCACAGCTTCGGGGTTAACTCCCAGAACTAATCAGTCAGCACCTGAGAATACATCCCTGAGACTGACTCCTGCTTCCACCATTCAGGCTGGCAGGCTTAGGAGTGGGAGAGCCTATCGTAACCTGGCCAGACTCAGCTAGCTCCCGCCCTCGGTCTATTTAAGCCTGCCCTTCCTGTCCCTCGGTGCTTGTGATTCTTTCCTTGTGGTTTCCTGGCCCAGCTACAGCTCCTGCTATTTTTGATCCTGCTCCATACAGACCCTGGCTTACCGACTACTCTTCTGCTTTTCGTTTTGTACCTCGCACACTCCTGGCTTGACTCGCCTCGTTCACCACTCTTGTTGCTCACGGTGTTGCCGTGGGCAACTGCCCCTTTTCCTTGCTTGTGTTCCTTTGTATGTTTGTCGTGTTTGTCGTGCACTTACTGAGCGCAGGGACCGCCGCCCAGTTGTACCCCGTCGCCTAGGGCGGGTCGTTGCAAGTAGGCAGGGACAGAGTGGCGGGTAGATTAGGGCTCACTTGTCCGTCTCCCTACCCCCTGCCAGTACAACAACTCCATTAGGTGAGCAGTTATCAATTCATATTGTCCTGCTCTACCTTTATCTACCTTTATCACCGTGTGTTTTTTAAGTCTCTCTCCAGACTGGACAGAATCGGCTTTGACGGCAGGATACAGCTTCTATGTATAAAGTATATATAGAAGCTGTATCTTAAAAAGTAAAACAAAAATTAATTAAAGTCAATTTAAAAGTTTCTTTAAATCACCTAAAACATTGATTTATAAAAAAAAATAAAAAAATTGGGGTTCAAAGGTGTACATAGCCTTCAAATCCACAAATAAATACAAGATATATTAAAAGATAATTAGTCTCCGAGCACATATACAATACACGTCCTAGCAGTAGATTTCGAGAGAAGACATTTTTAATTGTATTAACTTGAATTAGTAGTATAAAAGGGGAAATATGAACTACGAAGTTCGCCTTTTCATCTCCCAAATCTCTAAGCAAACAAACAAACAAACAAACAAACAAACAAACAAACAAACAAACAAACAAACAAACAAACAAACACCCGTCCCAAGTATACTTTATTGCTGAAAACAAATGGTAATTATGCTGAGAGAATATGTTTTGAAAGGTTCATTCATCAACCTAATAGCTAAAGTAGGGAAACAGAAATCACAACAAGAATGGCGACAAATGCAAATATATGTATTTCTTTCAAGACAAAACTAAGTATCCTTTCTTTCCAACTGCATGTGTCAGCTAATTCGTTATTTTAAACAACACAACAATGAAGTGAGGGGAACTAACAGGGACAAACAAGTTTCCAGCTGTTTGTCTTTCATTCTGTAAATTGGCAGTGATGATGTATGGATGACAAACAAAGTGACATGATTTATATTGCACCTATTCTGACGTGAGATGTTGATTGACATTGGATAGTTGGTGCAGTCTACAGAATTTCAACAAACAATATCATAAGCCAAAAATGTACGTGTTCCATTAAACGACACAAAAGAGGATTTTATAAACACAACTACATAAATGATCCCCAACTGTAATATATTATTTGAAGAAATGTAGTTTGCAAATGTGGATCTCTAGCTGCATGGTAAACTGTTTAATTTCTTGAGCTGCTGTCAGGCTGGATTCACACGAGCATGTTCGGTCCGTAAAGGACGGAACGTATTTCGGCTGCAAGTACCGGACCGAACACAGTGCAGGGAGCCGGGCTCCTAGCATCATAGTTATTTACGATGTTAGGAGTCCCTGCCTCGCTGCAGGACAACTGTCCCGTACTGTAATCATATGTTTTCAGTACGGGACAGTAGTTCCACGGAGAGGCAGGGACTCCAAGCATCGTACATAACTATTATGCTAGGAGGCCGGCTTTCTGCAGTGTGCTCGCTCCGGGACTTGCGGCCGAAATACGTTCCGTCCTTTACGGACCGAACATGCTCGTGTGAATCCAGCCTTAGAGTTACGCCTAATCCAATCTGCATTTAGATATTTTTCATGTAAGGCTTCATGCACACAGCACAGCCACTTTCATGGAGGCTTGTTCAGTTACCCGTACTGTGGACTATATTCAGACGAGCGTGCCCGATTTGCGCGTGTAAAAAACGCAGCGTTTTTCCTACATTTCATGTCCGTGTGCGTTGCGTATTGGCATCAGTGTGCTTTATATGTGGCATGTGTTTTTTCATGTCCGTGGAAGCTCTTCTTTTTTTATTTTAATTTATTTCTCTGCTTTTCTATGTAATTGATGTGTGAAACACGGACAGCACACGCAAATAGACTTCAATGGGCGATTAAGTGTGCAAAAATGTACCAATGTAGGACATGCAGTGAGTTTCACGCAGCGGACACTCACTGCGTGAAAACTCACGCATGTCTGAATAGCCCCATTGAAATGAATGGGCCCGTGTGCTGTGAATTA
Source organism: Rhinoderma darwinii (assembly GCF_050947455.1). Lineage (NCBI taxonomy): Eukaryota > Metazoa > Chordata > Amphibia > Anura > Rhinodermatidae > Rhinoderma > Rhinoderma darwinii. Next base: position 170,486,332 of record NC_134688.1, on the reverse strand, counting down.
TTTCAACGCACAGCACACGGACGAGTATTACGCTTGTTTGAATGAGCCCTTAGGCCCTCTGTGTGTTGCCATATGGTGCCTACGTAATTTAGCATCCAGTGGAATATTGCACTATTTTTGTCCTCTTAGATTCCATATGAGAAGGTGATAACCAAAAATGGACGGCAAAGCAGGACATAAAAATGCCAATTTCTCAGTATACAATAAATATAACCTAACTACAAAAAAATGCCTTCTGCTTTATGTCTGACTCATACACTGTATGTACAGAAGATGGGCAACTTTAATTTAAATAGAGGACTAGAAAAACATAGCTGCTTTCTTCCAGAAACCGTTCTGCACTTGTTCATGGGTGGTGTCTGTTATTGCAGCTTCTATGGACACAAAGTGATCGTTTGAGACATATTCCATCAGTCACTACATGAAATTGTTATATCTGTAACCATTTGTGATTAATTACTATAACCACTTCATATTTTCATAGAATAAAAAACATGAATGGTCTTGAAAAGTTTTGTCTAATGGTGGCCATAAATATTAGTTATGTGTTAACTGATCTTATTGCTACTGGCAGGAAACACTTAAAATGTAATGTCTATAAAAATGACAACATGACCTGGAATACTAAAAAGGGTTGTACAGTACTTGAAAAACATGGCTGCTTTCGTCCAAATATAATGCCACATCTGTTCATGGGTTATGTCTGGTGTTACACTCAGCTCCTTCAAAGTATATGGGGCTGAGCTGCAATACCACACACAACCTGTGGACGGGTGTGGCACTATTTTTGGAAGAAAGAATCCATAAAAGCTTTTTATCAGTCAAATGGGTCATTTTGTCTGTTTGTTTATGGCAGCCTATAGATTTGGTCCATGTTCCCCTCGTTTCTAATTTAGAATGTTATACTGTAAGACCTGATATTAGCTGTTTAATTCCTTGATCCTTGTGAATGACCATTTGTGGATTTCAAAAAGCTGTCAGTAAAACTGGATTGTATACTATATAGAGCGATATAACCAACAATTACTTTGTTACTAGTGGTAGCATGATAAAGGAGAGCAGTATCATAAACACATTTATTACAAATTACTTTATTTGATCAGGGAACAAGAATATCTGATTATACCTTCATTTGTCATTATGTTTCAGAGGTATGGAATTCCTATTATTGCTATTATTAGCGTTTATGGAGGATGCACACCGTGGGTGTTACTTGGTGATATGTTTATTCATGCAGGTAGCAGAGTGTGTGACAAATAGTTGAAAAATGTGACAGTAGACAAATGTGGGATCAACTCCACTTAAATTCCTTTGAAGTTGGATCTTTAGATCACACATGTACTTTACAGATTTTGCTTGGCTCTATCACAACAGTTTCACCTAGTGACGTTATTGCTGTTTGGGAATAATTGTGTAATATGTCTGCTGACTCACACGGCGCGATAGAAGAGAGTTTTTATATGACTTGGGAAGGCACCTGTGAGGAAACATTTCTCTTGAACTCTTTTAGGTCCCCTTCATCTGTCACAACACAATGACCCCACCCTGAGTTGAAAAGCCTCATTAACAGAGTAAAGGCAATTGCTGGTGATCCCATAGGGAGCTTGATGAAAAAGGATCTGCAGCACTAATTTATGTTTTTACAAACTCTTTTTTTTTGTTTCCCAAAGTATCAGCGAGTAGAAGTGAATTGAGATGATGGTATCTGGGCTTGCCATATGCTCCCAGGCACTGCAGGGAGCTTCAGCCAAAAACCCTACTGTCCGGAGCAAAGCTGTGAAAACAAACCTTTTCCAGATTAGTGGCGTGCACTGCTGCTCAGGTCATATGGTGTGTCATCATTTATTCTCTAAAGCTGCTCATCTAAAACATTCAAGATTGCTGTATGTATCTTTTCCACTTTCTAAAGCACGCAGATTTGACTACTGTTCAGTATAACTACTGGCCAGTGTGATTATTAGTATTTTCATTTACGCATCACCAAAAACGACCTTGACTTGTGAAAGGAGATTTGCACTTTTCATGTTGTGCATTGCTCTCTAGTCATTAAGATATAGATCATCAGATATCATTTGCTATATACATTGTATACACGTACAGGTCAAAGACTTCTGTGGGGGCATCACACACTTATTGTGAATTATTATGTCTAGTCTTTAGACAAGGAGCATGGGTTTGGGTGGAACATGGTAGGATTTGTTTAGGTCTGCACCTGTTAAAAGGAGCAGGAGTTATTCTTTGTAAGAGCCGATGACACACGTGTTCCTTGCTTGGTGGACCCTTGTGTAACTGAAATTAGTTTTGTGGAAAGAGCTTGTTAAAAAAACAAACACAAAAGCTCAAGCCAAACATGAACATTTCGGTTTGATATGAGGTAAGCATGATGTTCTCCCCTTCCATGCATTGGCGTAACTAGGATTTATATAGTCTATAGCAAGGACAAGGTTGAGCCCCCACTCCACACCTTGATGAAAGTACAGACAATAATACAAGGGAAAGATAGTAGTATAATATATCAGAGAAGGAAAACCTACATGAGAAAGAACAGAGAAGGTCATTTGTATTTCCCCAAAAGGAACAATGTTTTTGCACATGACTGTGCCCCTCAGCCTCTGGGCCCCGTATCAGTTGCTATGGCTATAGTTACACGTATGCCTCCCATGCCTACTCAGTTTCCTGAGGAACAGAAAAAAGGGTGCTCTCCTGTAGGACCCTGATATTAGGGGACTACTTGAACATTCTCCACTCCTACAGGACTGACATAAAGTCACTAATGTGTGTTTACTGACTAACAAAAGCAAACACATAGTGACTATACAATTAATACCAATCACCTTCATGCCAGCTCTACTTATATACATACATGTATCGTAAATCTATGCTGTGAAGATACCCCATATATCAGTTCACAGGTCACAGTGGGGTATATGGGATGAGCTTCGGACAAGGTAGTTCAGGCAGCACTCTCATTTGTGATCTTTATACGGTTTATTTGGATACTTTCATCAAGCTGATATGGGCCCATCCTTGTCATTGCTAAGGGGCCCTCTGAATCCTAGTTACGCCCCTGCTTGGACAGGAAAAATATCATGCTTATACAGTGTATATATATATATATATATATATATATATATTATATATATATGCCATATATCAAACCTAAATGTTTCATTTGACTTGAGCTGTTGCTTTTTAACAAGCTCATTCTACAAAATCTTCCAGTTACAAAGGGTCCACCAGGCAAGAAACATGTGTGTCATCGGCTCTTAGCAAAGAATAACTGCTGCCCCTGGGGATTATCATCCCTACCACTGAAAAATATTCCGACAAACAGAAATTATTCAGCACTCCAATTTGCAAGTGCAATTAATTCATATTATTTTAGTTATGTTATACCTGACGGATGAATACGAAACGTATGATTTCACCGTCCCTGCAAATTGGAGGGCTGACTCATTTCTTTTTGTGGTTATATGGGGTGATTCTTATCTCCAGTTTAACCCACACCTGTAAAATCTGCTCCAACTGGGGTTTCTTAAAATGTGCATAACCGAACGTTTAGTTGTTATTTTTCTCTAGAAGGAAGGATGTTGTACAATTATTACTCTACCAAAGCACCTCACATACATACAGTAAGATCTTGGGAAGATTTTTTTTTTTACTGTTTATTACTCTAAAATTAGAACTTAGCCATATTGTCCAATTACTGTCATTCACTGTCAAATCACATAAAACATATGTCTTATATATATTTGTCTACAAGAAAAGAGCACTATGAAGTGAGCCATTATAGGCCTGACTGGGAACATATTAAGATATATTGCTATATGTTCTTTTTTGCAAACCTCCACCAGCTGCTCACACAGAAAAAAAACTGCTGAAAATTTCCTCCTACTTAGAGGCAATAAAACTTCAGGTCATTTATAGAAGGTTTCCTATGGCTTGAAATTCCCAAAGTATACATGAGAAAGCAATGTAACTGAAAGCATTAAATTGGCAGAACAGACACATGAATGAAATCCAATTCCCATCACTGCGATGAATTGTTTAATCAGAGTAAGTAAGTCAAATGTGCTGTTAAATGAAGTTGTTTTAATAAAGGGGGAGGCTCGTAGGACCAGTGCTGAGATACAACTGCGCTCCATGAGCGTAAATTGAAAATTCCGACCCGAGATTTTGTCAATGTGTTATAATTGCCAAACAAAGACAGGGATTAATATCAAAGCAATTAACAGCACCCAGAGGGGCAGCAATTGTGGTGGCAGGTAAAAAAAAATGATTTAATACTTCACACAAAATGGCCCATCCATAGTTGTCGTTCATTATATTAATGTCAATTCTTTTTCTTTTCATGATCTAACAAATGCTCTTTGTCACAAGTGTAAACCTCTAACCCTAAGCAGCGCAGGAAGATTCAACAATTTCGCACATACGATGGGGTGTCTTGGTGGAATACGTGTCAGATCGAGTTGATCAGCCTGTACAATAATAGATCACAAATAGTCTTGATAGTAGACATCAGCCAGCATTATGTTTTATCACATCCACCAGTGTAACCGTATTGTTTCCTGAGAGCACATACGGCAAAATCACAAAAGAAATGGATCATTTTAAGGATGATCATTTGTATACGGTGTCTTTTATGTTACAGGACTCCTGATGTGAAGAATTATTCAGCTACTCCCAGGAATCTTGACTCCACTGAAAGTGCAGTGAAGTGTATTGCGAGGTTTGGTGGCAGGCAGCTCATCATATTGATCCTAGAAGGCAGAGCAAACAAAAGTATTGTGTTGAATGCATTTCTGAATGCCACAGAGGCTTTTTTTTATCACATGTGAAATGTTGATATCCAATACAATATAATGCAGCAATTTAATGAAACGTTGATCCTTTAAAGACCATCACAATTTCTAACCAAGTCGATGAGTCACTAGGCAAGTAGATTATTTTACAGGTTGTTACATGCATTCATAGCAGTGATACTGGTTTAAAACAGAGGCGTAAAAATGTATGACAATAAACAATGTATGTTTAACTTGCTACTGTAAATTGTTCATTGTACATCATTTTTTTTTCATACAGCTACTCTGTTTTCCAAATACATAACTATAGTTAGGCCTTATTCACACAATAGTGTTCCATTTGTGTCCGCAAAAATGGACGGCTTTGAATCTGTATGAATGTTTGTGTTGCATTGTGCAGAACGCAGAACGTTTGTCCGTTTATACATCCCTATTTCATAAGTTTTTCTTGTCTGCAAAAAATGGAAGGAGATCTAGTTTTGTCAATTTTGTCCCAACACACGGAATACACCCACTGGAAGGTCACATGATCACATAATTTTCTATTGCTTTAAAGGCATAGCGAGCTTTTTTTCTGCATCACTTAGCAACGATCTGTGAATAACAGACAGCAAATGGTTGTCGTCCGTGTGATGTCCATTTTTTTAATACACTCATAGACTTTATTAGGTGAGCCTGTCAGAAAAACAGACATGAATAGAGCAAGCTGTGAGATCAGCTACATTGACATCTATGGGTTCGTGTGATGTCTGTTGTTAAAATGGAAAGCACACAGATTTCAAATTTGTTTGTGTGAATAAGCTCCTAGGTCTCAGTATAAAAGCTATACCTGGACCCCTAAGTGAACTGTCTGTGGCTTCACATGCATTGTCTATGTGATCAAAATGTTGTCCCACCAACATATGAAAATGCTACGTTCATGTGTCAGTATAGTCTATTAGTCTACGGCATCAAAGTTTGAATATGTTCAATCCTAAAGAGGACCTATCACTAGTTTATTAATTCCCTATCTCTTGACGAATCAAATAGGTATTATGATGCTGATAACTGCAGTGTTTGTTTATTTTTCAAAAAACGTTTATTATTTGCAAAGTTTTGAAAATTTTTCTAAATATGATAATGTGGCTACACTTGCCTACTGGGAGGTTACGCTTTCTTTTCACTCTGGTCAGTGTAATATTTTCTGTATGATGCTGTCCAATCGTCATACAGCTTCTCTCCCTTCCTGCCCATCAAAACAGTGTGATCATATAGTAAACTGCTTCCATTCCCGACTGTGTTTTCAACTGGTGATATCTCCGGCTGTTTCACAGCTAGCACCCTGTGATCCTGGTGCCATATGAAAGATTACAATCTCCTCTTTCATATGCCAGCAGAACCACAGCCTGAGATATGGCTATGCTGAAGCGATCCCCCTTACCTCCAGCCTCAGTCTCTCACTGTGTGAAGCACCTTCATGCTGATAGGACAGCGTCAGGAGGCTCCACCTCAGGAGAATCACTGGTGAAGACACCCACTTGTCTAGTATAGCCTCATTTACATATTTATAAAAAAGCTCATAACTTTTAAAACAATAAACTTTTTGGGGACACAATTTTCACTAGCATTATCGTAACTGAAGTTCATCTGTACATTCAAAATTGGCGGACTGCCATTAATGTAAAAAAAAGGAACCAATTGTGCTATCATTGAAATAATCTTCTCCGAATTGTAGCATATAAACACAGCATTAACCTACATTCACACGAGCGTATCAGATTCACGCGCGTGAAAAACACGCTTGAATCTGGTCTGTGTGTGTTGCGTATGCATCAGTGTGCTTTGCGAGTGGCACGCATTATTCATGCACTTGCAAATCACATCTTTTTTTTTCAACTGAATTGATGTGCAAATTGCACACCACACATAGATGTGCATCCGTGTGCGGTGCATGGTTTTCACGCACCCATTGACTTCAATGGAGGCGTAGGTGCGTGAAAACGCACCAATATAGGACATGTAGTGAGTTTCACACAGCCGACTCTCGCTGCATGAAAACTCCTGCATGTGTGAATAGCCCCATTTAAATCAATGGGTCCGTGTACTGCACGTGATTTCCATGTGCAGCACAGAGACTTTATTCACGCTCGTGTGAATGGGCCCTACATATTACATAGAAAACATCTGATCATCATAGGTCAATTTTAGCTGCTTCGGCCAATGAGTATGTGGAAATCTTGCTTGATCAATTATTCATGATGTCTGACACCCCTCAGACATTTTCTGAAAGCCAATTACAAACTCTGGATTTTTTTCGGATTGTCTTCAGCTACAATAGTATTAGGTCACGCATTTTTTTTTCTATTTTCAAGCCTCTGCCAGGCCAATTTGACAGTGTCTTATTTCGTAGCAGAACTAAAGATCAAACTCCAATGCTTCATCATCCAGAATAAACCAAGTTTTTAACTAGTAAAAAGTTTGCAGATCTGCTCACTTTGTTATGCTGTGCAGAAGGGCACAACACCCAATGCCTTAGGGTGTGACCAGATGTGGCGTATTTCTTCCACCACTGTCCGCATCAATGCCGCACATAATTTGTGTTGCATATTCTGTTGCGACTGCCTAAAATGGGAATTAAATTGATGCGGACTAGCCGTTGTGTATTGAGGTGAAAGTACTTCCCTTCTCTCTATCAGTGCAGGGACAGCCTAGTAAAAGTGAAAGAAATTCATAAATACCCGGCCGTTGTCTTGGTGACGCGTCCCTCTTTCGACATCCAGCCCGACCTCCCTGGATGACGCGGCAGTCCATGTGGCCGCTGCAGCCTGTGATTGGCTGCAGCCGTCACTTGGACTGAAACGTCACCCCGGGAGGCCGGACTGTCTGCAGCGGAATTCCAGAGCAATTCCGCCATGTCTGGCCATGCCCTTAGTGTAGAAAGATGGGCTTGCCCTGCAGGGCTCTTTTCCCAGTTGCCTCTACAGGGTCCTGTATACCAATGTAGGGACACAATCCCGTTCACAAACTGATGGTTATAAGGGTTTAAAAAAAGACGAGAAGCTCAGTTGGCAATGTGTTAGGTTGTAGAAGGCAAATATGCATCCTGAGTAGATATGTTGTATTATAAACCAAGTTTATTGGACAACATGCCAACTATGAGTTGTCCAATAAGCACACTATATAATACTATATAATACTGTATCAGCTTGGGATACATCTATTCCTTCTACAACCTATGACAACATCATCTGAGCTTGCTATCTTTTTTCGATTTTTAGCATGAGGTTGGCAGAAATAGAAAATACTGTATTATTTCCTATAGATGCTGAGCTGTCTGTAAAAGTGACACAAGAAATCTTGATTTCAAATAAGAAAACAACGGTAATATCTTTTCCTTGGGTGACATAAATCGCTTGATGTACATCACTCATGGGGACTAATTATTTTTTAGTAATCATATGTATTTTTGCATCAACAATATTACAGAATGTTTACTAGCAGATTTATGATAGCGATTAAACAAATGAGAAACAATTACAGATCAATAAATAATAAGAGGCTATTTCTCCATTGAGGCTATTTTAATTCCTGATAATACTAAGGCCAGCCTTTATTACTGATGTACATTCTTCTTTGACCAGATAACCTCCTTATTGTTAATAATTACCTCCTAGAGACGAAAAAGGAAAAAGCCTTTGTTTTCAGAAGGATTATTTGATTGCAGCATTTAAGAACAAAGGTGAGTTTATCATTTGCAAAGATGACAGAGCTTCTCGTATCTCGTGTGTCTGAGTATATTCCAGACAAATGTTTATCGATGCTAGAACAACTCTGTGACCCAGCTTGAGATAAAGTTAATAAAACAAGGATCAAGTCTTTTATAACAAGTCTGTTTTAATGATTTATTTATTTGTTCTGTCGCAAAACAATATATTTAAAGAACATTTTCAGTGATCTAGGCAAAAAATCTCTCTGGGTATGTCTCAAACGGGCTACAGTATAATAATCTTTATAGTTGTTTTATTTAAAAAAATCCATTGTCTTATTTTTCTTCAAGTTCTAATACATTAAGCTGTCATAAGCTGCTCACTCCATTGACTTCTCTCACAATAGGAGTCTTAAGGCCCTGTTACACCGGCCAATTTTGGCCGGTGCAGCGAGCGCCGATCAACGAGACAGCTAGCTGATCGGTGCTCATTTGCTCCTGTCAAAATGAGTTATTTATGGGGACGAGCGGTCGTTACTCCACTCTCTCGTCCCCATAAATGATCATGTTGGCAGAGCGTCTCCCTGTTTACATGGGCTGCCGAGAACGATAATATTTAGTTATATGAACACTTGTCTGCCTGAATATTTCCCAATGTAAAACTCTTTTTAAAGTTTAGTTCTAGTTATGAGAGAGGCCGTGTCTCCAGCTAGAAGTTTAAATATGACAGCGGAAGATGCAGCCGAGAAAGCATGTGATCTAGTCGCCTATTCAACAATATGATAAAACCGCCCATACAAGGTCCCGATTGACTTGAATCTTACGGAAAAGCCCAGTGTGTAATGTTTCCAGAAACAGCGACAAAGCAAGGGTTCCACACGATTGCTGCTTAGTAATATGGGACGAGTGTACTATGGCAAACCGTAAAGCGGTAGAAGCAGTAGATAGAACCTTGCGAGATATCAGACAAAATAACCATGGGGAACGAGGGCAGATGAAATTAGAGCCTGCCTAAAGAACTCAAGTCTGTGGTGCAACGTTATACCGATGCATTTAATAGTAAATATGCGGGCGCAAACAGGAGGCAACCGAAATGCACAAGAGATTTCAGATTTATTACTAAAAATTGGTGACGGCACGTATCCGCAAGAACTTATTTTGCCTGATAATTTATGTTGTACTGTTCCATCACTGCAAGAGTTCATTTCTTCTGTGTATGGTGACCCAACGCAAATAACAAATCATGAAAACTCTTGGCTATGTGAAAGAGTTATTTTGACCATGCAGCAGCAATAAACGGTGAAATATTGATGTGTGTTCATGGGGAAAGTTCAGAATATATCTCTATCAACATTGAACAAGAAGACGCTACCAACTATCCGGTGGAATTTTTAAATTCCCTAAGCGCACCCTGTCTTCCGTCACACAAAATTAATCAAAAAGTCGGCGTCCCCATAATTCTCCTTAGAAATTTAAGCCCACCAAAACTATGTAACGGCACCCGTCTAAAAATCATAAATCTACAACAAAACGTGATAGAAGCTGAGATTTTAATAGGATGCGGCACAGGCAGGTTATAGCGTTTTAATACCCCGAATCCCCCTCATTCCAAATAATTTTCCCTTCAGTTTTAAACATGTACAGTATCCTATCAGCTTATGTTACGCTATGACCATGAACAAAGCGCAGGGCCAAACACTGCGTCCGTGGACATCAGTGTCAGCTGCTTTGCGCAAAGCCAGCTCTATGTGGCTCTCTCCCGTGTTAGCAACTCCACCAATCTTTATGCGCACATCCCTGGGGGTTCTACTGATAATATTGTTTACAGGAAGCGTTGTCGTAGTGAACCTGACTACTAAAGTTTGTTTATTGTCTTTGGTTTTTTTTTCACTTTGCTTTGAGTATGGTCGAAGGCCAGGAGTACACTTATATAAAACGGCATCGGTACGTTTTTCAGTGGTCTGCGTGTACAAAGTCGCGGGTACAGTTTTTCAGTGGTCTGCGCGTACGAAGTCGCGGGCACAGCTAGTAGTATATATATATATATATATATATATATATATATATATATGTATATATATATATATACTATATGGACAAAAGTATTGGGACACACTTTTTAAAGGGTTATTCCCAAGTTCACTCAAATTTTACATTCTTATTAAAAATTTTAATTATTTAAATAATAATTTTCCCCTACATATTTTTTTGTAAGTACATTTTTTTTTCATTTCATCACTTTCAATCACAAATATTTTTCAGTTTTGATCAGCAAGTGGCGTTGTAATAAAATGACAATGTTGCTTGCTGTATCTGCGCGCTCCCAAGACTGCTATGACACACTATTGATAGCGCATCATAGTTGTCTTTCAGAATGCCCCCACCGAGTGTTTCATGATGGTAATATATGTTTCCATCATTACCCCTTTACCCAGCGGCAAAACTACCAGTGTATCAGCCATAGTGGCTGAAACGGTGCCCTCAGCACAAAGGATGTCCATGTTATGCTCGCTCACGCTACAGAATTGGAAGGAGAAAAAGAAGAAGTGTGCAGGCGCGACATAATGAAGGAAATGCCGGCAGTTGTCGTTTCCATGGAAACGAGCAGGACAACTAAATACATCAGACGCGATTCAGAGGAAGGCATATGTTACAAACGCTGCACTACAGAAAATAAAAGGTATTTAGAAATATGTGGATTGGATTGGGGGGACCAACTCCATATTAATGCCTATGGATTTAGAATGGGATGTCTTAAAAGTTGCAGGTGTAATGTGTAGATGTTTCAGTACGATTGTCCATGTCGTGCATATAAGATACCGTTCAAAAGTTTGGGGTCATCCAGTCAATTTTGTGTTTTCCATGAAAACACACACTTATATCTTTCAAATGAGTTGCAAAATGACTAGAAAATATAGTCAAGACATTGACAAGGTTAGAAATAATGATTTTTATTTGAAATAATAATTTTCTCCTTCAAACTTTGCTTTCGTCAAAGAATGCTCCATTTGCAGCAATTACAGCATTGCAGACCTTTGGCATTCTAGCTGTTAATTTGCTGAGGTAATCGGGAGAAATTTCACCCCATGCTTCCAGAAGCCCCTCCCACAAGTTGGATTGGCTTGATGGCCACTTCTTGCGTACCATACGGTCAAGCTGCTCCCACAACAGCTCTATGTGGTTGAGATCTGGTGACTGCGCTGGCCACTCCATTACAGATAGAATACCAGCTGCCTGTTTCTTCTCTAAATAGTTCTTGCATAATTTGGAGGTGTGCTTTGGGTCATTGTCCTGTTGTAGGATGAAATTGGCTCCAATCAAGCGCTGTCCACAGGGTATGGCATGGCGTTGCAAAATGGAGTGATAGCCTTCCTTATTCAAAATCCCTCTTGACCTTGTACAAATCTCCCACTTTACCAGCACCAAAGCAACCCCAGACCATCACATTACCTCCACCATGCTTGACAGATGGCGTCAGGCACTCTTCCAGCATCTTTTCAGTTGTTCTGCGTCTCACAAATGTTCTTCTGTGTGATCCAAACACCTCAAACTTCGAATGCTTTTTTCCAATCTTCCTCTGTCCAATGTCTGTGTGCTTTTGCTCATATTAATCTTTTCCTTTTATTAGCCAATCTCAGATATGGCTTTTTATTTGCCACTCTGCCCTGAAGGCCAGCATCCCGGAGTCACCTCTTCACTGTAGACGTTGGCACTGGCGTTTTGCGGGTACTATTTAATGAAGCTGCCAGTTGAGGACCTGTGAGGCGTCTATTTCTCAAACTAGAGACTCTAATGTACTTGTCTTGTTGCTCAGTTGTGCAGCGGGGCCTCCCACTTCTCTTTCTACTCTGGTTAGAGCCTGTTTGTGCTGTCCTCTGAAGGGAGTAGTACACACCGTTGTAGGAAATCTTCAGTTTCTTGGCAATTTCTCGCATGGAATAGCCTTCATTTCTAAGAACAAGAATAGACTGTCGAGTTTCACATGAAAGCTCTCTTTTTCTAGCCATTTTGAAAGTTTAAGCGAACCCACAATTGTAATGCTCCAGATTCTCAACTAGCTCAAAGGAAGGTCAGTTTTATAGCTCCTCTAAACAGCAAAACTGTTTACAGCGGTGCTAACATAATTACACAAGGGTTTTCAAGTGTTTTCTAATCATCCATTAGCCTTCTAGCACAGTTAGCAAACACAATGTACCATTAGAACACTGGAGTGGTGGTTGCTGGAAATGGGCCTCTATACACCTATGTAGATATTGCATTAAAAACCAGACGTTTGCAGCTAGAATAGTCATTTAGCACAATAACAATATATAGAGTGTATTTCTGATTAATTTAATGTTATCTTCATTGAAAAAAACTGTGCTTTTCTTTCAAAAATAAGGAAATTTCTAAGTGACCCTAAACTTTTGAACGGTAGTTATATATATATTTATCTATATATCTATATATATATATATATCTATATATATATATATATATATATATATATAGATATATATATATATATTTATTTTATTTTTTTTTCAATATAATGTGTCATTTTACAAGGGTTTTCACCTCTTTTTATAGCTTTAAAAAAAAATCCCCTGCAGGTTTTGTACTTTTTTTTTAATCAGATCGTTTTTATTAAATTTTAAAAACCAAAACAGACGCCTTATACCATTGATCGACAGAAAACTTCTTATTTAAATCAGATTCCCATCTGTGCATATAAGCTAGTTTGGGGACGAAGAAGAGTTAAGTTGTCGGTATGTTATGGCTAAACCTTTCTCAAACCCCTTTTTATGAAGTATGAAGTTCTGAATTTGGGAAAAGGGAAAACTGCCGTGAGATATAAAGTAGGAATTTAAGGACGTCTCATTTGGAGGTATTGGAAAAACACTTGTTTAGGTAGCTGGGTATTACAGATGAAATGATCAAAGGGGAGCATAAATATAAAAAGCTCCCAAGTGTCCAATCCCAGCAGATTCCCAATGTTTGAGGTTTAATTCAGGAATATGGTATTCCAGGGTCCTCACTGAGATGTGATCAACAGGGAAATCTATAATTTTTTAAAAATTTTTTTTTTTTTATCAGAGGTAAACGAGGCCCACACTGACAAAGTAGCCATCATGGAGGATAAGGGATATTGACTTTTAATCGGTTTGATATATTCAGCTTCCAATAGGCGTCTAATAGAGTGCTATTTAGCAAAAGTTTTTTCTATTTGTAACCACCTATGCGTGGAATCTAGAGACCACCAATCCATAAAAGAATTTACAATTGCTGCCTTATGATATACAGAGAAGTTAGGGACTCCCAACCCTCCCTCAGAGGAAGCCAAAAGCATTGTTGACTGCGCTACTCCAGGATGCTTTCTGGCCCAAATAAAATCAAATACCATAAACTGTAATTTCCGCAGAATAAGTCTTGGGATTTTCATCGGGATGCTTCTAAATAGATACAGTATTTTTGGTAGAAATATCATCTTAAATGTGTGGATGCATGCTATCCAAGATAGTTCTAACTTGTTAGTTCTATCCAAATCTGATTTAAGAGATGTTAGGAGGTTTGTAAGATCTTTTATAGGAATCAAGAAAGAAGGGGTGGAGAGGGAAATACCTAAATATAGGATTACAGTTTTAGCCCAAATAAAAGGACAAATGTCCAATATCTGTCTTTCAAATGGTGGTGGTACATGTATTGGGAGTAATATTGATTTTGTAGAATTTAGTTTGTAATAAGAGACTCGGGAGAACTGGGAGAGAAGACACATAACTGCTGTTAAGGAGTGTATAGGCTTTGTACACATAATAATAACGCCATCGGCATATAAACCGATATCATGAGACTGTGAACCCACTGTAATGCCCTGTTTATTTGGTGAGCAACAAATGGCCTGTGCCAAGGGTTCCATGACTAATGCAAAAATACTAGGTGAAAGTGGACAGCCCTGACGGGTGCCGCTCTAAATCAGAGAACTGGGAGACCAAAATCCAGAGGCCAGAACCTTGGCATTAGGGGAGGAATATAAAGACATTATAGCTTGAGCAATTGGGCCCTCAATTCTAAGCATCATGTCTGGAGGGCACCATCCACTACTCATCACCTGCCCAATACCATCCCTACAGTGAAGCCTGGTAGTGGGAGCATCATGCTGTGGGAATGTTTTTCAGTGGCTGGGACAGGGAGTCTGGTTAAGGCTGAGGGAAAAATGAATAGAGCAAAGTACAGAAATATCCTTAATGAAAACCTGACACAGAGTGCTCTGGACCTCAGACTGGGCCGAAGGATCCTATGCACACAGCCAAGAAAACACAGGAGTGGCTTACGGACAGCTGTGTGAATGTCCTTGAGTGGCCCAGCCAGAGCCCTGACTTAAACCAAATGGAACATCTCTGGAGAGACCTGAAAATGACTGTCCACCGATGGTCCCCATCCAACCTGACAGAGCTTGAGAGGATCTGCAGAGAAAAAAGGCAGAAAATCCCCAACTCCAGGTGTGCAAACCTTGTGGCATCCTACCCAAGAAGGCTGGAGGCGGTTATCGCTGCCAAAGGTGCTTCAACTAAGTACTGAGTAAAGGGTCTGAATACTTATGTCAATGCAATATTTTAGTTTTTCCTTTTCAATAAATTAGCAAAGTGCAGAATGATGGGGAAAAACGTCATATTTTTTTCATTTTAGCACAGGGCCTCAACATAATAAAATGTGAAAAAAATTGGAAGGGTCTTAAGACTTTCTGAGTGCATTGTACTTTCCCTTCCCTTTATGATCCAAACCTGGCATTCGCGTTAAAAACTGCATAAAAAAAAATATTCAAAATGACACATGTGAAACCACGTTTAGGCATTTCTCACACAGTGCTGATTTGATGCACATTTTACATGCATTTTTTAAGCAAAACAACAGAATAGGATCATAAAGAGGAATCACTTTAAGGCCATCCTTTATATATTTTTTTCTGGTTTTGACTTAATAGTTACATGCAAAATCTGTATAAAATCTGCACTGTGTGAACATTGAAATGATAAAACTCTGCATCCAAAAGTCACAACACATACAGAAAACATTGCTGAAAGTTTTTCTGAACAGAATTTAAAACGATTTATGTGTTGCGGATTTGGGTTCTACCCATAGGAATACATGATGTAAATTTCCGCAGTGGGTTTTTAGGCTACAGGAAATGGTGCCTTGTGTGACTGCACACTGACTCCTCTTACCATTTCACACCTATTTTCTTTAATAGGCTACATTTGCCTATCTAACCTACTGTTTCTGAATTTGCCATTCACACAGACACCGCTTCAATCTTCTAACCTTTTTGTCTTCCAGTACTGCTACACTGTTCCTATTTATATTCATCTTCCACCTTTAAAACAAGTTGTTCTGGAACCTGCAGTGTTCTAAGGGTGCTCGCAAACGTAGCAGTTTGTGGCATGCGACCGTAAATTGCGCGGCATAAACCACATGCTGTATACCGAAAATTACCACAGTTTGGTGATGCAGTTTTTGGCTGCGTGGCAAATACATGTAAATCACATGGTTTTTATGGTTTTTATCTGTACTTGCCGTGCGTCAGAAAACTGCATTGTAAAACCATGGCAACCCACAGTAAAATCCTGTTCGGTTACTGCTGCAAG
This sequence comes from Rhinoderma darwinii, assembly GCF_050947455.1. Taxonomy (NCBI): domain Eukaryota; kingdom Metazoa; phylum Chordata; class Amphibia; order Anura; family Rhinodermatidae; genus Rhinoderma; species Rhinoderma darwinii. The sequence goes on along the minus strand of NC_134688.1, from coordinate 170,470,223 downwards.
GTTTGGGCACCCAGAATGAGTAGTCAAATTTATTGGCAGAATGTGATTTCATTTGCCCATGATAGGCAAATGTATGGTTAAATTGGACATATTTTTTCATCTACCAGTTATTTTGTATATGGACAGCTTTAAGATAGAAATAATAAACCAGATTATCATTTGTCACATAGTCTGATAAGCTCAGAGCATCCGTACTTTCTTTTTAAAGTCTAGACATTATTGGGACATGGTCCAAATTAAGAAACATTTATAATCCTCAATAGGTCAATCACATTTAACAGGACATTCTATAATACATTATAATTGCTGCTTTCTTGTACAAAATGCTCATTTCAGCTAATATGCTTCAAGTGACTTTGAAAGCATAACTGCCTGCAATTTGAAATATAATGTCCATTTGTAGAGACTTTGACATTCAAAGAATGGCTTAGTCTTAAGGCTGTACTGAAGTGGATAATTTCCAAAAATTCTGTAAAAAATAAATATTAACTTTATCACTTTCATCTCATTTTTCTAACTAAGTGAAATTAAAAAGTAACGGACATCCCCTATAAATGGGTTGAGCATACAGTTTTGCCGATTCTTCAAATTTGCCCTTGGAAACAGAATGTGAAAGTTTTAAAAGGTTTTCAAAGATTCAGGTCAATTTCTGAAATCTTGTTTGCTGTATCAACTGTTAGAAAATAAAAATATTTAATATATAATAACATTGAAAATCTTGAAATCTGCCACTGCCACAGCCACCCGATTCCCCAACACCAGTACTATTTTCACAATGTCAGTTAGTGATCAGGGCATCACGGTCACATGATATGACATCATCATGAGAGTTCCATCAATAACCACCATTGTAGACAATTGAGCTCTTACAATAACCTGCTATCATAGAGAAGATAACACCACAGAGCACAAAAAATAGCAAATTATTTATACATTTTTTTTTAGAATTACCGTATATATCGGCGTACAAGACGACTTTTTACACCCTTAAAAAAATGACAAAAGTGTGGGGTCGTCTTATATGCCGGATATTGTCTACATTAGGGATGCACGTTGCAGCCGCACAGCTCAGTATAGTAACACATGAATGTATGGGAGCGCGGCTGCGGCTGTGTAATTCAGCCACAGCCCCGCTCCTGAGTCATGATAAGTTCGCGGGGTCAGGATGATGCAATGCGGCCAGCGCTGCACTAATGAGCGGCGGCACTGGAGACAGAACATGGCGGGCGCGCTACAAAACACCCCCATGTTCTGTCTTCAGTGCCTGAACTGCCGCTCATTAGTGCAGCGCCGGCCGCATCACCTCATGCTGACCGCGCGCGCACTTCCTGTCAGGAGCGGGCAATGGCTGTATTACACAGCCGCAGCCCCGCTCTATAACGGCGGAGATCAGAGAAACCGCTCATCTCCGCCGTTATTCCCCTGAATGCTGCGATCACAGCTGACTGCAGCATTCAGGGGAAAGTGAGAAGGGGGGATGCCCCTGGATCGCGTCACAGGGAATTCCTGTGACGCGATCGAGGGCCATACCATATATGGGCAGACAGCCCAGGGTCTATTGACGGACCCCAGGGCTGTCTTACCATATTTCATGTTGTTAGGACATACCCAAGTATGTCCTAACAACTGCCTGTGTATTATCCGTCCACAGGTTAATGTACTGGCACATATCTGATATATGTCAGTACATTAAAGTTTAAAAATAAAGTAAAAACAAAGTATTGTTAAATTTTAAAAAAAATACACCTTCACCTTTTTTACAATAAACATTAAAATAAGTCTCAATACATAAAATACACACATTCAGTAATGGCGCGGACAACAATGTTTATGATGTGTACGCTGTAAAAAAATGAAATAAACACGGCTTTCATTCACTTATTAATGTGAGGCGCGAGGTGCGATGAATTTACCCTCCATGTTCCTCACATTAATAGTAATTAACCCCATCATGTACCTCGCACAGTAACCCAATATGACTGAGAAACATGATGGGATTAATTACTATTAATGTGAGGCGCGTTCAAAATTCATCACACGTCGCGCCTCACATCAGAAAACGGAAGAATTTTTTTTTTATTACTGTTGGCAAAAGTATCGAAATTGGTATCGTAATCGCAATACTAAACGAAGTATCGGTATCGAAGTCCAAATTCTGGTATCGTGACATCCCTAGTCTACATATTGTCTACACACAGGTTGTGTGTTACCTTGTGAGCCTGCAGTCCGGTACACAGGCTCCCGGGATGCACGGAATCCGCCACGGATCTGAGGGAAGCCGGTATTAGCCACCAGGGAACATCTCTGTAAGATCCTCTGGCCCGCCCTTTCCTCTCATTCCCTGCCTCTCAGATCTCGCGCGATGAAGCAGCCTATCTGCGCATGCGCGAGTTCAAAGAGACAGAGAGTCCTGGGTCCTGCCGCCGATGGCCATAGTGAAGCGCTCCTGCACGAAATGGTGAGTATATCTTAAATTCTATATTTTAAGGGTAAAAGTTGGGGGTCGTCTTATACGCCCAGTCGTCTTATACGCCGACATATACGGTATGTTTTTCTTTAAGTGTATTGTTTTTCTCCCCCCTTTTATGAATGAGCAATAAATAACGTTTTTAACACTGGGTTGGGAAGGCATTCCTTTAGGGAAAAAGTAACTTCTTGCTCTGCATTTCATAGCCGTTTTTCTTTGTCCCTCTAGCCTGCTGGCGGAAGTAAAGAAGATCCCTTAGGAATATAAACTGAGCAATTGTGATGACTGTGACTATGATGACGACTGTGATGACCTTACTGTGATCTGCTGGAGAAATAGTATAACTCAGTAAAAAGTAGTTTTGTATAATTATTTTTATTCTAGATTTCTGTAAAAATGGGGTAGGGGCTAAATAGAAAAAAAAGCTGACTATATACCTAGCAATCGATAACCAAGTATGTGTACTAGCTTTTGAAACTGGTCTGGTACGACAGATACATTCTGTTATTTAGCACAATGTAACCCTTTGTGATAAAGGTTGGGGAAGCTCCAAATCATATTGTCTAACATATAGTCATATATTTTGGATAAAGAATTTCAAGTTCTGGCCCCTTGTTACCTCTACTCTGACATGAACATTAGAGGAATTTTTAAAATTGGACTTTAAAAATACAAGATGTGATTATTAAATAATGAAATAACTAACAATTACATTTTTTTTTTTTTAAAAATCTCATTACTATGTTTTAGAAGGTCTATTGGCTATTTAGAGAAGTCTCATAAGTTTACATGCTATGATTTGCAATACTTGCAATCAGGTTGTTATGCAGATGTCGATAGCAATGATTATTTGCAATTAAACATTAATGCTTTGGGTCATTTGTTTGATTATACCTAGAAGTGGTTAAATTCAGCCTAAATTAATTGTAAAATCATAGCTTATAAACCCAATCTAGAAAATAAAGAAAGAAAGAAAGATATGACATAGATAGATAGATAGATAGATAGATAGATAGATAGATAGATAGATAGATAGATAGATAGATAGATAGATAGATAGATAGATAGATAGATAGATAGATAGATAGATATGAGATAGATAGATAGATAGATAGATAGATAGATAGATAGATAGATAGATAGATAGATAGATAGATAGATAGATAGATAGATAGATAGATATTAGATAGATAGATAGATAGATAGATAGATAGATAGATAGATAGATAGATAGATAGATAGATAGATAGATAGATAGATAGATAGATAGATAGATAGATAGATACTTCCATATAATACATTACAATGAAATAATACTAATAATAATATAATGAAATAATAACAATATTTTGTAATGATAAAAATACACATATTATTATTATTATTATTATTATTATTCTATAGTTTATTTGTATGCAATGTGAAGGTCAAGAGAGTTCTTTTAAACTGTATTAGTTTTAGTGTTTCATGAATTATGCATAATTTGATACTCGCACACAAGAGACTTTCCATGGCCCACTAGTGTCCTATTTCAACAATAATGTATTCAGTAAATGTTGCTGACAATTCAAGTGATAAGATTTCACAGGCAGGACGAATAGAATATGGAAACAGAAACTTAACCGAGTTATTAAATATAGATAAATAGTCAGTTTTGATAATAATTTTACATAGCAATTCAAAAGATGTGCAGTGGGTGAGGGGCACAGAAAACGATACTTTAATCGCTTAACGACCACCCACCATATACAGTATTTACAGCAAGTGGTACAGGTCCTCGAAGCCTGTGCAAAGTATATTTATGGTATTGGCTTAACTCGGCTTGGCGAGCAATTTGGTAGCCGAACGTCAGGTAAAGACTGCTGGGGACTCCGTAGGGAAGACAGAAGCGGTTTTCACTGCCTCTGCCTATTCTGTTTTCACATACACAGCACTTAATGAGCACTGTGTAGGGAATAGAGGCAGCCGCTGCTTCCATTGGTCCCATGATCCACGGTTTGCCGGTAGCAGGAGGCTGTAGCTGGGTCTAATTAGATGCATCACATCCCTAATAGTGATGATCCTCAACAGTGTAGCCCCAGTTACAGTGGAAAAGTAAAGTACAGCGCAAGAAAAATCAATAATAAAGTCCCCCAATGGTTTTTTTTCCGAGGTACAGACAATAAAAATAAAAGTGAAAAATAAAATAAATTAAATTATTAAAATAACCCACCCTCAAAAAATCTCCCCCTGACAAGATAATAGCATAACATACGTTGAGTCTGTTTTGTGTCTGGTCTGTAGACTCTTTGCATCTATAGCTTCCTACTGGCTGCTTTTTCTGTTTGACATTTATGCATCTAATATGTCTTATTGTCAGCTTTGTATGTCGATACTTTTGGACTACAATTGGTGGTCATTTACTACACTTGCAAAATATATATATTGACCTTAAACCACCAACTTATCGTGGGCTGTCTGTTTCCTTTTTTATGTATTTTTGTACACATTTTAAACTTTTTGCTATCTAGCAATGATTTACTTAATATTTTTTTATACTATTTTGTCTTGTGTGTATTTTGGGGTTCTTATGTTATTATATCACTTGAGACAGTGAAAATGACTAATTGGTTGCCCATGAAAATTTTCCAATAGACAGTGATGATCACTAACAAATACTCTATCTTAGGGTAACACTATATTATAAAGAACAAAAAAGAAAAAGATTTCCGGACAAAAAATCAGCACTCACTGAGTTACGGAAATACTCAATTTAATCCCCACAGTATTAAAGTCTAAGAATGTATAAATACAATTTCCCTGAATAACACCAATCACAATAGTATAACAAACAATTCATAAATTAAAGCATCGCCCAAATTGCCTGGCCAGGCATTAAATCAGCAGAACCACAATTACCAGAATGGAAAATAAACAGAATCCTAGTATAATCACTATAGGAAGCAATATATGCACAGTAGGTTGTATAAGTATAGAAAACATAGCAACACTATATTATTATCCCAAAAAATAAAAACATGTTAAAAATCAAATGTTATAGGTATAAAACTGATAAGAGAAGAAACAAGCATTATTCACAGAAAAACTCTGCAAAATTCAAGTTGCTATCCCATGAAAAAAAAAAGTTATAGCCACTAATGTAATGCATTCTGAAAATGGATAAACTGTGCCTGGTTCTGAAGGCTCAAAACAACCTGGACCTGAACCAGTTAAAAGATTTTTATTATAAAAGTCTACATCTTATGTATAATATGAGGTATAGGTGTACATGTTTTTTTTTATCAATTTTATTTCTATCATTGCATAAGGGTGTGCCCACATATTTGATCAGTGCCTGCACAGTAGGCAAACTGGTTTGCAAAACTAGCATTGTTTTACTTCCTCCTGTAAATAAAATGGTGATAATAGATCAGCCACAGCCAAAATATGGCGTCATAAGTTTTATCTAATGTCAATTGCAGCTCCGACACATATGACAAGCTCAGGCCTGCTGGATCATAATGGCAAATAAAAAGGGCATTGATCCATATTAAAGGATATTTCCACATAAAACAATGATAATACATTAGTAGCCCATTGTTGGCAATTATGTTTGCTCTACTTACAGAGATATTTGTAAATTTGGAAGTGCAGCCTTATTGGTTGTCCCTTTTGAATTAGCTTCTTAGAAACCGATGAACATCTGTTATTTCAGTAGTATGTTCTATCAATAACAAAGTGACAACTTACCCTCAGTTGCTGAGAAAATAATTCAAAAGTACTTACCAATATGGCTGTACGTCCTCTTTTTCAAAAAGAATCACTACAACTGAATAAAAAAATCCTAATATCCACGGGATATGCCATAAATGTCTTATAGATGTGAGTCCCAGACAGGGGCGTAACTAGGAAAGGCTGGGCCCCATAGCAAACTTTTAACTGGGGCCCCCTCCCCTGGGTGTCACACAACCCCCCCTTGTAGATAGTGCCTTTTTTACAGTCCCCCCTAAAGATAACGCCATACAGCCCCCCCTGTAGATAACGCCATACAGCCCCCTCTGTAGAGAACGCCATGCAGAGTCCCCCGCTGTAGGTAACGCCATGCAGAGTCCCCCCCCCTGTAGGTAACGCCATGCAGAGTCCCCCCCCTGTAGGTAACGCCATGCAGAGTCCCCCCCCTGTAGGTAACGCCATGCAGAGTCCCCCCCCCTGTAGGTAACGCCATGCAGAGTCCCCCCCCTGTAGGTAACACCATGCATCCCCTATCCACAGGATAGGGGATACATGTATGATAGCTGGCAGCGATAGGGAGAACGGGGGACCGAAAGTCCCCCGAAGTTCTCCATGACTAACCTCTGACTTCCGGCATCTGCGCAGCTCAATAAAAATGAAAGGAGCGCTGGTCACGCATGCGCACAAGCGCGACCGGCGCTCCATTCATTTCTACGGAGCTGCCGACACAGATCCCGGAAGTCTGAGCTTTGTGATGGAGAACTTCAGGGGACTTTCAGTCCCCCGTTCTCCCTATCAATGCCAGCGATCACACATGTATCCCCTATCCTGTGGATAGGGGATGCATGTCTTTTGTTTAATGGCAGAGCGGTGAGATACCTCCCTGCTCTGCCGTAGTGTTCAGTGGCGTCGCGCAGTAGCAGCCATAGCGGCTGCTAGCGGAGCCTACGGCCATGGTGGGGGCCCGTGCCGGCGGGCGACACAGGCCCCCTCATGCCGCGGCCCCATAGCAGCCGCTACGGCTGCTACTGCGGTAGTTACGCCACTGTTCCCAGATCTGAGACCCACACCTGTCCAGAACAGGGGTTACACAATCCCTGTCCTTACTGGTGAGGCGGGACAGTTATAGAAACAGCTGAGCAATGCCATACATTATTATTAACCATCTTAGAGTTACCTATCGGATCGTTCCATTTTCTGTCTATCTTTTACAAGAGAGTCCAGATGAAAAATAGCATTAAATATTACCCACTCCTCAAGATACAGTAGAAAATAACTCTTCTGCTATAAATGATTGTGATTGTTGTAATCGAAAAGGTAATGAATATGTTACAAGTTTTGATGGATCATAATTGGTTTCATGAGATATTGGAGTCCTTAAGGGTAACGGTAAATACAGTTTAAACATAACAGCGGAAGCCAGCACGTCCCTCTAATACTGTGATCCACAGAGCCAATGTAAATGTGTTCCTGTAATAGTGCCAGTTACAGAGTCTTGTGGGAGTGTTAGCCACAGTGCCCCCATATTAGCACCTGTGACAATACCAGCTACATTGCACGTACTTTACACAAAACGCCTGCATAGCCTTCCACCATCATTGACAAGCTAGAAGTAAGTAACTTGAAAATTCATCTGCATTTGCCAATTTCTATCATTAGATATTGGTGCAGGAAAAAGTCCAGTATGCTAAGCAGGAACAGGTTATGACTGGCTGCCCTTCTTAACAGCTCCATGATGTTCTTGGACCGCAAATAGCAGGACTGCATATAGGCATGGTCTTCTCATGACATTGTCCAGGACCACAGATCGCATTGCATCTGTGATCTAAAGCACTTTATTGCAGTATTATATACTACATATTATTGGGCACTATATATTGGGGTCCAAATAATATCCCCATACAATTCCTACATACTACTATAAAGTGTTTTCATAATACTGTTATTTGCAGTTCACATAATACTGCAATCTAATGCCTAAATTATACAGTGCCAACACATCACAATACATTATGGCACTGTATGGTGGTTAGCTCAGAATAACATTAAAATAGCCAGAAATAGAGACAAATATGCTGCTGAACCAGAGATTGATACTCCTAGAGAAAGGGCTGTGCAGTATTTAAAGAGGCTCTGTCACCAGATTTTGCAACCCCTATCTGCTATTGCAGCAGATAGGCGCTGCAATGTAGATTACAGTAACGTTTTTATTTTTAAAAAACGAGCATTTTTGGCCAAGTTATGACCATTTTTGTAGTTATGCAAATGAGGCTTGCAAAAGTCCAAGTGGGTGTGTTTAAAAGTAAAAGTCCAAGTGGGCGTGTATTAGGTGCGTACATCGGGGCGTTTTTAATACTTTTACTAGCTGGGCGCTCTGAAGAGAAGTAACATCCTCTTCTCTTCAGAACGCCCAGCTTCTGACAGTGCAGATCTGTGACGTCACTCACAGGTCCTGCATCGTGACGGCCACATCGGCACCAGAGGCTACAGTTGATTCTGCAGCAGCATCAGCGTTTGCAGGTAAGATCGACTTACCTGCAAACGCTGATGCTGCTGCAGAATCAACTGTAGCCTCTGGTGCCGATGTGGCCGACACGATGCAGGACCTGTGAGTGACGTCACAGGTCTGCACTGTCACAAGCTGGGCGTTCTGAAGAGAAGAGGATGTTACTTCTCTTCAGAGCGCCCAGCTAGTAAAAGTATTAAAAACGCCCCGATGTACGCACCTAATACACGCCCACTTGGACTTTTACTTTTAAACACACCCACTTGGACTTTTGCAAGCCTCATTTGCATAACTACAAAAATGGTCATAACTTGGCCAAAAATGCTCGTTTTTTAAAAATAAAAACGTTACTGTAATCTACATTGCAGCGCCTATCTGCTGCAATAGCAGATAGGGGTTGCAAAATCTGGTGACAGAGCCTCTTTAATCACTACTGCCCCCCCCCAGCTGCACCTCACTAAAAAGCCACAGTTTGAGAAGGACTGCAATATACTATGTACACAGATAAGGCTCTGTATGCATATACCCTGTCACTCCCTGTTCTCTGAGGGAAGGAGCAGCACTCCATCACTTTCTGAAAACTGTAATAATCTGATTTATCTGCCAATTGACATTAAAGTGGCTCTGTCACTAGTTTAGTAATGCCCAATCTCCTAGCTAATCTAATAGGTGCTGCCACACTGATAATGCCAGTGAAAATTGTGTCCCCAAAAAAGTTTATTGTTTTAAAAGTTATGAGCTTTTTTCTAAATATGTAAATGAGGCTATACTAGACAAGTGGGTGTCTTCACCAGCGATTCTCCTGAGGTGGAGCCTCCTCACAGCCTCTGACGCTGTCCTATCTGCATGAAGCTGCTTCCCACAGTGTGGGAGACTGAGGCTGGAGGGAAGGGCAAAAACGTTCAAATAGCCATATCTCCGGCTGCAGTTCTTGTGGCATATGAAAGAGGAGATTCTAATCTTTCATATGGCGCCAGGATCACAGTTCTAGCTGTGAAACAGCCGGAGATATCACCAGTTGAAAACACAGTTGGGAATAGAAGCAGTTTCCCAAAAAGTTTATTATTTTAGAAGTTAGGAGCTTTTTGCTAAATATGCAAATGAGTCTATACTAGACAAGTGGGTGTCAAAACCATTGATTCTCCTGAGGTGGAGCTACCCCGTAATATGTTGGCGCTATATAAATAAAGATTATTAGTATTATGATAGATAGATAGATAGATAGATAGATAGATAGATAGATAGATAGATAGATAGATAGATAGATAGATAGATAGATAGATAGATAGATAGATAGATAGATAGATAGATAGATATGAGCTAGACAGATATGAGATAGTAGATAGATGGATAGATAGAGATGGAGATAGATAGATAGATAGATAGATAGATAGATAGATAGATAGATAGATAGATAGATAGATAGATAGATAGATAGATAGATAGATAGATAGATAGATAGATAGATAGATAGATAGGAAGTCCACCGTCCAGCAGCACCAGCTTTAAAAGTATAGATGGGTGCACGCCTTGGGAACCCGATCACAGTTCCATATTCAATGATAGGCAGCACTCCAATGTCAAGGTGAAAAAATAGCTTTAATAGCCCTCGTGCGACGTTTCGGCTCTGTGCAATGAGCCTTTCTCAAGCATGTTAAACAGTGCAAAACATGGTGATATATATAGGGGCTGAACAAAGTAGTCCCAATCAGTGAGTGATTAATACATACATTTTAAATCAATACAATGTCATATATTGTCATACATTAAAGAATGCAAACAGTGTAAGCAATAGTAAAACTGTTAAAGAGATAAGTTCAGCATTACATCTGGAACTTTAATAAAGTGCAAAAAGTGCTGATTACTACGAACAATATTAGTTATGTACACCTGTGTATAATTAAAAACAGCCACATTACCATATGCATACAGTGGCTCCGTGCTCGTATGTGTTCATGTTTCCGGTGCTCTCTACTTCCTGGTTCGCATTATAGTGAATTACAGCTGAGGAGAATATCATCATTGAGATACCGGTCTATTTTGCCAGGATCAATTGAGCACATGTATTCTGAAGTCGTCAGCAGACATTTTTGTAAAGATCTTGTATTATAACATCGTGTGCCGTACAGCGCATGTCCGCGCCTGCGCACTGTAGTCAAGTATCGTAAAAAAATATTAACATGTATTCCACATACACGTTAACAAGAACAGTAATACGTATATAGGATATAATGTTCATGATGTAATCATAACTGGACAAGAGGGATGCAAGAAACAAGGTATCTAGAATGAGATACATATAACTAAGGTACGGATATAAGTGAGTAGTATTTGATTCAAATAAGTGTAAGTATTTGTATAATATATACAAATGTATCATATGTAGATGTCAGTCATAAATTGACAGCATCTAGTATATGAATTGTGAAAAACATAATAATAAAAAAGTTCCAAAGTTGCATATCTCTCAAAAAAAATAAAACGCATGTATATCATATACATGTGTATGGGGACTAAAAACAATTTCTTTATTTTTTTTCTTTTTAAATTTTAAAGATTATATATTCATTTTTTCAGAAAAATCTTTCGACAATAAACCGATTGCCTTATAGTTTGTTCTATGTTCCCAGTTCGAAGTGTGAAATACATATGTTTTTATATCTAATGATTAATTTTGATGACAATCTGATTTCAAAATAGTTGAGAATGTACTTTACTTTTTCAGAAATTTGTACTTGCCACACATACCATATGAATTATCAACATGATGGAAGCAAAAATAGGAAATATATGTATGTGACTGTGTGTAACAATAATATCAATATTTGACCTGTTTTATACACCGAAGAACAGGATACAAAGTAGATATAGAACTTTTGTTGGACTCCGTATAAGGAGATCTGCAAGAAAAATCCAATTTTTTTTTTTTTTTAAACATTATATTTTTATTGTTTTCAACATAAAGCATTTGTATACATTTGTACACTTTTGTACATATTAGAATCTTACTGTACATTTGATAAGTTTAAGATATCAGTTGCGGTACATAGTACAGTCAGAACAGTATCCATGAATCAAAACAAAAGAAATATAAAATAAAAAATAAAAATAAACAAAAAAACTAAAGCAGGTACAAAAGAAAAAAAAGAAAATACAGTTACTCGTGACAACTCGCTGTCATATTGTATAAGGTCAAAAGATTGAACTTGAATGAGAGTTTGGAGACTAGGTCAGACTGCGTGATTGTTTATGGGGATGGAGATATGTTATATGGTAACATTGAGCAGTTATGAGCACTTGAGAGCCATATGTCCCAATTATTGAGAAAAACATCTGTTTTGTGAAAAGCGGAAGCGGACATACCTTCGTACCAACAGTTATCATTGATTCTTTTTATCAGGTGAGATACAGATATGGAGGGTTTCTCTTTCCACGTGGAGGAAATAATTTGTCTTGCAGCAATGAGAACATGTTGCATGACTGTCTGGAATTCTCTTGGGTAAGTAGCAAGGTCAATCGATAATAGAGGTAGCCCTGGATCTAGGTCTATATGTAACCCAAATAGGTCAGAGAGAAGTTTGAATACTATATTCCATAATGATTGAGCTTTTTTTCCACCACATGTGGAAGAAAGACCCCTCCTGCGAACCACAAGTCCAACATGTAGGTGAAACATCAGAAAAGAATTGTGATAATCTTAGCGGGGTGTAATGCCATCTATAGAATATTTTTTTCGCATTTTCAATGTGATTAATGCATTTAGAGTGTTTGGGTTCCATATTTAGAGCTGATTCCGATTGGTCATTTGAAATTAATCGTGATAATTCAGTTTCCCAGTTAGACTTGATAGTGAGGAGTGGGTCCGAGCTTGGGGTTATCAGGAGTTTATAGCATTTGGAGATGCCCTTATTGGAAAGGGGGACTGAGCTCAACCAGATTTCTAAAGGTAATAGTACCTTTGTATGACATGGGGGAGGAGGGAAGGATGATAGAATATGTCGTATTTGTAAATACTTGAAGAAATCGTGCTTAGGAATGTTATAGTTAGAAGCTATTAGAGGAAAAGAGACAAAGGAACCATTATTCCACAATTGGTGTCTTTTAGTAAGATTATTATTTTTCCAATTAGTTAGAGATAAGTTAGGAATGGCTATTTCTAGGGGTTCTAAATGTTCATAAGGATCTAAATGAATCAATTGTTTTTTTGTCAGAAATGACCAGCCACAGAGCTGATATGGCTCGTATGGTAGAGAGTAAATGGTGTGAGTGGCCAAAATTTGATATAGCCACTAAAAAGTGTTTAAAATGGTTTATCTTCATAGACTGAAGTTCAATTTGTACCCAGCGTTTAGACAAATCTTTAGATCATAGAGGACGAATCTGATCCAATATGGCGGCTATATAGTATTGTAACATAGACTGGCAATTCAGTCCCCCTAGCCTAGGAGGTAAATACAGGATATCTGCTTTTATACGTGCTTTCTTTTTGTTCCAAAGGAACTGTAGGATTATTTTTTGAAGACTCTTTAGATATGAAATAGGACCAAAAATTGGAATGTTGCGAAACAGGTACAGGATTTTTGGTAGGACGATCATCTTTACTGCCGCTATCTTTCCTAACCACGATATACCATGAGTACGAAGGTTAGCCAGATCTGTCTTGATTTTTTTAAGAAGAGGCAAGTAATTTGATGTAAATAGTTTAGAAGGGGGGTATGTCAGCTTGGTACCTAAGTATGTTAGTTCGTCAGTCACCCATTTGAACTTAAATTTGCGGGTGAGCGTGGTACTATCTGATTTTGGAAGGCCTATGTCTAAAATTTGACTTTTGGATAGGTTAATTTTATAATTAGGCAACACTAAAGTTTTGAATTATGTTCAGTATTGCTTGGAGGGATACACTAGGATTAGAGACAGCTATCAGTACATCGTTCGCAAACAATCCTATACGGTGTTCCTCATCCCCGACCTTTATACCTGTGATAAGGGGAGAAGATCGTATATGTTGTGCAAAAGGCTCCATCATAATGGCAAAGATGAGTGTTGACATGGGGCAACATTGTCTTGTCCCATTAGTGATTGGAAATGTGTGAGATAAGAAACCTGATGAGTAAACTGTAGCGCTGGGAGAGGAATATAATGAGAGAATAGCTGAAAGAAAGGGACCCAAGAATCCAAAACGCTCTAGTACCATACGTAAATAACCCCAATGGACTCTGTCAAACGCCTTCTCCGCATCCAGGGAGAGTAACAGGGAAGGCGTCCGACGCGAGTGTACTATGTCAATAATATGAACAAATCTCCTCGTACCATCCAAAGTTTGCCTATTTTTAATAAAACCCACTTGGTCAGAGTGGATTAGGGAGGGAAGAATATTAATAAGTCTAGACGTTAACAATTTGGGAAAAAAATTCAAATCAGTATTTAGTAATGAGATTGGTCTAAAATTTGCAGGAGTGTCTGGGGATTTGCCTGGTTTGGGAAGTGTAATAACTAAGGCATGTAACATTTCTTCTGGAACTTTTCCTGTTGAAATGATATTCTGAAAACATTGTAGGCGATGTGGGGCTAATGTATTTGAGAATTTCTTGAAATATTCGTTTGAGAAACCATCTGGACCCGGAGACTTGTTGATTTTTAAAGTGCTTATAAGTTCCAAGATTTCATTTATAGAGAGATCTCTGTTGAGGATTTCCAACTGTTCAGAGGAAAGGGTTGGCAGGTTTATGCTTTTCAAGAAATTCTGTATGCACTCTGGAGATGGTTGAGTTGTTTGAGAGTCTTCTTTAAGATTGTATAAGGAGGTGTAATATGTGGAAAATTCATTGGCGATTGCCTGAGGGTTTAGGATTTTGTGGTTATTACTGTCTAATAGATAAGGGATTCTTGTCTTAGCTGCTTTTGTTTACAATTTGTTTGCTAAAAGTTTTGAGGCTTTGTTACCTTGCCAATAATGTGTGATTTCGATTTGCAAAGATGTAGTTCATAGTTGTTTTGCATAATTAAATATAGCTGATATCTGAGAGATTTTATAGCCTTAGATATGTGGCTTGATATGTTATTTTTGTTTTTATCTTCCAAATTTCTTATGTTATCTGTAAGTGCTTTTATCTGGGAGATTCTATTTATTTTTTCTAAAGAAGCCATTTTAATAAAATGACCCCTAATCACTGCTTTATGAGTGCACCACAATGTTGTTTTGGTGACATCTTCAGTGTTATTAATTGAGCAATAATCTAGCATAAGAGATTCTATTTTGGAGGCATGGGAAGAGTTGTTGAGCAAAGAGTTATTGAGTCTCCATGGGGAAGACGGGTGTGAATTGTAGGCTTCTGTAATAAGTGTAGATACTGGAGCATGATCTGACCATGTAATTATGTCGATATTAGTATTGGAAATTTTTTGGAGCAGCCATTTATCTACTAAAATTAGATAAATTCTTGAATACTTATTGTGTGGGTGGGAGAAAAACGTAAAATCCTTCTCTGAGGCATGGGCGACTCTCCATACATCATACAGTTCCTCTTTATGCAGTAAGTTTCTCAAGTTAGAATTTTTGTCTTTAGGATTAGAGGGATATCTATCCAAAGTAGGGCCTATTACTGTATTAAAGTCTCCGCACATGAGTAGAGATCCTTGTTTGACTGTTTGAACTAAAGAAATTAATTTTTTAAAGAATTTATGTTGATGGGTATTAGGTGCATATAATGTTGCTATGGTGAATGGTGTGTCATTTAGGAGGCATTTGACTATTAAATATCTGCCATCCGGATCTTGAACAGTAGATATAAGTTGGAAAGCAATGGAGTTTTTGATTGCTATCAAAACTCCTCTCTTTTTGTTTAATGCAAAGGAAAAGAAAATGTTTGGGAAGTTTGTATTCTGAATTAGAAAGGAATCACTATCATTTATATGAGCTTCCTGCGCACATATGATGTCACATTGTTGTTTCTGACATTCCTTCCAAAACAGAGATCTCTTGAAAGGGCTATTAAGGCCCTTGACATTTAAAGAACATACTTTAAAAATCATGAGGTATAAGTATTAGATCTTAGGTTGAGACGCCATGAGATAATTAGATATAAATAAGTTGATCTATAAAGTATTAATTACCATATATAGGACATGTTGATGCATTTAGGTGAGTCACGAGTCAGTAACCTGCAATGTAATAGAAAATTAGAACATAAACAAAAACAAAGTATTGAAACTTTACAATAGAACAGTTCTGGTTCCAAGTGAACCTGTCTGGTCATTTAATATGACCTGTTGACTTCGAGGGTCGAGGAGTACTAGGAAGGTAGTGGTGAAAGGTGAAAGATGAAAGGTGATCCAGCGGGTTGTTGAGAAACTTCAGAATTATTAGAAGACACAATCGCCCCCATCAGAAAGAGTGTAAAAAGGTGGGGACTTCGGCATAGCGTTCAAGTTGCAGAAGTTTTCATTTATTTGTTGCCATTCAGGCGGTATTGTCCCTTTTTTCCTAGGAGGAGATGATGTTGCGCCATTTCGGTTGCAGGTGATGTTCCACAATAACAAAAGAGATTCCACTTCCACATGAGTTTTGCCATCTCTCCTAATTACCAGCTTGACAGGGAAACCCCATTTGTAGGGGATGTTATGCTCCCGCAATATTTGAGTGGATTTGGCAAATTGCCTTCTTCTTGCCAGTGTGGCTATTGAGAGATCTGCATATAAAGCAATTGATTGAAATCGCTCTGGAAGGTCTTTGTTGGAAGCTGCAGCTTTAAAGAGGGCATCTTTAAAATGAAAAAAATGTAGTCGAGCCAGAACATCTCTTGGAACTGAGGCAGAGATGTGTTTAGGTTTAGGAACCCTATGGGTCCTATCAATCAGGAAGTCTCTTTCAGGAGTATTAGGTACAATGGCGGCAAATAAATCTGTCAGGAATTCTTTCAGTTCGGTATCTGAAATTGATTCAGGAATATTCCTGAAGCGGACATTATTTCTCCTTGACCTGTCTTCCAAATCTGCCAGTTTTAATTTGATTAGTGATAAATCATCTTCAGCTGCATTGTGTGCATCTACCAAGCTGTAAGGGCTGTTGCGACATCCTCCGTTTTATTTTCAGGGTGCGCTGTGCGTTCACCAATAGAGATAATATCTGACCTAAGTGTAGCTATTGCTGTGCGAATTTCGCTATGTATAGATTCTTTGAGATCAGTCAGCAGAGATCTCATGTCAGATATAGTGATAGGCTGATCAGGAGGGAAAGTGCTATGAAGTGATTCATCACTCCTAGGAGAGTGGCCATAAGAGAATTAATTTACATGCTTAGGGAGATCAGATGCAGTAGAAGAGGAAGAACGTTTACAGAGCTCACCTTGTTGACTTTGAAGGTGAATATCCCTGCCAGAAGCATGTTCAGTGTTGGGAGCAGAAAATGGCTGCTTAGGAGATGTCTGCAGCGTGGCTGTGGAGGATCTTCCCTGGCCAGCGCCATCTTGGGAAACTGCAGCACCAGTGAATAAGGAGGTCAGTTTTGACGGTCCCCCTGGTTTTCGACGAGCCGTTCTTGGCATGATCAGTGCCTGGTCCATTCAGCTGTCACTAGATGAGATGTTTGTGACCGATGGAGGAGGTAAGTGTCTGCTTTTAGCCGCTTTTCTCCCGCTGGGACACAGAGCTCACCTCTAGTGCTGCTGCTCTGGTCTACATCCGGCCACGCCCCTCAATCCAATTTTATTTTGATGTTTTGCACTATAAAATATACACGGATCACTTAAATCCAGAAGTATCCCCCTTTCGGGCAAGTTAGATCATAGATCACACCATACATTACAAAATCTACATTTAGCCCTTGTGGCTTTAAGGTTTGAAGTCTCTCAATCCATTGCAACTCTTTATATTTTAGCAATTTAATGCGATTCCCTCCTCTTCGTGGGACAGGAACATGGTCTATTAAGTATATCCTTATATCTCTTTCGGTATGACCCATCTCTGTGTAATGTTTCGATACAGGGAGGTCTAATCGTTTCTTCCTTATAGTGTACCGATGTTGATTTAGTCTCACCTTGAACTCTAGAGAGGTCTCACCCACATAAAGGAGATGGCAAGGGCATTCTAGGATATAAACAACGAAATTGGAAGAGCAGTTCAAATAGAACCGTATGTCATATACTCGATTCGAGACTGGGTGAATGAATTTAGGGCCCTTTTGGATAAGGGGACAATTCACGCAATTAAGACAAGGATAACCGCCTGTATTTTTCTTGGTAAGGTTGGTCTGTTTCTGTCTACGACCCGTACCGATGTGTGATTTTACTAATCTGTCACCCAGATTAGGTGATTTCCAGTATGACAATAAGGAAGGGTGTTTGATCTCAGGGACTTGGGGCAGAAAATGTGTTAGCATTGGCCAGTGTTTTAGTACAATTTTGTTAATAGAATGACTGTCTTCAGCATAGGTAGTCACGAATGGAATCCGAGCGGAAGCTGAACTTCGCTTCTTTGTGGTCAATAATGTATCCCTGGTTATTTGTTCTACTTTATTTCTCTGATGTATAAGAGATGATAAGGGATACCCTCTGTACCTAAATTTATTATCCAAGTTCCGAAAGGTGTTATCAATGCTATTCTCCGTGCTAGTGATTATTTTGGCACGGATGTATTGACTAGTGGGAAGGCTCTTGACCATCGATCTTGGATGGTTACTGCTATATGTCAACAAATTGTTCCTATCGGTAGGTTTTACATAAAGTTCCATGATGAAGGTACCATCCTGTAATGTAATTAATACATCCAGGAATTGTATGGACTTCTCTGAGCTCACTAGAGTGAATTTGACCGTGGGGTCTATAGTGTTCAAAAATGTGTGAAATAGTTGTAATTCAGCATCGCTGCCAGTCCAAATCAGGAAGACGTGGCTGAAGTGGTGGGACACATAGACGTACGTCTCCTCCAGAAATTGCATGTATGTGTTGGCGTACGTTGGGGCCACATTGGACCCCATCACCGTACCTTGTACTTGTATGTAAAAATCATCACGGAAAATAAAGTAGTTATCTGTAAGGATAATTTTTAACAGTTGAAGAAAAAATTGTTGTGCTTCTGCCGTAAATTGGGATTCAGCAAGATAATAGGCTATAACTTGCAAACCACTGTGATGTACTATGGACGTTTACAAGCTCACCACATCGAAGGATGCTAGTATAATATGTTGTTCCTGCCCTAGTTTAACCTGATTCAATTTGTTCAAGAAATCAGAGGTATCTAGTGTATGTGAAAAGGCCTCAGTGGAAAACTTCCGTAGTATCTTGTCTAAAAAGATTGCCATATGGCTAAAGATAGATTCAGTGCCCGAAACTATTGGGCGCCCGTGTGGGTTCATTAAAGACTTATGTATTTTGGGTACAGTATATAGTACTGGTGATCTTGGGTTATCCACTCTTGGGTATTTGGAAATTTTCTCATCAATTATACCCTCCTGCACAGCCTTATTCACAATACCTTGAATTTTGTTAGTAATCTTAAATTTAGGATCAGAATTTAACCTACTATAGACATTGGTGTCACTTAATTGTCTCAATATTTCATTCTCATATTGCACTGTGTCCATGACGACCACAGCACCACCCTTGTCAGCGGGTTTTATGGTGATGTGGTCGTCATGGGTCAAGGATTGGAGTGCAATAATATACTCCTTCGTCATATTGGGATATCTGAAAGAAGAATGTAATGTATCTATTTTGAGTTGTTCTATGTCTTTCTTAACAGCCGCAACAAAATCATGTATCACTGGACTGTGAATATTAGGTAGAAAATTACTTTTGTTTTACTACTTAACATCATCTATACATGTTTCCGAGCTTCTCACCTTATTCATGGGAACATGTTCACTGAACCAGTACTTCAATTTAATGGATCTAAAGAAATTGTACAGGTTATTGTCCAACTCTATCCAATCTGTATGTGCGGATGGACAGAAGGAGAGTCCCTTATTCAGAACCGAAATTTCAGTCGTATTCAAAATTCTTGATGAAATATTAATGACTAGGTGCAATTGATCCTGGCAAAATAGACCGGTATCTCAATGATGATATTCTCCTCAGCTGTAATTCACTATAATGCGAACCAGGAAGTAGAGAATACCGGAAACATGAACACATACGAGCATGGATCCACTGTATGCATATGGTAATGTGGCTGTTTTTAATTATACACAGGTGTACATAACTAATATTGTTCGTAGTAATCAGCACTTTTTACACTTTATTAAAGTTCCAGATGTAATGCTGGACTTATCTCTTTAACAGTTTTACTATTGCTTACACTGTTTGCATTCTTTAATGTATGACAATATATGACATTGTATTGATTTTAAATTTATGTATTAATCACTCACTGATTGGGACTACTTTGTTCAGCCCCTATATATATCACCATGTTTTGCACTGTTTAACATGCTTGAGAAAGGCTCATTGCACAGAGCCGAAACGCCGCACGAGGGCTGTTAAAGCTATTTTTTCACCTTGACATTAGAGTGCTGCCTATCATTGGATGTTTATTGGATATGGAACTGTGATCGGTTCCCAAGGCGTGCACCCATCTATACTTTTAAAGCTGGTGCTGCTGGACGGTGGACTTCCTAAACAGTGATTTACCAGCAAGCACAGCCTCATTTCATGTTGATAATTCATATGGTATGTGCGGCAAGTACAAATTTCTGAAAAAGTAAAGTACATTTTCAACTATTTTGAAATCAGATTGTCATCAAAATGAATCTTTAGATATAAAAACATATGTATTTCACACTTCAAACTGAGAACATAGAACAAACTATAAGGCAATTGGTTTATTGTCGAAAGATTTTTCTGAAAAATTGAATATAAAATCGTAAAAATGTAAAAATAAAAAATATATATTTTTTTTAGTCCACATACACATGTATGCATGCGTTTTTTTTTTTGGTTTTTTTTGAGAGATATGCAACTTTGGTACTTTTATTATTATGTTTTTCACAATTTATATACTAGATGCTGTCAATTTATGACAGACATCTACATATGATACATTTGTATATATTATACAAATACTTACACTTATTTGAATCAAATACAACTCACTTATATACGTACCTTAGTTATATGTATCTCATTCTAGATGCCTTTTTTCTTGCATCCCTCTTGTCCAGTTATGATTACATCATACACATTATAATCCTATATACTTATTACTGTTCTTGTTAACCTATATGTGGAATATATATTAATATTAAAAACTTCGCACGAGAGCTATTAAAGCTATTTTTTTACCTTGACATTGGAGTGCTGCCTATCATTGGATGTTTATTAGATAGATAGAAAGATAAAGATATTATAATTATTTATCTAAATTGCAATTTTTTTCTTTGTGTTATACAAATAAAGAATATTATTATTTCTACCTACCTATCTCTTTATCTATATCTTTCATATCATATGTATTGATGTATTGTTCAGTTTTAGGCTGGGGCTACACTGCGACTTCGGCCGCGACACTGGTTGCATACACAGAGATCGCAATGGAACCAGCTGTGGAATATTTGTTCTCCAAAAGCAAGTTTGAGCACCATTCATTGTAAGCTCCGACCTTGCGCTCAACGTGTAAGAAATGTGCACATATTTAGTATTGCTGAAGTTGACAGAAGTATCCAAATATGTATTCAGGTGTGTTTACCCAGTGGCATGCACCAGATGTCAAAAAACCTCATCTAAAATTAAATATTCAAATTTTTTTCATTTATTTCCCTTTTCTCCTTTTACATATTTTAAAAAGTAAAATATATCTATTATTTTTTTTAATTAATATGGAAGCCCAACATGTTCTTAAAAAAACCAAGAACATGGAAGGTTGGAAGAGAAATAGAAGAACAATTTGCTTTTAAATTGGCACATGGCTAAAACTTGAAAATGGGCCTGGTCAGGAAGGGGGGTAAAGCCTCTGGTCTGGAAGTGGTTAAAAATAAAAAGTATATAGCTTCAAAAATAAATACATATACATAAGCCATTGTGTTTTGGTGATTTTTGGGTAAAAAAAGAAGTTGGGTACAAAGAGTATGTGTGTGTATTTACACTCCTCATCATTGAAATTGCAACAACAAGTTTTGGAATTGTGAAAATCACAGGATCAATAGAAATGCAAACAATAAAAATATGGAAACAAAACATTCCAAAAATGAGCGCCACGCACAGAAATACACGCACTTACATGCCTTGTCATGCTATCAATGAGGTTATTAATGATTGTCTGAGGAATGTTATACCACTCTGAATGAACTTGGGTAAATCATCAAGATTAGCTGCTGGCAGCTCCCTTTGCAATGGCCAACCAATAACGTCCCAGATGAACCCAATGGGAGACAATGCCGGAGACGCTGCAGTCCATGGTAGCCCGTTTAGTACACACAGACTGCTCACTGTAGCACGAGCAACATGTGGCCTAGTGTTGTCCTTTTAAAAAATGGCTTTTGGGACACTTTGGAGAAATAGCTGTACCACTGGTTTCTACGGCCAAATCAATGCAACGCCGAGCTGTTAGTGTACATGAAATGAAGACTAGAGGGATCCGGCTACTCTACATTATGCCAGACCATAAACCTGGGAGTAGGACTGGTGTGACATTCCCTTGTGAAGGCCTCTTCAAGCTGTTGCCCACGTGGTGTCCAGATCAATCTCTGGCTATCATTGCGTTCGAGACAAAAGCGTGACAGATCGCAGAAGAGGATAGACCTCCATTACAGCCTCCATGATCGTCTTGCTGTCCACCATGATAGCCTTTGAGAGTGGAGGCATGTGGTCAATGGAACACCTGTAGCTGGACGTCTGGCTCATAGCCCAATGTCGTGCAAATGCCTTCTGATGGTTTGTGTCAACACTGGTTGCCTCTCTAGGCTTAGGATGTGACGTCTAATTTCACTTTCAGTACAAAATGGTTCACTATGCGCCATTCTTCCAATCAGACGATCTGTGCACCTTTTGCTGTCAATCCCATTTGATGCTGAACCTCTGGGACACGCGACGTCGAACAGTGCTAACATCTGGGCCTAGGCGCATAGTGATCTGCCGGAGTGATACACCAAGGTCTTTCAGTTCAATAATTCTGTCCCTCTTAGTTTGCGACAAGTAGCGATAACTGCCACGTCGACAAACAGGAGGCATCGCACAGTCATCCCACACCACCTGATCTAATTTTTTAGGTTTCATGTGGCTAAAAAAACTTTACTTTCAATCTGGCGTTGATGCCTCTCTCATATGCCACAGATTGGAGGTGGGTGCTTGAAAATTTGATCGTTTACAGATCTTAGTGACACCTGCTAGTTCCTCCATTTGCATAACCTTATGGCTTGTCCTTCTTGGTGTTGCAATTTCAATGTTGAGAAGTGTATACATATCCCTGATCAGAGAATCATCCTGTTTCTCTGTGCTTCCACCAGTGAAGGGTTGCCTGGTAATTGACACAGCTAAGTTAGAGCTATGTAGCTGTGAAGTTATCTTATTTTGATGTGTTGGATTTACATTATTTATACTCTAAATCCAGTGAAAAAGTGGAAAAATTACCAATCCCGAAGCTGCATTTACTTCAATAGAACCATTCTCCACATCCATCTATTATATCTAGTATGCAACAGTATCATAGTAGGGCTGTCATGGGCCACTTGGGAGTCATTCTAGGGAATACTACAACTCTAAACTGCATCACACAGTGACAATATGATAACTGAATAGCGCTGTCATAGGACACCCAGAAGTTTATAGAGGAAGGAGGGGCTAAACGTAAATTTAAAGCAGCAAGTTATTATATTCATTTTAAATAACAGAAAAGTGGCTTTGGTATTGGAATTAAGCTTTAAGTTACTGATGAGTGCAAAATACTTGCCAGATTGAGCTACAATTTATTTTACATTTTATTTTTAGCTACACAGAAAGGGTATGAGCCAAGATGGCAAAGACAAACTGCGTTCTACTCTTGAATATATAATATTATAAATATATGTATGTGTGTATATATATATATATATATATATATATATATATATATATATATATATATATATATACTGTGGAAATATAAAAAAAAACTGAAGTAGTAGTGTTCAAAGAAAATAAATATTCTCTCCATTTCCATTTTCAAGCTTTTCAAATAAGGTAAACACAGTTTACCTCAGCCATTACATATGTCCAACAACAACAATTCCCTTCTACAAACCTATGCAGCTGAATAAACATAGACAGTTTTGCGTGTTGACACCCACATATTCAGCATTTGTTAACTTCCGAATTTAGGATGAGTTTTGATATATATCACAGAGTACAAATAAAGCTATCACAAACTGCACTGAACTACTGAACTAAGGAAATTTGCTGGCATAAGTATCTATATCCTAAAAAAGGAAGTGATAGTTGAGATAAAAGCCTGTATAAAAGTCTCAAATGCTTCCCATAGATTTTAAAGCATGCATTACATACTTTCAGGTTACTTTTTCTACTTTAACAACCCACCAAAGAGAGAGCAGGAATAACTACTAAACAATGTATATACGAAAATAAAAAAGCATGTTTATTGAAAATGAACCCATCTATACATCACAAAATATAAAATATAGAGAAACACTCTCATTCAGTTTCAGTGTGCTGGTTGCTATTGTTGATATTGGTCAACCACGCTTTTTTGGGCGTCATTTTTCGTATTTTCTGTATTTTGGGATGCCTGCTGAATATTTTTCACTAGGTATTAACATGTTTGAACTGATATTGTCTGGGCCGTTACTCTGCATGTATACATTCTACTATTTTGATTGGTTTCCGGTCTGATCTTTGTATCTCTTTGTATCTTTTGGGCCTCTTTCTAACTCTTGGCTCCATCAGTGTTTCTCTATATTTTATATCTTGTGATGTATTGATGTGTACATTTTCAATAAATGTGATTTTGTATTTTCATATATACACTGTTTAGTGGTTATTCCTGCTCTCTTTTTGGTGGGTTGTTGTATAGGTTCTCTGATTTTCTCACTAACTTATGGAGGTATAAATGGTTCTAAACTTTTTTTTACTTCAGCTGTAAAATATTTTTACATTTGTATTAGATTACTTGTCAAAGGCAACAGAATCTGCTGCTAATACTGGAAAAATGTAACTTTGTAGTGAAAATTGACAGTGGACAGAACTGATATAAAGGAAAACGTGAAAAAGTACTAGGGAAAAAGTTGGTGAAAAACATCACAAATATAAAGCCTTCTAATGTTTAAATACATTGTACATAGTGATCCTAGAAATGTGCCATGTCAGGGGTGTAGCTACGGGGGAGCAGGCGAAGCATGTGCCCCGGGGCGCAACTAGGAGACAAGGTAGGGGGGAGCTGGGACGGGTGCAGATACAATTCAATACTCCTTCTGGAGCGGAATCCCCGGGCAGAGCGTTGCCGACGCTCTGGCTGGGGATTCCGCTCCTGGAAAAGCCCCTGATGTCACTATCCATATATGGACAGTCGAAAAATACAAAAGAGATGCGGCACTCCAAGCAGATGTTGTCAGAAAAAAGGTAGATTTGTTCTCCCACCAGTGCAAAAACCAGTGCAACATTTCAGCTGCTCAATGCGGCCTTTTTTTCTGATAACATCTGCTTGGAGTGCTGCCTCTCTTTTTTACTTCTCTTTTTTACATTGTGGGATCTACAAGCTGGTTCCCTGGAGTCTGGCACCCATTTGGGCCATAGAGGCTTATCTTGTTCTGCTGTGCTGCCCCTACTCTTTACCTTTTCAATATATGGACAGTGACATTAGGTGCTCCTCCTTCAGGAGAGAAATCCCCAGCCAGAGTGTTGCCGACGCACTGGCCGGGTATTCCGCTCCTTGAGGGAGCCCCTGACATCCCTGTCCCTACATGGACAGTGACGTCAGTGGCTTCTCTAGGGAGCACCAGTGGTGCTATGTACAGGGAGGGGGGTGTATTGCTATCTACAGGAGGGTATGTGTGGCACTATCTACAGGAAGGGGTGTGTGGAACTATCTACTAGGGGGGAGTGTGGCAATATCTACAGGGGGGAGTATCGCACTATCTACAAAGGGCGTGTGTGGCGCTATCTCCTGGGGGGGGGGGGAGTATGACAGCATATACAAGGGGGAATGTGTTGCAATTCTACAAGGGGGGTGTGTGTGGCACTATCTAATTATAAGGAGATATCTGGAAAGAAGTTGGGAGAGAGGGCACCAAACTGAATCCTTGCCCCAGGTGCTGGAGAATCTAGCTGCACCTCTGGCCATGTACAGGAGTATATGATGAAGTGGTAAAGTACGTGTGCAGGAATCAATGCCGGGACTTAACAAGTAAGCCAAGATAACTTGTTTTGTGTCTGCATCCATTTTATCTTTTAATCAGAAATGCATTGCACACCCCTTATATTATTCTGTCATCACCTTAAAGGGTTTTCCCAGTCTTATGTAAATGAAACTTAATCATTGTATAATCAAAAGTTATGCAACTTTTCAATATACTTTGGTTTCAATTCCTCATCATTATCAAGCTTTTCACTTGCTGTCAGTAAATGGAAGCATTTATTGTTTACACCCAAAAGCTGAAAACAAGTTCTGATCTAGACCCGCAAAGAATAAACTTTATCTACATAGGACTGGAGAACAATTTTAATTTTTTCATATTGACTGTGAAAATTAATGCAATGCAATCACGACTGCACCTCTAACCACTAAAGTACCTCTAACAGCCAGATGATGGCCTCATAGACTTTTAATGTGAACCCGTATTCAGGCATACCAGGATAGCCGATGGCAGCCGAAGAGACAAATTGCTCCGGTGACCGTTTCTGCCGGTCAGCTTTAGCAATCAGTGGGGTCTTGGCACTCAGATCCCCACCAAGCAAAACTTGTGACATGTCACTATGCCAAATGTTTTCTAAAACAACAGTTACTCTTTTGATTGTATAAAGAGTTACTTTTATCTGTGCCTGTGACTTTACCTGCTCCGGTGTTGTAGAAGTGAGAAGTGTGCTAAGTTGTGAATATTACATTTAATGAGATTCTCTAGCCACTAGAGGGCAATTTCACATATGCACATTGGATGCTAATAATCTTCTTCGCATAAGCAGAGTTGTTGTTTTTCTGGACAGCGATTTTTCCTGGATGTAACAGTATTGTAGTTTATTAATATTGTTTCAAATTCTGCAGGAGTATAGTCAGAAAAACATACTTCCTGGGAATACATTTTGTGGACTAATGTTGGCCTAATACAGTAATTTGTACTTAAGAAATGTGGTTACAACATCCAATTGGATGTAAAAAAATTCCCAAAGTTTTTTTATTCCAGTATCAAAAACATGCAATATTTCAATCCACGCAGGGGTCTTTCACAAGTAACCCACGCAGTGGTCTTTCTCAAGCATTCAAACATATGTGAAAACAGTGTATATATTGGAACAACACATTATGTAACATCAAATGACAGATATGTCAATTGTGTCCATAAATATTATGTGCATTTGTGCTCCATATAGAATATCACATGATAATGTCATAGTTGTAACGACGTCACTTGCTCCTATGATGTCATAGGTGCCTCGGTGATGTCATCAGTTTGTTTAAAAATGAAATAGTAGGTATAGTTATTTTGCATGTGAAGCCTCCTTAAGGCCAGCACTGACGTCATTAGACATCACTTTTTAGTTTCAATCGTTTTTTATTGAACAATTTTTTAAAAAATGTAACAAAAAACAGACTCGTGGAGTCGCTTATGTAGTAAGACAATAATACAAAGTAAGGTAGGCCAACATGGCCTCGTATCCAAACAGACATATCAGGATAATCTATGATGTCAAAGATCATGCAAAATATAGAACATGCAAATGTAATAGTTTTATGCATAGGTAACTTCAGGAGATATCACAAGTGGTACAATAAGTATCTACAAAAAGCAAAACACACAACAACAATGAGGTGGGAGGGAGGAAAGGTATGAGGTTAGAGGGGGGGATTCCATCTCTATACAGTCAAGGAATTGTGCGGTTCTTCCACGGATTCCAGATTTTATCAAATTTATCTAGTGTCAGACAATATATGAGAAAGGTGATCATTTACCATTATCCACGAGGTTTTAGAAATAAGTATCTCCATAGATAATGCAGATGATTGCCAGGCTCTAGCAATGGTGATTTTTAGCTGCCAAAAATACATATTGAATAAATTTACGTGTATATGGTCCAACTGATGGACTGGACCGCATAGCAGGGCTGTGGTAACATTACTAGGAGGTTCGACTTGATTAACATTTCGAATGAGTTGGTATACCTGTCTCCAAAAACTATCAACTATTGGGCATTCCCATAAAATATGCAGTAGTGTACCTTCAGATCCGCACTATGAAAAACAGTGAGAGTCAGCAGCAGGATAGAATTGAGCTATACAAATCGGGACCATATACCATCTCATCAAAACTTTATATCCTCCCTCAAACAAGGAGGTATTGATTGATAATTTCAAGGTCAGGTACGACATTTCTCTCCACTAAGCCAACTCAATTTCAGAGCCCAAATCTCCTTCCCAACGAGTCATATAGGGGAGTTTGTTTTTAGGAGTAACCAGATCCGAATAAATGGAAGAGATCTTACGTCTAGAGTTAGGAAGCCAACAAAGACATTCAAAAGTAGTTAAAGTGCTGATATCATCTGAGTTAGATTTCCAGGCGGTCAAGAAATGGCGTAGCTGAAGGTATCTCAAATGTTCCGATGGAGCCAACGAATGTGATTCTCTAAAGAAATCCAATGTTCTAATGTCACCTCCAATAAAAAAGTCCTTAATCCTGTAGAACCCTTTATTAGTCCACCATCGGAATTCAGATCTGCATAAACCCGAAGGGAAAGCAGGATTACAGATAATAGTCATTAGAGGATTGTGAGAGGATTTAATATTAAACCTTCTTGTAAGAGAATCCCACAACTGCAGCATCTGAGAAAGCACAGGGGAGAGGACTGGAGGTTGGTCTGAAGGTTCCATCCATAATATGGTTTCCAATGGAATACGAGCACATTCAACCATTTCTAATTGTGTCCATTGTGGATGATAAGGTCCTACAAAACTATCAGTAAACTGAGCCAATCTAGCCGCATGATAATAGTACATAATATCAGGAACTCCCAAACCTCCTGCAAGTTTAGGAGTAAACAAAGTATGTTTTTGTATCCTCGGACGTTTAGTACCCCATATAAAAGTCATACTAAGCCTTTCAATCGTTTTAAGCGATTTTGCTGGGACCAATATAGGAATAGTGAGAAAGAGATAAAGAAGTCTGGGCAATAGCGTCATTTTAATCGAGGCAATACGACCAAACCAGGAGAGATGGAGGTGAGACCACATTTGAAGATCCGCGGCTATTTGTTTAAAAGGTGGAGGGAAATTTTCAGTATATAGGGGATCTATGGAGGGCGTTAATTTAATGCCTAGGTATGTCAATCTTCGATTATTCCAATGAAAATAAAAATTCAGTTGTAGAAGCTTAACCATATTATCTGGCAAAGTGAGGTTCATAACTACGGATTTAGTATTGTTAACCCGAAAGTCAGATAATGAACTAAACCTGTCGAGAACATAGAAAAGATTCGGCAAGGAAGTGAGGGGTGTCGACACAAATAGAAGTATGTCATCTACAAAAAGTGCACATTTTTGTTCAACTCCCCCCACAAGGCCAGGAAGTGTTCCCGGATTGGTGAGTGGCCTTGTAATCCCAACCCCTGTACACATAGTTGCATTTATGATTAAGTGTGAATCAAGCTTATAGATGCTAATTTTTAATGTTCGTTTATATTTTTAGCACTGGATATTTATCACTGTCACGCTATTACATTATTGCACTGGATGCTTTTTTGTAATTATTTATATTTGTACAATATCTGAATGTTCACTTTTTTAATGATATCTCGTTATGTAAATGAGGCATATACTTTATATACTATGTGTGTTGATGTATCACCATGCTTGAAAAATGTCCCATAGTAGGACGGAAACGTTGCAGCTCTGTGTTGACTGAATAAAACTACACCTTTTGCTTTATTGGAAGGGTGTGAGATTCCTTCTAAATATATATATATATATATATATATATATATATATATATATATATGCATATAGACTGTTTATGTGCAAAGTTAAGACATTTTATATAGCTTTTGCTTTGAATAAAAAGATATATAAGATTTATATTTTCTTAGAAAAGGCTGAAAACTCTGCAAATGTATTTTCCTGATAATTTTGCCATTGGCTGGCAATTGAATTCATAATTGGTTTCTATAAATCATATTTTAAAATCCAAACCATTTGGTTTAAAGCAGTGATTCTGGCTCAGAATCCAGCAGCGCTCCCTTCTGTTCTATTATTAGTTTCATTTGACCAGTCTGAAACCATAAACAAGCTCCATAATTCACCATTTTTACTTTAGTAATAAAATATTGTACAAAACAGGAGCTGTAGAAAATATGGCCTTAGTCATTAACTGAAAAGTAGTTCACTGAAAATATAGGTGAGCCATTTGAAATAACGCGCAACAAGTCCTTAAAATGCTTGCCAAGATACACAGTCAGTCGTGATCAGGCTAGGCAGCTATGAACTGTTATGACAATCAAAAACATTTTAGGCAGTCAGGCATTTCTTTCACAAATGACAGCCAAAACTATAATTAATTATGGGTGACATTCCAGGTACATTGCCCAGGAAATTGTCCAAGGCAAATATTGCATTGTCTAGGAATTTTCTTTGCTGTGCTCTTATTGATATGTCACATTTAAAATAGTGTTACTATAATTTTAACTAGGCTCTCTGTCATTGTGAAAGTTTGCCCCTGACTGTGTTTCCTTCACTACTCAGCTCCACGCCAGATGTGACACAGTGACTCATATTGGTCTGGTATTCCATTACACCAGCCTAATAATTGGCAACCAATAATTGCTGTTTCAGAAAAGGATGTATGAAAGATAATTACTTTCTGCGAGTAGTAAGTAATGTACCATGGAAACATTCTAAATGAGTATTTCATATCAAGAACGAATATATATATACTGTAACGTACTGACTTTACTACGAACTAGCGGCGTTCTCCTCTGCCAGCCACTGTCAGTGACACAGCAAGACTGATAGCACCGATGGCTGCACCAGTCTGCATGAAAGAAACAGACGTTCGACTAATCAGGAAGCCCTGTTTCCAGCTAATCAGAGCACTAGACGCTCAATTTGAATTTCCTGAGTCATGGCTTCAGTAGATTAAGTAGACTATAGGCCCTGGGCCGTTATCCAAACTTGGGCCCCACTTCTCCCCCACCACGCCATAACTATTGTTAACACTACCTTTTTGTGAAAGCATTAACAAATGGGTGTTACAATTCCCCTTGTCAAAGGCCTGTGTCCCTACATACTGACAGTCTCCAACCATCGCTGACAGTATCACACTGTGCAGGGACACATCCTCCTGACAAGGGGAATGGTAACACGCATTTGTCTATCAGTCCTGGACAGCACAAAGACTTTTTGTGAAACACAAGGATTTCCTATAATAAACATGTCAGAAGTGGTGACAGATTCTCTATAAATCTAGTGACTCACAGGTGACAACTTTTCAGATTCTGGTAACTTTTTCCCTCTTTTCTTCTCCATCCGGTCCAGACTTCATGACGTCTTCTCCCGGCCATGACCCATTTCTGCAGAATTTGCCACTTAGATGTCTTTTGTTTCTCTCTTTTCTAACATTTATACACCTATAAACGAAGATAAAATTATCATGGTGCCACACACTGTGCCTCTAAATATAATAGCACAACCATACACTGCGCCCATGAATATAATTGTGTCAAACACTGTAAAGTAAAGAACCACATGCACAAAGGCCCCTGTAGATAGCGTCACACACACAGCCCCTGTAGATAGCATCACACACACAGCACCTGTAGATAGCATAACACACACAGCCCCTGTAGATAGCATCAGACACACACCCCTGTAGATAGTGTCACAAACACATCCCCTGTAGATAGCGTCACACACACAGTCCCATGTAAATAGCGCCACACACACAGCCCCCTGTAGATAGCGTCACACACACAGCCCCCTGTAGATAGCGTCACACACACACATCCCCTGTAGATAGCGTCACACACACAGCCCCCTGTAGATAGCGTCACACACACATCCCCTGTAGATAGCGTCACACACACTGCCCCCTGTAGATAGCGTCACACACACAGCCCCCTGTATATAGTGTTACACACACATCCCCTGTAGATATCGTCACATACACAGCCCCCTGTAGATAGCGCCACACAGCCCCCTGTAGATAGCACCACACACTGCAGTGATGAAGGGAGGGAGTCATGGAGGGATGAAGGGAGGGAGGGAATGATGGGGGATGAAGGGAGGGAGGGAGGGAGGGAGTGAGTGATGGAGGGATGTAGAGAGTGAGTGATGGAGGGAGGGAGGGAGTGAATGATGTGGGGAGGGAGTGATGGAGGGAGGGAGGGAGTGATGGAGGGATGAAGTGATGATGGGAAGGAGGGAGTGAGTGATGGAGGGAGGGAGTGATGGAGTGATAAAGTGAGTGAGTGATGAAGGGAGGGGGTAATGGAGGGATGAATTGATGAAGAGATGAAGGGATGGGGTTTGGAAAAGCACTCACCAGCCTGGGGCTCTATGTAAAGAGCTGACTATTGGGCAGGCCTTCTCCCCTGCAGATATTCTGCTTCTTCACTGTGGTAGAAGGACCTGATTGGTGGGCGGGGTCACATGGGCATGACGTCATCAAAGGTCCTTTAGCATACTATTCGGAGCACTTTTATGTAGAGAGGCGTAGCTTTCACTATCCTGGCTGAATTGCTCTCCTTGCACCTTCTCCCCATCTCCGCAGTGACAGTTAGCAGCGCAAGTGCGCTGCATAATTTTTAAGATTATGTGCAGTCCGAACCGCCCATATGATGATCCGCCATTGCATGGCTTCAGTGCCAGTTTTTAGTTTTTCTAATCTGAATCCTGTATTGTTCATTACCTATTGTGAAGCTTAGCTTCTGACCCAGCTAGTTTAACCACGTCTTTTGAATTCTCCTTCTCATTTTCGTTGCTATAGGTCACTGAACTACGGACTGTCTGACCATTTGCCTGGGTACTTTTAGTTCTCCTGGTATTTGACTCTTTTTCTACCTGCCATAACTACCAGCCGGCCACTACTCTTGGAATTGCGACTTGGTGATTCCTTGCAGTATCTGTATAGATAGATATATATGTCTATATATATATATATATATATATATATATATATATATATATATATATATATATACATATACATATATATATATATATATATATATATATATACACTACCGTTCAAAAGTTTGTGGTCACCCAGACAATT
Source organism: Rhinoderma darwinii (assembly GCF_050947455.1). Classification (NCBI taxonomy): domain Eukaryota; kingdom Metazoa; phylum Chordata; class Amphibia; order Anura; family Rhinodermatidae; genus Rhinoderma; species Rhinoderma darwinii. Next base: position 170,437,148 of record NC_134688.1, on the reverse strand, counting down.
TTGTGTTTTCCATGAAAACTCACACTTATATTTATCAAATGAGTTTCAAAATGACTAGAAAATATAGTCAAGACATTGACAAGTTTAGAAATAATGGTTTTTATTTGAAATAATAATTTTCTCCTTCAAACTTTGCTTTCATCAAAGAATGCTCCATTTGCAGCAATTACAGCATTGCAGACCTTTGGCATTCTAGCTGTTAATTTGCTGAGGTAATCGGGAGAAATTTCACCCCATGCTTCCAGAAGCCCCTCCCACAAGTTGGATTGGCTTGATGGGCACTTCTTGCGTACCATACGGTCAAGCTGCTCCCACAACAGCTCTATGGGGTTGAGATCTGGTGACTGCGCTGGCTACTCCATTACAGATAGAATACCAGCTGCCTGCTTCTTCCCTAAATAGTTCTTGCATAATTTATAGGTGTGCTTTGGGTCATTGTCCTGTTGTAGGATGAAATTGGCTCCCATCAAGCGCTGTCCACAGGGTATGGCATGGCGTTGCAAAATGGAGTGATAGCCTTCCTTATTCAAAATCCCTTTTACCTTGTACAAATCTCCCACTTTACCAGCACCAAAGCAACCCCAGACCATCACATTACCTCCACCATACTTGACAGATGGTGTCAGGCACTCTTCCAGCATCTTTTCAGTTGTTCTGCTTCTCACAAATGTTCTTCTGTGTGATCCAAACACCGCAAACTTCGATTCGTCTGTCCATAACACTTTTTTCCAATCTTCCTCTGTCCAATGTCTGTGTGCTTTTGCCCATATTAATCTTATCCTTTTATTAGCCAGTCTCAGATATGGCTTTTTCTTTGCCACTCTGCCCTGAAGGCCAGCATCCCGGGGTCACCTCTTCACTGTAGACGTTGACACTGGCGTTTTGTGGGTACTATTTAATGAAGCTGCCAGTTGAGGACCTGTGAGGCGTCTATTTCTCAAACTAGAGACTCTAATGTACTGGTCTTGTTGCTCAGTTGTGCAGCGGGGCCTCCCACTTCTCTTTCTACTCTGGTTAGAGCCTGTGTGTGCTGTCCTCTGAAGGGAGTAGTACACACCGTTGTAGGAAATCTTCAGTTTCTTGGCAATTTCTCGCATGGAATAGCCTTCATTTCTAAGAACAAGAATAGACTGTCGAGTTTCTCATGAAAGCGCTCTTTTTCTAGCCATTTTGAGAGTTTAATCGAACCCACAAATGTAATGCTCCAGATTCTCAACTAGCTCAAAGGAAGGTCAGTTTTATAGCTCCTCTAAACAGCAAAACTGTTTACAGCGGTGCTAACATAATTGCACAAGGGTTTTCAAGTGTTTTCTAATCATCCATTAGCCTTCTAACACAGTTAGCAAACACAATGTACCATTAGAACACTGGAGTGATGGTTGCTGGAAATGGGCCTTATACACCTATGTAGATATTGCATTAAAAACCAGACGTTTGCAGCTACAATAGTCATTTAGCACATTAACAATGTATAGAGTGTATTTCTGATTAATTTAATGCTATCTTCATTGAAAAAAACTGTGCTTTTCTTTCAAAAATAAGGACATTTCTAAGTGACCCTAAACTTTTGAACGGTAGTGTATATATACAGGGTGGGCCATTTATATGGATACACCTAAATAAAATGGGAATGGTTGGTGATATTAACTTCCTGTTTGTGGCAAATTAGTATATGGGAGGGGGGAAACTTTTCAAGCTGGGTGTTGACCATGGCGGCAATTTTGAAGTCGGCCATTTTGTATCCAACTTTAGTTTTTTCAATAGGAAGAGGGTCATGTGACACATAAAACTTATCGAGAATTTCACAAGAAAAACAATGGCGTGCTTTGTTTTAACGTTACTTTATTCTTTCATGAGTTATTTACAAGTTTCTGACCACTTATAAAATGTGTTCAAAGTGGCATTCTTCATCAATGGAAACCTCAAGGCCACGGGATATCTGAAATTGCTACATGATGATGTGTTTCCCTCTTTATGCACTGAAGCTGGCACGTTCCCTGAGTTTTTCCAGCAAGATGGTGCACCACCACATTATGGGTGTCAGGTCCGAGCATTCCTAGATGAACAGTTTCCTGGAAAGTGGATTGGTCGTCGTGGGCCAGTTGAATGGCCCCCTAGGTCTCCCGATCTGACCCCCTTAGACTTTTATCTTTGGGGTCATCTGAAGGCAATTGTCTATGCTGTGAAGATATGAGATGTGCAGCAACTGAAACTACGGATACTGGAAGCCTGTGCTAGCATTTCTTCTGCGTTGTTGCTATCAGTGTGTGAAGAGTGGGAGAAGAGGGTTGCATTGACAATCCAACACAATGGGCAGCACTTTGAACACATTTTATAAGTGGTCAGAAACTTGTAAATAACTCATGAAAGAATAAAGTAACGTTAAAACCAAGCACACCATTGTGTTTCTTGTGAAATTCTCAATAAGTTTGATGTGTCACATGACCCTCTTCCCATTGAAAAAACTAAAGTTGGATACAAAATGGCCGACTTCAAAATGGCCACCATGGTCAACACCCAGCTTGAAAAGTTTCCCCCCTCCCATATACTAATGTGCCACAAACAGGAAGTTAATATCACCAACCATTCCCATTTTATTTAGGTGTATCCATATAATTGGCCCACCCTGTATATACAGTGAAGGAAATAACTATTTGATCCCTTGCTGATTTTGTAAGTTTGCCCACTGTCAAAGTCATGGACAGTCTAGAATTTTTAGGCTAGGTTAATTTTACCAGTGAGAGATAGATTATATTTTAAAAAAAATAGAAAATCACATTGTCAAAATTATATATATTTATTTGCATTGTGCACAGAGAAATAAGTATTTGATCCCCTACCAACCTTCAGCCTCCTCAAGACCAGTTACACGCTCCAAATCAACTTGGTGCCTGCATTAAAGACAGCTGTCTTAAATGGTCACCTGTATAAAAGACTCCTGTCCACAGACTCAATTAATCAGTCTGACTCTAACCTCTACAACATGGGCAAGACCAAAGAGCTTTCTAAGGATGTCAGGGACAAGATCATAGACCTGCACAAGGCTGGAATGGGCTACAAAACCATAAGTAAGACGCTGGGTGAGAAGGAGACAACTGTTGGTGCAATAGTAAAAAAATGGAAGACATACAAAATGACTGTCAATCGACATCGATCTGGGGCTCCATGCAAAATCTCACCTCGTGGGGTATCCTTGATCCTGAGGAAGGTGAGAGCTCAGCCAAAAACTACACGGGGGGAACGTGTTAATGATGTCAAGGCAGCTGGGACCACAGTCACCAAGAAAACCATTGGTAACACATAACGCCGTAATGGATTAAAATCCTGCAGTGCCCGCAAGGTCCCCCTGCTCAAGAAGGCACATGTACAGGCCCGTCTGAAGTTGGCAAATTAACATCTGGATGATTCTGAGAGTGATTTGGAGAAGGTGCTGTGGTCAGATGAGACTAAAATTGAGCTCTTTGGCATTAACTCAACTCGCCGTGTTTGGAGGAAGAGAAATGCTGCCTATGACCCAAACAACACCGTCCCCACTGTCAAGCATGAAGGTGGAAACATTATGTTTTGGGGGTGTTTCTCTGCTAAGGGCAGAGGACTACTTCACCGCAACAATGGGAGAATGGATGGAGCCATGTACCGTCAAATCCTGAGTGACAACCTCCTTCCCTCCACCAGGACATTAAAAATGGCTCGTGGCTGGGTCTTCCAGCACGACAATGACCTGAAACATACAGCCAAGGCAACAAAGGAGTGGCTCAAAAAGAAGCACATTAAGGTCATGGAGTGGCCTAGCCAGTCTCCAGACCTTAATCCCATCGAAAACTTATGGAGGGAGCTGAAGATCCGAGTTGCCAAGCGACAGCCTCGAAATCTTAATGATTTACAGATGATCTGCAAAGAGGAGTGGGCCAAAATTCCATCTAACATGTGTGCAAACCTCATCATCAACTACAAAAAACGTCTGACTGCTGTGCTTACCAACAAGGGTTTTGCCACCAAGTATTAAGTCTTGTTTGCCAAAGGGATCAAATACTTATTTCTCTGTGCACAATGCAAATAAATATATATAATTTTGACAATGTGATTCTGTTTTTTTTTTAAATATAATCTATCTCTCACTGGTAAAATTAACCTAGCCTAAAAATTCTAGACTGTTCATGTCTTTGACAGTGGGCAAACTTACAATATCTGCAAGGGATCAAATACTTATTTCCTTCACTGTATATACATACATAAAGAGAGGGACAAAGAATAGAGAGAGATAATGACAGAAAGTAGAGAAAGAAAGAGAGAGAAGAGAAAAATAATGAAGCGAAAAAGGAAGAGTAGAGAGACAGAGTAGAGAGCAAGAGAGTGAGTAGAGAGAGTTGGGAGTAGAGAGTGATAGGTTGATAGAGAGTAGATAGAGAGAGTTGGGAGTGATAGCTAGAGAAAGTTCCAAGGAGCAGGTTACAGCAACATTGAAAAATGTATTCTGAAAAAAAGCATATAAAGATGTGTATGGTATGTATGTTAGACTGTGGGGATAATTTATCAACTTTTCTACACAAGTTTTGTGAAAAGGGGCGTGGCTTCCGAAGTGGACGGGGCTAACACAGTCCAACAAATTTATTAGAATTTACACCAGAAAACTAATGTAAATTATACTGGAAACCTAGCTGTATAGATTTCATTCTGTGGGGCGTTGCGAGGTAGAGACAATGCGAGGCCCCATCAGATTGGACTAACCCCCTATCAGACTACCCACCACTCCATTGGACAATTAATGTAAAAAGAAGTATAGTCACCTCACTGCTCCTCTTCTCCCCTCTAGGTCCCCTCTGGCTCCCTCAGCATGTTACGACTCATACAAGTACCTGACACCAGGCAGCGTCAGGACGTTGTATGTGACGCAGCACTGATGACGTTAAGTCCTGCATTGCAAATAGGCCCTGACGCTGCACGACATTAGTAATTTGCAGGAGCCGCAGCATGCTGAGAAAACCTGGGGGACCAAGAGGAGCGGTGAGATGGGTATATTTATTTTTTATTTTATGTCCAATGGCATGGGAGGAATGGATGTCGCATGGCCATGGTCATTGTACCACAATTATAGCGCAAGGTCGGCAGGAAGATGCAAAACATTTATTCAGGGTTGTTCGCCTCTTAATAAATGTGTTGCATCTTCCATATTATTCCTCTCGGTATCTCTACATTTATTATATACAGCAAACATGGCATTTTTTTTACTTTGCTGCATATTCCATAATTAATTACTTAGTTCAATTTGATAACAGTTATTATAAAGGGACATTCTAACATCTTAAAAATAAGTTTCCAAAGTGCGCCTGCAATGAAAAAAACTACTGCCTTGCAGTAAATGTCAGAAAAACATGTTCATCTGCGGAAGTCAGGAGTTTAGTTACATAGAAAGTGGTAAAAATTGGACATTTATTGCCTTTGAAATAGTGAAAAACTGTTGGCACTTAATGGAAATGAAAAGTGACTCAATCTCAACTACATTAGAAAATAAACTTTTACAAAGTAGTAATGGTTGCCAGCATGACTTCGTACAATTCACACTCTGTGGTGGCAGAACGGCTCTTTCTGAGTGATTCTGTTTAGCAAGGGTGTAGGTTCATGTCTTAGCCATGTTTGTATAATCATTAGTAATTATTCTGCACCCAAGCTGTTTATTCTTTATATAATAGGGCTCTTCAACTACCCCATTACCTCTGCCCAAGGAAATAAACTCAACCCTTCCTTTAGCATCATACCGTAATACTGAAAAAACAAAGTGACGAGTTTCTTAGTAATATGTAAGACCAACTTTTCGTGATATACATTGTATTTAGAATATGACAAGACATCAATCATCACCATAATTGTCAATGATTTGGCAGTCATAGAATTAAATTTATGGTTTGCTTATGGTCATGGTTCAGTGATTCCAAGTATATATGTCATCCTCCTATGCTTCTCTAAAGGAGTAAAGTAGAAATAAAGTGAATATTGTGTAGTGTAATATGAATTGAGAGAACACAAAGAGTCACATAAAGTTTCAAATTCAATTAACAAGTTAACAATTTCAGAAAACAAAAGGAAAAGTCTAAATTATAATTTATTGTGAAATCTAAAATCAACTATTGTGTAGTATTAATTTGATGAAAAGAATGTACCATGTCTAACAATTTAAGTCTATGGAAATTCTATTTCAGTAATTAAAGTGTTGGAAAATAAAACAAATAGAGGAGAGTTAGCCCCATAGCTAAATGTCAAATGGGGCCCTATCCTTTTGCAGCATGATTCTTCAGTCAGTATATCTCTCTACCAGCATAGTGGCGTCTGTGGAGAGGGTTAGCCCAGGGAATGTACAAACTGCCACGTGGAAGCTTTACCCAGCTCCCTTGGATCAATAGAAGACTCAGGTGCTGCTTCTATCATATCCGAGGCCTTACTAAGGGAAACGTCTCTAATTTTGTCGTACATACTTAGGTTTCTTCTATTTGTGGATTCACTACATCAGCTTACCTCCCAAAAGTTATCTTCATTGGATGAGATTGTTGTGTATTAGACATTTTGAGTGACTACTTTCAGAAAAGGCAGCTTAGTCTCCAATAGGTTTATACAGTATTCTGTTGTATAACATCCAAATCTCTCTATTATTATTAAAACCTAATAGAAAAAAGAGATAAAAGAATAAACTAAGGGTCTGTTCACATCAGCGTCACGCTTCCGTTCATGGGTTCCTCTAGACCTTTCCGTCGGAAGAACCCATGAGCGGAAAAGCAAACGGAAACCACAGCTTCCATTTGCATTACCATTGATTGCAATGGTAATGCTTCTGTTGCAAATTTTTTTTGGTGGAAACAATAGAGCAGTCGACTACACTAATGTTTCCGCAAAAGAAAACCGGAAACCTTACGGAACGGAGACAAACGTAAAATATTTGCAACGGAAGCATTACCATTGAAATCAATGGTAATTTAAACAGAAGCAATGGTTTCCGTTTGCCTTTCCGTTCATCGGTTTCTCCAACGGAATGGTCTAACGGAAGCCATCAACGGAATGGTGACACTGATCTGAACACACACAAATACAATTGGAGCGACAAGATACAGTAGATCAATTAGCATTTCATTACAAGTGCCTCGTCAAATAGTAAATGCATACTGGTCTGATAAATATATAAACTTCTTTTACTGCTGATGATGATAATAATAATAATAATAATAATGATAATAATAATGCTAATAATAAAAAAATAATAATGATATATAATAATAATAATAATAATAATAATAATAATAATAATAATAATAATAATAATGATAATGATAATAATAATAATAATAATAATAATATTAAAGAGCTAGATTGTAATGCTTAACTCTGAGCTGCAAAGAAAGCAAGCTGAAACATGGTCTGACTTCAGATGACAGGGTCCTAGAGTAACAAGCTCGTTTTTCTACTCTACAGGGGTACATTTTATTTATTAACCTTTTCCCCTTAATATATTCCCTTGCACATTTTAAAAATATGTGCAATTCTTCTAGCACTCAATTTCATGCGTTTTAATTCAGTTTAAACATAGGTATTGTGATGGCATTATTGACAGAAAAAGCTTATAGAAAAGGCAGTTTAATTGATTGTGTTCATTGAAGTTGACTGCTAAAACAATTTTCAATAATCATTGTTAAGCCCATTCAGGTGATAGTTTTATTAACCATAAGCCTTGAACAAAGTGAGGTGGAAAATGAGTCATTGTTGGGCACCGAGCCTTTTTCCTAGCAGCAGTTGTATTGGCAGTAAATTAGTGGGGCACAGCAGTGCAAATATGAGGTAGACTAGAAGTCAAGAAATGGTGATTTACTATCAGGACTTCTCCAGGTCTTCTCATATATGATAGTTTATCTCTACCTGACCTTGCATTGGCACTACTATATATTTACTCAGCATCAGCTGGTTAAGAGTTTTAATTCTACAATTATCTGAGATTGTTAGATGTGGGCAGATGTTGCCCTCGGGTTCAGAAGCTCTGAAAAAGACACTGATAAGAGCTTTTATCAAAACACTTTATGGCAGCGTTGGACTGTAAATTAGTCATCACAGTCGTAGAAACCTGCTGAGTTGTGCTTCACTGAAATACAAAATGCACACGAAACCAGGAAGAAAAACAGTTGAAAGAAAACAAAACAGAATTAAAAAAAAACCCACAACATGTCCTTTCCTCTAACAGAGCAAAGATCACAAGTTTCTATACGTATAGGCCTACAGAAGACATCTGAGTTGCTATTCTTGATTATGCTTTGTATGCTTGTAGCTATTTGAACCACATGCTCCAGGCTTGTACTTCTTCTGTAATGATCTAATGCATAATGCAGTAAAAGGAATTCTTAGTTCCTAAGCAGAGGAACAGAAGCTGCCTTTACGACTCATCTCTTATAGATCAAAGAGAGACAGACTTTATCTTGTAATGCTAGAGTCCCCAAGCCTTCTATTCAATTTACTCTTGATTATCTACATTTACTCTATATTTTATTCATGCATTTTTTACATACAAGTGTGCAAGACGAATTGGCAGTATCTCAATAAAGGAAATATTTTCTGTCTCTTAAAATTACCGTTTGAACCATTCAGAATATCCTTTAGATTATTGAAATGATAACTAAAATATGTACCTTATGTGATTTCCTCTGAATTTCATCAGTTATTATTTGCATTCTTCTATTACTATGTTAAAAAGGGGTGACATCTATACTTTACTTTCCAACTATTATGGCATGAGTATTATTTTCATGTCCTTTTATTCTACGTTAAGAGGTTTTTCAGGGTAAAAAGTACCAGAAATTATAACATCTGTGTAGAGTTTGTATGTTCCCGTGTTTGCGTTGGTTTCCTTTAGGTACTTTGGTTTCCTCGCACACTCCAAAAACATACTGATGTGCATGTGTGTGTTATAGAGATGGACTGATGTAATGATAATCACTGAATTATAACGTTACAAGTGGCCATACTTAAAGGGGTTTTCCATCATGGACATTCACTACTATGCGAGTTACGGAAACAGTGTAGCTCAGTGAGCTAGGCGGGTTTCTCCTTATATGGTCAGAAATCACAAGCGTCAGCGGGAACACAGAAAGGCAGTGTAAAAGCCAAGTTCACGCCTGACCCCGTAACTTCCTGAACGCGCGCCTCTGCTTCATAATCAGCACATGCGCAGTACATCCTTCACATTTCACCGGTCTAATCGGCTGTACTACGCATGCGCCCTCGTTACTCCAAAAAGCAAATTTGCATATATTAAATAAAGGGAGGCACTTATATGAAAAAGGAAAAAAAAAACATTTATATTCAGGTGAGGCTACACTATATTACTCTGTGGCTAGTTTGATAAGTACATTTCTGGTGACAGACTCCCTTTAAAAGGCTAAGTGCACTTTTGCAGCCAGCCATGTTTGTTGTTTCGATTAAACAAATATTATTCAAATTAATTATTCAAAATTAACTTTTCCAATTGTCTTTATTATATTGATGATACTGTTTTGTGTTTTATGCAGACCTGCATGCACTAGCTTGATATAATGGCTCTTTCCTCCTTCTGTCCATGCATCTTATTTACCTAATCCTGAGCCCTGTGGAGACATCTGTGGTCAGAGCAGGTCATTATCACACACGGCACCTTCTATATCCCTGTAAAGTCTTCTGAGCTTCCCAGCTTGCGCAGTCACATCAGTATGAGAAAGGGAGCAGGAGGAAGCAGAAACGGGCACATAGACTAAATCATTAAGAGGTCGATGCAATTGTGGGGCGCCGTTGGGTATCCATGGCAGGCAGGACCGGCATTAGGGGGGGCAAACTGTGTATTCCCAGGGCCCCATCCTCTCAGGGCCCCCTGCCCACTATACAGTCGTAGCGGCTGCTACTGGGCCTGCGGCATGAGGGGTCCCACGCTGCCCGGAACATAATATTTATGGGTCGGGCAGCACGGGAACCCTAATGCCCGGTGACATCGCTAGTTACATTCAGTTGTACCTGTGTCCTTAGCCTATAAGATGCTAGGACAGGATGCATGTGCAGTCCAGCGTAATGACGTCAGTAAATCACGCTGGCCTATGCAAGGGTCCCGTCTGGAGGCTGTGGAGCACTCTGTCCGTCGCCAGAACGGGGCTAGGTAAGTAAATTTTTTTTATTTGATGGTGGGGCTGTGTGTTGGCACACTCTACAAGAGGGGGGGCTCTGTTGTGCTATCTACAAGGGGGGCTGTCTGGCACTATCTACAAATAAGGGCAGTGTTGCGCTATCTACAAGAGGGGACTGTGTGCTGCACACTCTACAAGAGGGGGTGGATGTGTGTGGTACTATCTAGAAGGTGGGGACTTGTGTGGCACTATCTACAAGAGGGGGGCTGTGTGTGGCGCTATCTATCAGAGTGGGGCTGTGTGTGGCGCTGTCTACTAGAGGGGGGCTGCGTGCGGCACTATCCACCAGAGGGGGGCTGTGTGTGGCACTATCTACCAGAGGGGGGGGGGTGGCATTTGGTACTATCTACCAGAGGGGGGCTGTATTTGGTGCTATCTTCCAGAGGGGGCTGTGTGTGGCACTATCTAGCAGAGGAGGGCTGTGTATGGTGCTATCTACAGGGGGCACAAAGGAACATTATCACTGTGTGGGGGCACAAAGGAAGCATGGCTACTGATGGGGCACTTTTATTGTGTCGAGCACTGTGGGATCATTATTACTATCTAGGGGACTGTGGATTACGACTTGTTTCAGATAATGGGGTATAGGTGGGGAGGGTGCTGGAAAAGTGAGAAACCAACATGTCTGTGTGTCAAATTCTGCAGAGCCGAGTCATGGCTGAAATAAGACGTCACAGTGGTCTGGGCTGAATGGAGAAAAAAAAGTAACAGTATGGTATGGTATGGGGGTATTAATCAGTCACTATGGGGTAATGGTGTGGTAGTATTATTCAGTGACAACATTGGGATATTATTAAGTCACTATGTGGTTATGGTGTGGTGGTATTAGTCAGTAAATGTATGGGGTATTATTCAGTCACTATGTGGCTATGGTGTGACAGTATTATTCTGTAACAGTATGGGGTATTATTCAGTCACTATGTGGTTATGATGTGGCGGTATTATTTGGACTTTGTATTGTGTTATTGTTGATAATATTGGTTTTTATAATATTGAGTTGTGTTGTAATATTTAATCTGGTATAGTGGTATGATTAAATAACTGTATATGTATATAGATAATTGTTTTGTGTGTGAAAGGGGGGACATATGCTTTGGGGCTTGCAACACTCCTGGACACGCTAGAAATCAGCGATGTAGTTCACTGCACACTATTAATAATAATGGTGGGCATAATTCAGCATTTGGGGCACCACTTTTAACTTTGTCCAGGGCTACACTGTGTCTAAAACCGGCCATGATGGCAGGACCTTATAGGATACCTGTTAGTTTTGCAATAACAGTCAAAATATACTGCAAATAAGGAGGTATTGCAGTGTATTATGGTAGCGATCAAACGATTTCATGGTCAAATCCTCAAGTGGGACTAAACAATGAAAAAAAAAAAAGTTAAATTAACTGTTCTCAAATATAAAAAGACATAAAAATCCTTTTTCTCCCCTTACAAAGTGATTTGGTATGGGAAAAATTAAAAATGTAAAAAGTACACATAAAATAGGTGCACCAGAAATGTAAAATTATATATATATATATATATATATATATATATATATGTATATATATATATATATATATATATATATATATATATATATACTAATATGTTATTTAGATCGCACAAGGCAACTCGTCGGACAATGTGCCATGACTTAGCAGAAAAGGGGCGTGACTTAATCTTTATATGCACCAAATTGCATCAAAATTTACATGCAAAAAGGTTGTTTAGAGTAAGCCAACCAAGAGGTTATGTAAAGTTAGTCAGAAGTGTCTAAATGTGCGCCAAATTTATAATTCAGCATGAGCCACTGTACTAAATTTGGCGCAAAAAGTCTAATTCTTAGCTGTCTAAATTTAAGACCGTATTAGTAAATCTGCCCCAATGAATGCCAAGAAAACCCAAAAGTTGTATCTACTTCAGAATGGTATCAATGAAACTACAGCTATTTCTGCAAAAAACATGCTCCCATTAATTTACATCGCCGTCGCTCTTGGAATTTAGCAACACAAAAATAAATGATTTTCTAAGACAGAATCAGAAATCTTCCAGGCATTAGCAGCTTAGAGATGAGGTGTGAGCCAACGAGCAACGATCGCAGTACCAACTGAACAATTATTGTCACGTGTAATAGACCATCTTTGAAACGCAAGCGACTCGCTAAATCATTATTCATCGCTCGTTCATCAAAAAAATTTACCTGTCTAATAGGACCCTTAGTGACATAAAGCATAGGTTTCTAATCACCTGAGAAGCACTGGATGCCGTGCCAAAGCCCTAAGACCCCTGAGGACACCAATCACGGCAAAATATGTAGAGGAGCGGACCCTGTTTGTTTGTTTATTTAATTAATGGTCACACTTTACATAGACAGAAAGAGAAAAGTATAGAAGACAATTAAAGAGAGACTAACCAGAAATTTCCATATCAAACCAGCAACAGAGTGATATAGTATAGGCTCTCCTGAATCTAACGTTATTTCCCTTTTTCACAAGAGTGCCTCCTTTGCAGAGAAAATCACTTTATTCAGTATATGCAAATGAGTTAATTGACTGTACTGTGCATTACGGCAGACTACACCCTCGACTGCTCCTCCGGGTGTAGTCTAACAGCACAGCCGAATAGACCAGTGAAACATCAAGGGTGTACTGCGCATACGCCGATTATGAAGCACAGTTGCATGCGCGCGATCAGGAGACTACGGGGTCTGGTGTGAACTCGGCTTTACGCTGCCTGGCCCGTCAATCAATGAAGGAAGTGAGGGAGAGTAGAAGACAGAGTACTTTGGAGCAATGGTGACGCCCTCGTTACTCCAAAAAGCTAATTTGCATATACTGAATAAATAAAACTATATTACTCTGTTGCTAGTTTGATATGGAAATTTCTGGTGATAGACTCACTTTAAATGTATAAATATCTAAAAAGTCAAAAGTCACTAATGCCCAAGCATTACCATTGCCATTATAATATCCTCCCAAACTAGCCAAAAGTTTGGAGAACAGGAGTGAGTACGACATGGTCATAAATAGAGATGAGCGAACTTATGAAAAGTTCGGTTCGGCTGGTTCGCCGAATTTCATGAAAAAGTTCGATTCGGACCGACCTAGTTCTAACTAAACCTGGAATACAAGAAAGCCCCTATAAATCGTGTATAACACTGTTTAAAAGCCCTAGAAGCTCTGTATAACACTCTTAGGTCACCCATGAGTGTATACAAGTACTTTTGAGCTGTCTTTAAGGCAAAGTTAGTGTCAAAGTTACGCCAACATGTATGGCTATAGGAAAACGGATGGGACACGGTGATAACTAACAGAAACCACTGCACTTGTGCATGTTGTATGCTTAATGCATTGTTAAAAAAGGTACAAAAATTAACCATTTAAGGCGGCTGATGCCTGCCAGGGTTCATACATATAAGGTGGTAAAAGAAGAAGCAATGGCTTTTGACAAGCCCTCAAAAAATTTACCCTTTATGGTGGCAGATGCCTGCCGGGGTTCATCCATACATGGATGTAAAAGCAACAAGCAATGGCTTTTGACAAGCCCTCAAAAAATGTACCCTTTATGGTGGCAGATGCCGGCCGGGGTTCATTCATGCATGGATGTAATGTAAAAGCAACAAGCAATGGCTTTTGACAAGCCCTCCAAAAATGTACCCTTTATGGTGGCAGATGCCTGCCGGGGTTCATCCATACATGGATGTAATGTAAAAGCAACAAGCAATGGCTTTTGACAAGCCCTCCAAAAATGTACCATTTTTATTGGCAGATGCCTGCCGGGGTTCATCCATACATGGATGTAAAAGCAACAAGCAATGGCTTTTCACAAGCCCTCCAAAAATGTACCCTTTTTATTGGCAGATGCCTGCCGAGGTTCATCCATACATGGATGTAAAAGCAACAAGCAATGGCTTTTCACAAGCCCTCCAGGCCTGCTTGTAGCAGACGGCAGTGGAGGTGTATTGGTGGTAGTAGAGGTAGCCAACGGACAGCAAGGGTGGTGGTAGTAGTAGTAGCAGCAGCACATTAAAAGACACTGGACAGTCACAGGACAAAGCCCTGTGGTGGGGCTGGTCCCAGGCCTGCTTGTAGCAGACGGCAGTGGAGGTGTATTGGTGGTAGTAGAGGTAGCCAATAACAGCAAGGGTGGTAGTAGTAGTAGCAGCACATTAAAAGAGACTGGACAGTCACAGGACAAAGCCCTGTGGTGGGGCAGGCCTGCTTGTAGCAGACGGCAGTGGAGGTGTATTGGTGGTAGTAGAGGTAGCCAACGGACAGCAAGTGTGGTGGTAGTAGTAGTAGTAGCAGCACATTAACCCCTTAAGGACGCAGCCTAGTTTGGGCCTTAAGGCTCAGAGCCCATTTTTCAAATCTGACATATTTCACTTTATGTGGTAATAACGTCGGAATGCTTAAACCTATCCAAGCGATTCTGAGATTGTTTTCTCGTGACACTTTGGGCTTCATGTTCGTGGTAAAATTTGGTCGATATATTCAGTCTTTATTTGTGAAAAATTGCAAAATTTAGAGAAAATTTACAAAAAATCGCATTTTTCAGAATTTAAATGCATCTGCTTGAAAAACAGACGGTTATACCACCCAAAATAGTTACTAGTTCACATTTCCCATATGTCTACTTTAGATTGGCATCGTTTTTTGAACATTATTTTATTTTTCTTGGACGTTACAAGGCTTAGAACATAAACAGCAATTTCGCATATTCTTTAGAAAATTTCAAAAGCCTTTTTTTGAAGGTGCCAGTTCAGTTCTGAAGTGGATTTGAGGGGCCTATGTATTAGAAACCCCCATAAAACACCCCATTTTAAAAACTAGACCCCTCAAAGTATTCAAAACAGCATATAGAAAGTTTTTTAACCCTTCAGGCATTTCACAGGAATTAAAGCAAAGTGGAAATGAAATTTGCAAATTTCATTTTTTTCTGCTGAATTTCAATTTTATTCAATTTTTTTTTAGTAACAGAGAAGGTTTTACCAGAGAAATACTACAAAATATGTATTGTCCAGATTCTGCAGTTTTTAGAAATGTCCCACATGTGTGTCTACTGCGCTCGTGGACTAAAACACAAGCCCTAGAAGCAAAGAAGCACCTAGTGCATTTTGAGGCCTCTTTTTTATTAGAATATATTTTAGGCAGCATGCCAGGTTTGAAGAGGTGTTGAGGTATCAAAACAATGGAAACCCACCAGAAGTGACCCCATTTTGGAAATTACACCCCTCAAGGAATTCATTTATGTTTTTTGTTATCATTTTGACCGCACAGTTTTTTCACAGCACCTATTTGAATTGGGCTGTGAAATGAAAAAAATGATATTTTTTCCAATAAGATGTCATTTTTGATCAAAATTTCTTATTTTCACAGGGAACAACATACCCCATTTTGTTGCCCAATTTGTCCTTAGTGCGGCAATACCCCATTTGTGGTGATAAACTGCCGTTTGGGCCCATGGGAGGGCTCAGAAGGAAAGGAGCGCTATGTGTTTGTTGGAGTCCAGATTTTGCTGGATTGGTTTTCGGGTGCCATGTCGCATTTGCAGAGGCCCAGAGGTATCAAAACAATGGAAACCCACCAGAAGTGACCCCATTTTGGAAACTACACCCCTCAAGGAATTCATTTATGGTTTTTGTTATCATTTTGACCGCACAGTTTTTTCACAGCACCTATTTGAATTGGGCTGTGAAATGAAAAAAATGATATTTTTTCCAATAAGATGTCATTTTTGATCAAAATTTCTTATTTTCACAAGGAACAACATACCCCATTTTGTTGCCCAATTTGTCCTTAGTGCGGCAATACCCCATTTGTGGTGATAAACTGCTGTTTGGGCCCATGGGAGGGCTCAGAAGAAAAGGACCACCATTTGGCCTACTGGAGCTTTTCTGGTGCTAAGTCATGTATGCAGAAGCCCCTGAGGTACCAGTACAGTTGAAACCCCCGAGAAGTGACCCCATTTTAAAAACTACACCCCTTAAGACATTCATCTAGAGGTGTAGTGAGCATTTTGACCCCACAGGTACTGTGTAAAAGATAATGCGCAGCAGATGGTGCAGAGTGAGATTTGCAATTTAATATATATATATGCCATTTCAGTGTCCAATATATTGTGCCCAGCATGCGCCACCGGAGATATACACCCCTTAAATTGTAATGTGGGTTCTCCTGGGTACGGCAATACCCTACATGTGGCTGTTATCAGCTGCCTGGGCATACGGCAGGGCTCAGAAGGGAAAGATGAGGGGGGTAAGCTGTGCGGAGTGCATCAGGGTAAATTAAAAATCAAGGGATGTATGATACATTTTAAAACAATCTTTTATACAGAGCCCTGGTTTTTCGGGACACGTGTCACATTGGTATATTGTGTTCTTCCTTATCCCCCTCTTATAGCAGACTCTGCACCTCTTTTGACTCTTTCCCTTTCCACCGGTTTGGGGAACTTCTCCTGGAAAGTGTTGCCCTGGTACGATGCTGCGTGTGGCCCCGCTTCCAGAAGTACTGGGTGCCACCCCTTCCTGGTCCCTAAAGATTAGATCTTGAAATTCCAGGAAAGTTCCCCTCTGGCCTGCACATCGACGTAGCACGTACGCATTGTACAAAGCCATCTGTATGATGTGCCCGGCCAGCTTCTTATACCACACCGCATGGCGCTGTAGGGCTTCAGGACTTGATTTGACAAGTCCATCCCTCCCATGTACCTATTGTAGTCCAGGATGCAGTCTGGTTTGGGGGTGGCCTTTCCTTCATATATCCTAAATTTATAGGTATACCCTGATGCACTCTCGCACAGCTTATACATCTTCACGCCATACCTTGCCCTCTTACTTGGCAGGTACTGGCGGAATTGAACCCTCCCTTTAAAATGTACCAGGGACTCATCAATAGAAAAACAATTCTCGGGGGTGTATGCTTGGGAAAACCGGGCACTGAAACGGTCTAATAGGGGTCTCCGTTTATACAAACGGTCAAAACTGGGGTAATCTCGGGGTGGGCACGGCTCATTATCAGTATAATGTAAGAAGCGAAGTATTGCCTCATTTATTTATTTTTTTAGGTTCCAGTTCATTTCTGAAGTTGCTTTGAGGGGCCCATATATTAGAAACCCCTATCAAACACCCCATTTTAGAAACTAGACCCCTCAAAGTATTCACAACAGCATTTAGAAAGTTTATGAACCCTTTAGGTGTTTCACAGAAATTTAGAGCAAAGTAGAGGTGAAATTTACTCTTTTTATACCATTTTTTTTATAACACAAAAGGATTTATCAGAGAAACGCAACTTAATACGTATTGCCCAGATTCTGCAGTTTAGAGAAATATCCCACATGTGGCCCTCGGGCGATAATGGACTGAAGCACCGGCCTCCGAAGCAAAGGAGCACCTAGCGGATTTTGAGCCCTCTTTTTTATTAGGCACCATGTCCGGTTTGAAGAGGTCTTGTGGTGCCAAAACATTGGAAACCCCCCAAAAGTGACCCCAATTTGGAAACTAGACCCCTTGAGGAATCCATTGTAGTTTTCTTGGGGTGCATGCGGCTTTTTGATCAGTTTTTATTCCATTTTTAGGTGGCGTGGTGACTAATAAACAGCAATTCTACTATTGTTTTTGTATACTTTTTTTTTTACAGCGTTCACCGTGCGCTATAAATGACATATTCACTTTATTCTGCGGGGCGATACGATCACGTCGATACCAGATGTTTATAGTTTTTTTTTATGTCTTATGGCGTTTGCACAATAAAATACGTTTTGTAAACAATCATTCACTTTTTGTGTTACCTTATTCTAAGAGCCATAACGTTTTTATTTTTCAATCAATAAAGCCGTGCGAGGACTTATTTTTTGCGTAACGAACTGTAGTTTCAATCAATACCATTTTTCGGTACATGCGACTTTTTGATCTCTTTTTATTCCATTTTTTGGGAGGTGAAGTGACCAAACAATTGTGATTGTGGTACGGTTTATTAATATTTTTTTTTACGGCATTCACCGTGCGGGATAAATAACAAAATAATTTTGTAGTTCAGGCCGTTACGGACGCGGCGATACCAATTATGTATAGTTTATTTGTTTGTTTATATATTTTTATTAATAATAAAGGAGTGATAAGGGAAAAAGTGGGACTTTTACTTTTATTACTTTTAAAACTTTTATTTTCTTATTTTTACACATCTTTTTTTAACTTTTTTTTTACTTTATTACTTTGTCCCACTAGGGGACATGAGGGCAGGAGGCCCTGATCGCTATTCTAATACACTGCACTACATGCGTAGTGCAGTGTATTAGAACTGTCAGCTACTCACTGACAGCAAGCATAGTGGGTCCTGACGTTGTCAGGACCCACTAGGCTTCCGTCTATGGCATAGCCGGACGCCAATTTTTGGTGTCCGGTTGCCATAGTCACCATCGCCGGCCGCTATCGCGTAGCAGGCCGGCGATGGCGGATTAACCCCTAAGAAGCCGCGATCGCTATTGAACGCGGCTTCTGAGGGGTTAATCGGCGGGGGAGCTCCGCGATCGGTCCCGGCACATTGAGCAGTGATAGTCTGCTGTCGGAAACAGCAGCTATCACAGCTCATGAACGCGCCCCGCGCGAACGGCGCCGTGTTTACTCCATGACCTACTATTAGGTCACTGAGCGCGAACGCTACAGTTAGCATGACCTAATAGTAGGTCATGGAGCGTTAAGGGGTTAAAAGACACTGGACAGTCACAGGACAAAGCCCTGTGGTGGGGCTGGCCTCAGGCCTGCTTGTAGCAGACGGCAGTGGAGGTGCATTGGTGGTAGTAGAGGTAGCCAACGGACAGCAAGGGTGGTAGTAGTAGTAGTAGCAGCACATTAAAAGACACTGGACAGTCACAGGACAAAGCCCTGTGGTGGGGCAGGCCTCAGGCCTGCTTGTAGCAGACGGCAGTGGAGGTGTATTGGTGGTAGTAGAGGTAGCCAATGGACAGCAAGAGTGGTAGTAGTAGTAGCAGCACATTAAAAGACACTGGATAGTCACAGGACAAAGCCATGTGGTGGGGCAGGCCTCATGCCTGCTTGTAGCAGACAGCAGTGGAGGTGTATTGGTGGTAGTAGAGGTAGCCAACGGACAGCAAGGGTGGTAGTAGTACTAGCAGCACATTAAAAGAGACTGGACAGTCACAGGACAAAGCCCTGTGGTGGGGCCTCAGGCCTGCTTGTAGCAGACGGCAGTGGAGGTGTATTGGTGGTAGTAGAGGTAGCCAACAGACAGCAAGGGTGGTAGTAGTAGTAGTAGCAGCACATTAAAAGACACTGGATAGTCACAGGACAAAGCCCTGTGGCAGGGCAGGCCTCAGGCCTGCTTGTAGCAGACGGCAGTGGAGGTGTATTGGTGGTAGTAGAGGTAGCCAACGGACAGCAAGGGTGGTAGTAGTAGTAGCAGCACATTAAAAGAGACTGGACAGTCACAGGACAAAGCCCTGTGGTGGGGCAGGCCTCAGGCCTGCTTGTAGCAGACGGCAGTGGAGGTGTATTGGTGGTAGTAGAGGTAGCCAATGGACAGCAAGGGTGGTAGTAGTAGTAGCAGCACATTAAAAGAGACTGGATAGTCACAGGACAAAGCCATGTGGTGGGGCAGGCCTCAGGCCTGCTTGTTGCAGACGGCAGTGGAGGTGTATTGGTGGTAGTAGAGGTAGCCAACGGACAGCAAGGGTGGTAGTAGTAGTAGCAGCACATTAAAAGACACTGGATAGTCACAGGACAAAGCCCTGTGGTGGGGCAGTCCTGCTTGTAGCAGACGGCACTGGGGGTGGATTGGTAGTAGAAGTAGTAGAAGCACCAACAGCGGCACATTAAAAAAAGAGTGGACAGGACAGAATCCCGTAGTAGCAGGCGGCAGCAGCAGGCGGCAGCAGCAGCAGCAATGTCAGATCTAATCAGTGGCATCAGGCACAGGGGTTTTAAAATCCTCACCGATCCACGCTTGATTCATTTTCAGAAACGTGAGATTTTCCAAGCTGTTGGCGGACAATCTTGTTCGCTTAGGGGTGACGAAGCCCCCTACCACGCTGAATACCCTCTCTGACGCTACACTGGAGGGTGGACAAGACAGTACACCCATGGCAAACTGGGCCAGTTCTTGCCAATGATCCAATTTTCTGACCCAGAAGTCCATGGGGTCTGGGATCAGCATTTCTGACGGAGAAAGGGCACAGTCCAGGTACGAGTGAACCTGGTTGTTTAGGTGCTGCACCTGGTGATGGTGAACTTCCCTTTGGTGACTACGATGTGTGTCAGGTCGGGGTATTGGATGTAAAAATGTTGTCATCATATTTTCCAAACTGAATTGGCTGCTGCTGCTGCTGCTGCTGCTGCCGCTGCCGCTGCCGCCGCTACTGCCGCCTATTGCAGAGGTAGCTCTGATAGAGGCGGTGGAACGATGAGACAGTGGGGAGCGGAGAGTGGCCCCCCGGTCAGACATGCTTGCAGCAGGTGTTTGCCGTTTAAAAGCCGTGACAAGCTGGCTGCATAGCTTCTCTCGATAATAAGCCAATTTTGCCTCCCTTTCGGAAGGCGCAAAAAACTCCCCCATTCTGGCTTTATACCGAGGGTCTAAAAGTGTGGCTATCCAGTACTCATCTCTTTGCTTCATGCTAACAATACGACAGTCAGCGCACAAGTAACAAAGCATACAGCTCGCCATCCTGGCCAGCGTTTCAGAGGGCCCGGTTGGTTCCATCTCCGCCCCATACTGCCATGGTTGTCCACCATCAAGGTCGTCGTCAGACTCGTCATCACCATCAGTGTCATGTTGTGCGGCTGCCTCGTCCCCTATCCCTTACTGTGATTCCATCTCCAAATCCAGCTCCTCTTCAGGTCCTGTTTCCTCATCCTCATCCTCCTCAACATCCATAGCCAGATGTGATCCTTCCTCCATCCTTTGCTGAATCATCGCTGTGAGCGTTTGCACCATAATGAATATCAGCGGCATAACATCGTTCATTCCGCTAGCGTCACGGCTCACAAATCGTGTGGCCTCTTCAAAGGGCCTCAAAACGCGACATGCGTCTCTAACCAGCTGCCAGTGCCTGAGCTCGAAATTACACTGGCTCCAAACGCTGCCCGTCTGCTGCATCAGGAAATCATTCACGGCTTTCCGCTGTTCGTACAGACGGTCCAACATGTGCAGGGTGGAATTCCAGCGTGTTGGAACGTCGCAAATCAGGCTGTGTTCAGGGAGATTGCTTTGACGCTGCAAGTCCAGGAGGGCGTGCTTAAATGCATACGAACGTCTAAAGTGAACGCAAACCCTCCTGGACATGGCCAGCACACCCTTCAAACCAACATATGACTTTAACCCCTTCGCGCTCAGGTCAGTACTATTACGTGCTGCTGAGCACATCGTTCGCGCTCAGCTCAGTAATAGTACTGACCTGAGTTAACACGGCGCCATCTTTCCCCTGCGCGTGTCTGAGCTGTGATACCTGCTGTTTCCGACAGCAGGCTATCACAGCTTAGTGTGCAGGGACCGATCGCGGTGGTCCCCGCCGATTAACCCCTTAGAAGCCGCGTTCAATAGCGATCGAGGCTTCTTAGGGGTTAAGCTGCCATCGCCGGCCTGTTACACGATAGCGGGCCGCGATGGCTACCATGGCAACCAGAATCCTAACAATGGACTCTGGCTACGCCATCGACGGAAGCCTAGTGGGTCCTGATAAAGTCAGGACCCACTATGCTTGCTGTCAGCGAACAGCTGACAGCTCTAATACACTGCACTACGTATGTAGTGCAGTGTATTAGAATAGCGATCAGAGCCTCCTGCCCTCATGTCCCCTAGTGGGACAAAGTAAAAAAAAGTGTAAAAAAGTAAAAAAAAGTTGTGTAAAAATAAGAAAATAAAAGATTTAAAAGTAATAAAAGTAAAAATCCCCCCTTTTCCCTTATCAGTCCTTTGTTATTAATAAAAATATATAAATAAACAAATAAACTATACATAATTGGTATTGCTGCGTCCGTAACGTCCTGAACTACAAAACAATGCCGTTATTTATCCCGCTCGGTGAACGGCGTAAAATAAAATAATAATAAACCGTACCGGAATCACAATTGTTTGGTCACTTCATCTCCCAAAAAATGGAATAAAAAGAGATCAAAAAGTCGCATGTACCGAAAAATGGTACTGATCGAAACTACAGTTCGTTACGCAAAAAATAAGTCCTCACACGACTTTCCTGATGGAAAAATAAAACTATTATGGCTCTTAGAATAAGGTAACACAAAAAGTGAATGATTTATTACAAAATGTATTTTATTGTGCAAACGCCATAAGACATAAAAAAACTATAAACATCTGGTATCGCCGTAATCGTATCGCCCCGCAGAATAAAGTGAATATGTCAATTATAGCGCACGGTGCACGCTGTAAAAAAAATAGAATAAAAAACAATAGTAAAATTGCTGTTTTTTTAGTCACCGCGCCACTTAAACATAGAATAAAAACTGATCAAAAAGTCGCATGCACCCCAAGAAAACTACAATGGATACCTCAAGGGGTCTAGTTTCCAAAAAGGGGTCACTTTTGGGGGGTTTCCACTATTTTAGCACCACAAGACCTCTTCAAACCGGACATGGTGCCTAATAAATTAAATTAAATTAATTAAATGTCACCTCTACTTTGCTCTAAATTCCTGTGAAACACCTAAAGGTTTAATAAACTTTCTATATGCTGTTGTGAATACTTTGAGGGGTCTAGTTTCTGAAATGGCGTGTTTGATAAGGGTGTCTAATATATGGGCCCCTCAAAGCAACTTCAGAACTGAGCTGGAAACTAAAAAATAAAATAAAAATGAGGCAATACTTTGCTTCTTACAGTATACTGATAATGAGCAGTGCCCACCCCGAGATGACCCCAGTTTTGACCGTTTGTATAAACGGAGACCCCTATTAGACCATTTCAGTGCCCGGTTTTCCCAATCATACACCCCCGAGAAGTGTATTTCTATTGATGAGTCCTTGGTACATTTTAAAGGGAGGCTTCAATTCCGCCAGTACCTGCCGGGTAGGAGGGCAAGGTATGGTGTGAAGATACGTAAGCTGTGCGAGAGTGCATCAGGGTATACCTACAAATTTAGGATATATGAAGGGAAGGACACCAGTATTCAGCCCACAGAATGACCCCCTTACTGGGAGTTAATACAAAAATTGTGTGGGATTTGGTGCACCCACTGCTGGACCAGGGTTACCACCTCTACCTGGATAATTTTTATACCAGCGTCCCACTCTTCAACTGCCTCGCTTCCAGAAGTCCTGCGGCACTGCTAGAAGAAACCTGAGAGGCCTCCCTAAGACTCTGCTTGGGCAAACAAGAAGGGGTGAGAGCAGGGCACATTCTAGCAGCAACATATTGTGTGTCAAGTACAAGACCAGGGAGATGTCCCACCAGTACCCATGTACCTGTACGAGGTACCAGTACAGAGACCCCCAAACCAGACTGCATCCTGGACTACAATAGGTACATGGGAGGGGTGGATTTGTCAGATCAAGTCCTGAAGCCCTACAGTACTTCTGGAAGTGAGGCCACATGCATCGTACCAGGGCAACACTTTTTAGGAGAAGTTCCCCAAACTGGCAAGAAGGGAAAAAGTCAAAAGAGGTGCAAAGTCTGCTATAAGAGGGGGATAAGGAAGCACACAATATATCAATG
The DNA here is from genome assembly GCF_050947455.1 of Rhinoderma darwinii. Taxonomy (NCBI): domain Eukaryota; kingdom Metazoa; phylum Chordata; class Amphibia; order Anura; family Rhinodermatidae; genus Rhinoderma; species Rhinoderma darwinii. The sequence continues at coordinate 170,413,294 of NC_134688.1, read as the reverse complement.
TGACACGTGTCCCGAAAAACCAGAGCTCTGTATGAAAGAGTGTTTTAAAATTTATCATCCATCCCTTTATTTTTAATTTACCCCAGTTTTACTCGCTCTGATCCACTTCGCACAGCTTACCCCTCCTCATCTTTCCCCTCTGAGCCCTGCTGTGTGCCCAGGCAGCTGATAACAGCCACATGTAGGGTATTGCTGTACCCGGGAGAACCAACATTACAGTTTATGAGGTGTATATCTCCGGTGGCGCATGCTGGGCACAATATATATCGGACACTGAATTGGCATATATGTATAGAAAATTGCAAATTTCACTCTGCACCAACTGCTGCACATTATCTTTTACACAATACCTGTGGGGTCAAAATGCTCACTACACCTCTAGATGAATGCCTTAAGGGGTGTAGATTTTAAAACAGGGTCACTTCTCGGGGGTTTCAACTGTACCGGTACATTAGGGGCTTCTGCGTACAAGACTTAGCACCAGAAAAGCTCCAGTAGGCCAAATGGTGGTCCTTTCCTTCTGAGCCCTGCCGCGTGCCCAGGCAGCTAATAACAGCCACATGTAAGGTATTGCCGTACCAGGGAGAACCCACATTACAGTTTATGGGGTGTATGTCTCCGGTGGCACATGCTGGGCACAATATATCGGACACTGACATGGCATATATATAGAAAATTGCAAATCTCACTCTGCACCATCTGCTGCGCATTATCTTTTACACAATACCTGTGGGGTCAAAATGCTCACTACACCTCTAGATGAATTCCTTAAGGGGTGTCGTTTTTAAAACGGGGTGACTTCTTGGGGGTTTCAACTGTACTGATACTTCAGGGGTTTCTGCGTACAAGACTTAGCACCAGAAAAGCTCCAGTAGGCCAAATGGTGGTCCTTTTCTTCTGAGCCCTGCCGCGTGCCCAGGCAGCTAATAACAGCCACATGTAGGGTATTGCCGTACTAGGGAGAACCCACATTACAGTTTATGGGGTGTATGTCTCCGGTGGCACATGCTGGGCACAATATATCGGACACTGACATGGCATATATATAGAAAATTGCAAATCTCACTCTGCACCATCTGCTGCACATTATCTTTTACACAATACCTGTGGGGTCAAAATGCTCACTACACCTCTAGATGAATTCCTTAAGGGGTGTCGTTTTTAAAACGGGGTCACTTCTCGGGGGTTTCAACTGTACTGATACCTCAGGGGCTTCTGCACACATGACTTAGCACCAAAAAATTCCCAGTAGGCCACATGGTGGTCCTTTCCTTCTGAGCCCTCCCATGGGCCCAAACGGCAGTTTATCACCACAAATAGGGTATTGCCACACTCAGGACAAATTGGGCAACAAAATGGGGTATTTTATTCCTTGTGAAAATAAGAAATTTTGAGCCAAAACTACCTCTTATTGGAAAAAATATATTTTTTTTTAATTCACAGCCCAATTCAAATAAATTCTGTGAAAAAACTGTGGGGTCTAAATGGTCACAACACCCATAAATAAACTCTTTGAGAGGTGTAGTTTCCAAAATGGAATGACTTCTGGTGGGTTTCCATTGCTTTGATACCTCTGGGGCTCTGCAAATGCGACATGGCACCCGAAAACCAATCCAGCAAAATCTGGGCTCCAAAGAACACATAGCGCTCCTTTCCTTCTGAGGCCTCCCATTGGCCAAAACGGCAGTTTATCACCACAAATGGGGTATTGTCGAACTTAGGACAAATTGGGAAACAAATTGGGGTATTTTACTCCTTGTGAAAATAAGAAATTTTGAGCCAAAACTACCTCTTATTGGAAAAAATTACATTTTTTTAAATTCACAGCCCAATTCAAATAAATTCTGTGAAAAAACTGTGGAGTCTAAATGGTCACAACACCCATAAATGAATTCCTTGAGGGGTGTAGTTTCCAAAATGGGGTCACTTCTGGTGGGTTTCCATTGCTTTGATACCTTTGGGGCTCTGCAAATGCGACATGGCACCTGAAAACCAATCCAGCAAAATCTGGGCTCCAAAGAACACATAGCGCTCCTTTCCTTCTAATACCTCCCATGGGCCCAAACGGCAGTTTATCACCACAAATAGGTTATTGCCGCACTCAGGACAAATTTGGCAACAAAATGGGGTATTTTATTCGTTGTGAAAATAAGACATTTTGAGCCAAAACTACATCTTATTGGAAAAAAGTTTTTGTTTTTTTTAATTCACAGGACAAATTCAAATAAGTTCTGTGAAAAAACTGTGGGGTCTAAATGGTCACAACACCCATAAATAAATTCCTTGAGGGGTTTTGTTTCCAAAATGGGGTCACTTTTGGTGGGTTTCCATTGCTTTGATACCTCTGAGGCTCTGCAAATGCGACATGGCACCCGAAAACCAATCCAGCAAAATCTGGACTCCTAAGAACACATAGCGCTCCTTTCCTTCTGAGTCCTCCCATGGGCCCAAACGGCAGTTTATCACCACAAATGGGGTATTGCCGCACTCAGGACAAATTGGGCAATAAAATGGGGCATTTTGTTCCCTGTGAAAATAAGAAATTCTGATCAAAAATGACATCTTATTGGAAAAATTGTCATTCTTTTAATTTCACAGCCCAATTCAAATACGCGCTGTGAAAAAACTACGGGGTCAAAATGGTAACAATAACCATAAATGATTTCCATGAGGGGTGCAGTTTCCAAAATGGGGTCAGTTTTGGGGGATTCCTACTGTTTTGGCACCTCAACACCTCTCCAAACCTGGCATGCTGCCTAAAATATATGCTAATAAAAAAGAAGCACCAAAATGTACTAGGTCCTTCTTTGCTTCTGGGGCTTGTGTTTTAGTCCACGAGCGCACTAGAGCCACATGTGGGACATTTCTAAAAACTGCAGAATCTGGACAATGCATATTTAGTAATGTTTCTCTAATAAAACCTTCTTTGTTACAGAAAAAAAATAGAATAAAATTGAAATTCAGCAAGAAAAATGAAATTTGAAAAATTTCACCTCCACTTTGCTTTAATTCCTGTGAAATGCCTGAAGGGTTAAAAAACTTTCTAAATGCTATTTTGAATACTTTGAGGGGTCTAGTTTTTAAAATGGGGTGTTTTATGGGTGTTTCTAATACATAGGCCCCTCAAAGCCTCTTCAGAACTGAACAGGTACCTTAAAAAAAAGGCTTTTACAATTTTCTTAAAAATATGAGAAATTGCTGTTTATGTTCTAAGCCTTGTAACGTCCAAGAAAAATAAAATAATGCTCTAAAAACTATGCAGATCTAAAGTAGACTTATGGGAAATGTGAACTAGTAACTATTTTGGCTGGTATAACCATTTGTTTTACAAGCACATGCATTTAAATTTGGAAAAATGCTATTTTTTCAAATTTTTCTCTAAATTTTGCAATTTTTCACAAATAAACACTGAATATATCGACCAAATTTTACCACTAACATAAAGCCCAATGTCTCACGAGAAAACAATCTCAGAATCGCTTGGATAGGTTTAAGCATTCCGACGTTATTACCACATAAAGTGAAATATGTCAGATTTAAAAGGGGTTAAGAAGTGTGTTATGACCAGATTGATCACATGTGCCATGCAAGGAGCGTGTGTCAGGTGACCTAGACGCAGTGCAGCCACAACGTTCTTCCCGTTATCAGAGACAACATTGCCCAGTGTGAGTTTCAGAGGAGACAGCCAGTGTGTGATTTCCTCCTTGATGCACAGCAGCAGCTCCTGCCCTGTGTGGCTTTTCTCGCCCAGGCTCAGCAGGTGTAAGACAGCGTTGTGGCGCTTCACCTTGCACCTATGAAAAGAGGAGGGAGGAGGAGTGGAAGATACGCTGTGTCCTGTCGGGGATGGGAAGACCTCCATTGAGGAGGGCAAGGAGGAGGAGGAGGAGTAGGAGGAGGAGGATGGTAGGCGCCTGGTGTCCGGAGTTGAACCAGAAAGATACAAGCGTGGAGGTGGTAATGCCTGGCATTGCTGCGGTGGTGCATCGGACTGCAAAATATGGACCCAGTGGGCCGTGAAAGACATGTACTGTCCCTGCCCATAGTTGCTGCTCCATGTGTCGACGGTGGCATGTACCCTGCTACACACGGATAATTGCAAGGACTGGCACACTTTTTCCTCCACGTGCTTGTGCAAGGCAGGGACAGCTGTTTTGGAGAAGTAATGTCGGCTAGGTATTCGCCACCTAGGCTGAGCGCACGCCATCAATTGCTTGAAGCCGGCGGAGTCGACCAGGTGGTACGGCAGCGACTGCACCACCAACAACTTAGCCAGGTGTGATATAAGCCGCACGACAAGTGGATGACTGGGTATATATTGTTGCTTATTGGACAACGATTCCGTAATGGATAACTGACGGGACGTAAGAGGAGCACTAGATGACAGTGATGATGATGATGATGACAACGACATGATGGATAAGGCCTGGCTACTACTTAGATGACAGGGACTCGGAGCAGCAGCAGCAGCAGCAGCGGCAGAGGGGTCTTCATTAGATGTACATGATGATGGTGGGGCATGTCGATTGTCCCACATGGCCTTGTGATGCCGCTCCATGTGTTTACGTAGAGCGGTAGTTCCTACATTGCTGCCCTGCCCACGCCTTACTTTCTGCTTGCAGATACGGCACTGTGCCATGTTTTCGTCCTCCGGGAAGGTACAGAAAAATTGCCACACGGCAGAGTACCGTAAAGAGGTAGTACCACGTCCACCACCACCACCACCCGAGCTTGCCTCTTGGCTGGCAGGCTTTTTCGGGAGCCTACACCAGCATCAGTGTCGCCGTCACCGTCTCCTGAGCTGACCCTACCGCTGCAACGTTTTGCAGATTGACTTCTGCCCCTACCTCGGTTTGGCTGTTTATCACTGCCAGTGCCGCCACTACTACCATCCTCCTCTGACGCCGTCATCACCTCGCCACCTGGTTCCCACGTCCTGTCTAAAACAACATCATCATCATAGCCTTCCTCATCATCCCCGCCACTTCTGTCACTGTGTTGTGAATGTGATGTGACATCATGGCGGGCTCCATGCCCCCCCTCATTACTGCGTCTGCCACCACGGCTACCACCACCAACACCCCCACTACCACAGCTATGCGTCTCGGACACCGCTTCCACCTCCACCACCGCCGCAACACACTCCGTTGGCTGACTCGCGGAAAACAAATCATCATCACTATGTATTTCAGTATCTTCCTTTGCACCCGAGGACATGTCTCTTAGGACTCTCAGGAAAGATGGCTTCCCGCTAGGAAGGGGGAGTGAAGACATAGATGATGGAATGGAAACGCTAGAAATACCCATATTACTACTGTCACTGTGCCAAGGAACTGTAGAGGATCTGGAATCCAACAAAACCTGGCTTGAAGCCAGATCGTCAGAGTCTTCCTGCTGAGATGACCGCAAGCCAGCCAACCAGTCCACAATGGCCGTATTGTCTAAAGTAACCCACCCACCGGAGGAGATGGACAAGTCTGGCTTGCTGATACTGCTACTACTACCAGCAGGCACATGGCTGCTGCTACTAGTGGAACTGGGCACATGTCTTGTGCCACAAATGCTGGTACCTGGTCTGGCACCAACAGATCCAACATTAGGACTGGAAGAGGACACGGCATGGGTGTTTTTTCCTCTAACCCGTCCTTTCACAACCTTTTTTTTACCAGACATTTCACTCCTGGAGTGCAGCAAGTTGAATCAAAACCCGGGGGATGAGCCCCTTCTGAAAGCGTATTCACACACTGGCTTGGCAAACGGCAATGAATGAGAATTTCTATCAGCCACGCCGCGGTGCACTCAGGGAATGCTGGGCGTTGTAGTACTACGTCTACTACAAAGGCTGCCTGTATTGCAAGTTGGATTGTTATTTGTTTGTTATGTTAACGGCCGGGGATGAGCCCCTTCTAAAAGCGTATTCACACACTGACACTGGCTTGGGAAATGGCAATGAATGAGAATTTCTATCAGCCACGCCGCTGTGCACTCAGGGACTGCTGGGCGTTGTAGTACTACGTGTACTACAAAGGCTGCCTGTATTGCACGTTGGATTGTTATTTGTTTGTTATGTTAACGCCCGGGGATGAGCCCCTTCTAAAAGCGTATTCACACACTGACACTGGCTTGGCAAATGGCAATGAATGAGAATTTCTATCAGCCACGCCGCGGTGCACTCAGGGAATGCTGGGCGTTGTAGTACTACATCTACTACAAAGGCTGCCTGTATTGCAAGTTGGATTGTTATTTGTTTGTTATGTTAACGGCCGGGGATGAGCCCCTTCTAAAAGCGTATTCACACACTGACACTGGCTTGGCAAATGGCAATGAATGAGAATTTCTATCAGCCACGCCGCGGTGCACTCAGGGAATGCTGGGCGTTGTAGTACTACAAAGCCTGCCTGTATTGCAAGTCGGATGCAACGGGGATGAGCCCCTTATAAAAGCGTATTCACACACTGGCTGAGTAGTGAGTAGTGGATGAGCCCCTTCGATTGCTGGATTCCTGCCTTTTAGATTCCTAAAGCTTTCCCTTACTGCACAGAGATGCTATCCCTACAGTTCCTGTCTCTAAAATGGCCGCTGAGCTCCGTGCATAGACTTTTATTGCAGGCTTGAGCCCGCCCCTATGCTGCCTCCCGATTGGCTGGGAGATCCGTTTGCAAGGCATTATGGGATAGCCTGATGTCAGGTGATATTGTGAAATCCTCCATTTTACATCTAACATGTGGCAGGCGCCAAAATGTAACCAGGTTCGGTCACAACGGGTTCGGCCGAACCCGGTGAAGTTCGGATTCGCTGCGAACCGAACTTTTCCCGATGTTCGGACCGAAACCGGGTTCGGTTGTCCCGGTTCGCTCATCTCTAGTCATAAAGCATACTTTAGATTCCGGATTGCTGCAAATAAGCATAATGCACGGTAGTAAAGAATGTCGTGAATTTTAGGGATATGAATCCCATGTCACGTAGATATTCTTGTGTTCCCAGCTCAATAAAAATAAAGTTTTGTTAAAAAAACATACATAATTTGACAGAATTGTGGACAACGCAGCCAAAAATATTGCTGTATGTGGCAGTAAAACATTCAATGGGCACATTCAAATTGGTTGCAATTGCCGTCTATTATGAACTGTTTCCAGAAACAGAACACATGTTGGTAAAGTTTCTGCTCACTGAAGCTTATGAAATAGGTTCTGGAGCCACACTTGTACGCGTACGTCTAGGAACCGCCGATAGCCAATCCTGAGGCAGCTTTCATTCCCCCTGTTTTGTAAGTTTCATTATTCAGCAATGAACAGCCTTTGCGTTTATATAGTGTAGTTCTTTTCATGAGGTTAAGGGTCTATTCACAGTCGCTGAATGCCAGAAATAACAATCACTTTAAATTAGACCTCAGTGCAATGAAGTTGAATTTCATGCTGTCTTTTGAATTCTTGCTGAACAAAGTAATGATTATTTTTCTCCCTGCTCAATACTGACACTTGCCACATATTCTTGTCTTAATAATCAACCTTTACATTTCATGGATTGTAAAATATATGTTTAAAAATGTTCTCCAGAGTTTTTCAACTGTTCTGAGATTGTGACTAAATAGATCCAAGGAACTACAGTATTAATTAAAGGCAACTTTATTTCACATGATTCGGGGTCTTTCATTCTTGAACTGTTTGGAACATCTGATTTGCATAAGAATTCTCCCTCTCCGCCGCTCTTGCATAATGTCACAATAACACTGCTAACGAAGGAACAACCAAAAAGAAAAAATCTACAGCAAACAGTTGCATTGCTGGGCTAAAGAACTCAGTTTTTTACCTATTTACTGAAGTTTAGTGATTGCTTTGCGCAATCCGTAAATTCACGACAATCTGTAACACTATAATCTGATGATGACGATGGTGATGAATACAATTGAATTACCCTTAATCTACCTTTAGAGATGTGGATCGGATTATAACTATGTTCTTTAACACTTCACATAATAAACTATAGATATATACTAAGCATGTATACTGTTTGAAGTGCTTACATCATTAGAAGTTGTTATTTAGTTGTATAAACGGGCGTACGCTAAAATAGAGCAGTACTCAACTTGCATTAGACAAAAAAAAATCCAAAGTTTGTAAACAATTTTTATAGTCTGTTGGCTGGGAAGGTATTTGAGTCAATACACTGAATAGATTCAGTTGCCACTTAAGTTTATTAAACATAGCTTGAAATTTACATAAAGGAGCTATCCAGAATTTTAAAGTTAATGGCCTATCTTTAGGCACCCCTGATGATCAGCTGTTTTTGAAGATGAGGTTTTTGAAGATAGCCTAGTAGGGGCCGCTGTATTTGGAGATGAGGTTTTTGAAGATGGCCTAGTAGGGGCCGCTGTATTTGGAGATGAGGTTTTTGAAGATGGCCTAGTAGGGGCCACTGTTTTTGGAGATGAGGTTTTTGAAGATGGCCTAGTAGGGGCCGCTGTTTTTAAAGATTAAGTTTTTGAAGATGGCCTAGTAGGGGCCGCTGTTTTTGGAGATGAGGTTTTTGAAGATGGCCTAGTAGGGGCCGCTGTTTTTGGAGATGAGGTTTTTGAAGATGGCCTAGTAGGGGCCGCTGTTTTTGGAGATGAGGTTTTTGAAGATGGCCTAGTAGGGGCCGCTGTTTTTGAAGATGAGGTTTTTGAAGACAGCCTAGAAGGGGCCGCCAAGATGAGGTTTTTGAAGATGGTCTTTTTTTTTTTTTTTTAAATTGATCTATAGAATGTTTGAAAGGGCCACAGGATTCATACTAGCACCGCGACCCCTTCATTGTTAATATTGATTCTGTTTTGTTCATACTTGCACACACCGTTACATTTGTATTACAGCACTGTGCCATTCACTTGAACAAGTACTAAAATGAAACCAATGTAAACAATGAAGGGGCCGCAGTGCTCTTACGAATGTTGCGGCCCATTCAAACATTCTACAGATCAATTAACCCCTTAGTGACTAAGCCTGTTTTGGCCTTCAGGACCAGCCCCATTTTTGCCAATCTGACATGTGTCACTTTATGTGGTAATAACTCCAGAATGCTTTTACCTATCCAAGCGATTCTGGGATTGTTTTCTCGTGATATGTTGTACTTTATGATACTGAAAAAATTTTGTCATTAAATTCAATATTTATTTGTAAGAAACGCCAAAATTTAGAGAAAATTAGCAAAAATTAGCATTTTTCTAAATTTTAATGTATTTACTTGTAAAACAGATAGTAATACCACACAAAATACATACTAGTTTATATTTCCCATATGTCTACTTTATGTTTGCGTCGTTTTTTGAACATTCTTTTATTTTTCTACTACGTTACAAGGCTTAGAACTTTAGCAGCAATTTCTCATATTTTCAAGAAAATTTCAAAAGGCTATTTTTTCAGGGACCAGTTCAGTTCTGAAATGGCTTTGAGGGCCTTATATATTAAAAAGTCACCATAAATCACCCCATTTTGAAAACTGCACCCATCAAAGTATTCAAAACAGCATTCACAAAGTATTTTAGCCCTTTAGGCGTTTCACAGGAATTAAAGCAAAGTAGAGGTGAAATTTACAAATTTCATTTTTTTTCTTCAAAAATTCATTTGTAATAAATTTTTTCTGTACCACAGAAGGTTTTACCCAAGAAATGCAACTCAAGATTTATTGCCCAGATTCTGCAGTTTTTAGAAATACCCCACATGTGGCCCTAGCGCGGTTATGGACTGAAACACCGGCCTCAGAAGCAAAGGAGCACCTAGTGGATTTTGGGCCTCTATTTTATTAGAATATATTTTAGGTACCATGTCAGGTGTGAGGAGGCCTTGTGCTGCCAAAACAGTGGAAACACCCCAAAAGTGACCCCATTTTGGAAACTATACCCCTCAAGGAATTTATCTATGGGTATAGTTAGCATTTTGAACCCACAGTTTTTTTGCTAAATTTATTTGAATTAGTATGTGAAGGTGAAAATCTACTTTTTTTGTGAAAAAATTAGGAAATTTTAAATTTTTACAAGGAATAAAGTAGAAAAAACACCCCAACATATGTAAAGCAATGTCTTCCGATTATAGCAATACCCCATATGTGGTAATAAATTGCTGTTTGGACCCACAGCAGGCCTCAGAAGAGAAGGAGCACCATTTGGATTTTGGATTTCTGATTTTGCTGGAATAGTTTTCAGTGCCGTGTCGCGTTTGCAATGCACTGGAGGGAAGAAAACCGTGGAAACCCCCCAATAGTGACCCCATTTTGGAAACGATACCCCTCAAGGAATTTATCTATGGGTATAGTTAGCATTTTGAACCCACAGTTTTTTTGCTAAATTTATTTGAATTAGTATGTGAAGATGAAAATCTACTTTTTTTCTGAAAAAAGGTAGCCATTTTTAATTTTTACAAGGAATAAAGGAGAAAAAGCGCCCCAACATTTGTAAAACAATTTCTCCTGATTACGTAAATACCCCATATGTGGTAATAAACTACTGTTTGGACCCACACCGGGGCTTAGAAGGGAAGGAGCGCTATTTGGCTTTTGGAGCTCAAATTTAGCTGGAATGTTTTTGGGTGTCATGTCGAATTTGCCCCTGAGAGACTGAAACAGTGGAAGCCCCCCAAAAGTAACCCCATTTGGGAAACTACACCACTTAAGGAATCTATCTAGGGGTATAGTGAGCATTTAGGCCCCACACGTCTTTTGCAGAATTTATTAGAATTAGGCCGTGAAAATTAATATCAACATTATTTCCACTAAAATGTTGAATTTTTTCAATTTCACAAAGGATAAACGAGAAAATGCACCCCAACGTTTGTAAAGCAATTTCTCCCGAGTACGGCAATACCCCACATGTGGTCATAAATGTTTTTTCATTAGAAAGTAATTAACCCTTTACGAACTGATTCATGTTTTGCTTTTTCGTTTTTCCTCTCCGCTTTCCAAGAGCCACTACTTTTTTATTTTTCTGTCAATAGAGCGGTGTGGGGGCTTATTTTTTGCGGGACGAGTTGTCGTTTTTATTGGTACCATTTTTTGGTACGATGCCATATCGGTGGACATAAACGGCTGTTTGGGCACGCTGTAGGGCTCAGAAGGGAGGGACGCCATTTGGCTTTTGGAGCGCATATTTTGCTTGGTAGTAGCTCTGGCGTTTTGCTGGTATTTCAGTTTATAATGTTGGGGCACATGTAGGCTGGGCAGAGTACATCAGGGGCATAATAAGAGGGTATAATAATGGGGTAAATAAATAATAATCCACAGATATGTGGCCGGTGTCACACTGATAAATGGTGCCCGATCTTATCCACTTTTGGAACACTCTGCACATTTTGCATCGCCATAATCTGGGAGCCGGAACTTTTTTTATTTTTTCACCACCGGAGCCGTGTGAGGGCTTATTTGTTGCGGGAAAATCTGTAATTTTCATTGGTACCATTTTGGGGTACATGCGATTTTGTTGATCACTTTTTATTCAATTTTTCGGCAAGCAAGGTGACCAAAAACCATCAATTCTGACAATGATTTTTATTTATTTTTGACAGCGTTTACCCTGGGCTATAAATGACTATTATACTTTATTCTGCGGGTCGGTACGATTACGGCGATACCATTTGTATATACGTTTTTTTATGTTTTGCAGCGTTTGCGCAATAAAATAACTTATTTAGAAAATAATGTATTTTCTGTGTCACCGTATTCTGAGAGCCATAACTTTTTTATTTTTCAGTCAAAAAAGCTGTGTAAGGGCTTGTTTTTTGCAGGACGGGTTGTAGTTTGTATCGGTACAATTTTGGCGTACATGCGACTTTTTGATCACTTTTTATTACATATTTTGTGAGGGGTGGTGACCAAAAAATAGTGATTCTGGCATTGTTTTTCGTTTATTTTTTTTGCGGCGTTCACTGTGCGGGAAAAATAATATTATAGTTTTATAGTTGGGGTCGTTACGAACGCGGTGATACCAAATATGTGTACTTTTTTTTTACGTGCTCATTTTTTTTCCTATAATGAAAGACTTATTATAGGAAAAAAAGCAGTTCTTGTTTATATCACTTCTAACTTTTATTTTTACACTTTTTTTAAAACATTTTTATTCTTTTTTTTACTTTTTTCACTTGTCCCACTAGGGGACACTTAGACTTGCAGCTCTGATCGCTGCTGGAATACATTACACTACACACGTAGTGTAATGCATTTCAACTGTCATTGTGACGTGACAGTCACACTGACAGGAAGCCTACGACGACCACCCTCGGGGTGGTCCTCATAGGCTTCTGTACATGGCAACCCGGAAGCCATTGTCTGGCGTCCGGTTGCCATGGGTACCATCGCCAGCCCCCGTGATTTCACATGGGGGCTGCCGATCGGCACTAAAGACCTTAATTGTGGCGTTCAAAATCGAGCGCCGCAATTAAGGGGTTAACTGCCGATATCAGCGGCGACAGGCCGCTGATCGGCAACGGGGAGAGCAGGGCTGACACCCTGCACAGTTAACCGCCGCTGCGGTGTAGCGCCGCGCGGCGGTTAACTGTCAAAGCAATGACGTAACTGTACGTCAAGGTGCGCGAACTTACTGCTCACCATGACGTACAGTTACGTCATGGTGCGTTAAGGGGTTAAAAAAAATAAAAATTGAAAGCTTGTTATTGTACCTAACTAATTATTATAAACAATGGAAGCGTTGGGAAAAATTCAAGGGTTTCCCTATCCATATTTCTAAGACTTAAAAAACTATATAATAGAATTATTGATCCATGACTGTTTGCCAGGTATGATTCTATAATAGATTTATATAATTTAGCAAATGGTTTACTGAAAATTAAATCTCATCTTCCAATTGATAATATGAACTTACTTATAATTAATAACATGTTACTATGTTGAACTCGATGAACCATTCATGGAACCTTAGTAATCAGGGGCGTAACTTGAAACTCCGGGGACCCAATGCAAAATCTATAACAGGGCCCCAACCTAACCTCAGGGTCCTGGGCTCGGGTGCGACTGCTACCTCTGAACCCCCTTTAGATACGCCTCTGTTAGTAACAATATGACTATGAAAAATGTATTAGGATTTCATATTGCTATTGGTCTGTATTGTAAAAGGTATAGCAGGTCTAATGTATAATGTACTATTGTAATATGGTATGGTGTACAAGTGTATGCCATTTATTCCAGAACAAAAGGGTAAGGAAGAATTTTCATTAAAGAGGCTCTGTCACCAGATTTTGCAACCCCTATCTGCTATTGCAGCAGATCGGCGCTGCAATGTAGATTACAGTAACGTTTTTATTTTTAAAAAACTAGCATTTTTGGCCAAGTTATGACCATTTTTGTAGTTATGCAAATGAGGCTTGCAAAAATCCAAGTGGGTGTGTTTAAAAGTAAAAGTCCAAGTGGGCGTGTATTATGTGCGTACATCGGGGCGTTTTTAATACTTTTACTAGCTGGGCGCTCTGAAGAGAAGTAACATCCTCTTCTCTTCAGAACGCCCAGCTTCTGACGGTGCAGACCTGTGACGTCACTCACAGGTCCTGCATCGTGACAGCCACATCGGCACCAGAGGCTACAGTTGATTCTGCAGCAGCATCAGCGTTTGCACGTAAGTCGATCTTACCTGCAAACGCTGATGCTGCTGCAGAATCAACTGTAGCCTCTGGTGCCGATGTGGCCGTCACGATGCAGGACCTGTGAGTGACGTCACAGGTCTGCACTGTCAGAAGCTGGGCGTTCTGAAGAGAAGAGGATGTTACTTCTCTTCAGAGCGCCCAGCTAGTGAAAGTATTAAAAACGCCCCGATGTACGCACATAATACACGCCCACTTGGACTTTTACTTTTAAACACACCCACTTGGACTTTTGCAAGCCTCATTTGCATAATTACAAAAATGGTCATAACTTGGCCAAAAATGCTAGTTTTTTAAAAATAAAAACGTTACTGTAATCTACATTGCAGCGCCTATCTGCTGCAATAGCAGATAGGGGTTGCAAAATCTGGTGACAGAGCCTCTTTAAGTCAGAAATGGAAAAGATGTTTTCAAAATATTTCAACAGATTTCTGAAAAAGTATCCACGTTATTAAAGAAACTAAAAACAACACGAAGTCTGCAATACAGTTATTGAACTGTCATCATTATTTTCTGTAGCGGCACAAACAGTAGAATGTGTTCTAGGCTAAGGTAAAATAAAGCAGAAACCACAACCTGGTTAATGAAGTAGAACAGTTTATTTTTGTCTTGTGTTATTGGCCTTTTTTAGGGATGCACTGCTTGTTTATACGTTTGTGCTTTTTTTCCCGATTTGAAACATATATATATATATATATATATATATTTATATTAACCTTTTTATTCGTTATGATGTAAGTTTTTATCTGGGAAACAACATACAGAATAAAGCTATCATGTTGGTTTACAAAAAGGGAAGGACTTCAAAAATTCACCAAGTGATTGTCACATAAAATGAAAAAAATTGTTTTTTCTGTCACTCTAAAGACTTTTGAAAGTCAAAAAGGCCACCTGGTGCATTGCTTCTGCTTCTTATCATTTAAAGTAGCTTTGCTATATCCACTGTAACAATAAGGGATGGTGGATCAGAAGAAAAATAAAATGTATTTAATTGATATGTATACTGTAGTCTATTGTCAAAATAAGAATATTAAAAATCTAAAATTAAAATGTTGAACTTAAAGTGAATGGGGAAATGTACTAATAGATTTTTTGTCTTTTTTTTAACTGGTTTTAATTTTAAATTACATGTAAAAAAGAAACCGTCACAATTATACAAATTTACGCCTCTTCAAAATACAATTTGTCTATTCCCTTCCCAAGCCAACCCTTTCTAACCTCCACTTAACCCCCTGATCCACCCTTACCCCCCCCCCCCCCACACCTTGTTGAAGTAGATGGAGAAAAAAAGAAGGGGGCTATAAAGAGAGAAAATACTTCACATAGCATCTTCTCTACCCTCTTTCCCCCTCCCATCTCCTCCCCCCTAAACAGGACATGGCCAGTCTGACAAGACTTGCTGATGCAGAGATCCCCCCTGACTCTTCGCTCTATACTATACTTTTTTTTATTTATTTTTTTAAAATATGTATTTTTATTTTGCAAACGTTACAGACAAGCAAACAAAGCATGAACAAGATGTCCCATGGCAAAAGCATCTCTGAACACTATACCATTATTGTAAATATTGCACATTATATATCAAATGATCATCGATCAAGTGATAATTGGATCAGAGATTTTGCCCTAAAAAAAGTCAAAAGTCATTAAATCATAGGACATAAAACTTACTAAATAAAACATAAGAAGAGGGGGAAGGAGAATGGGGACAATAGAGTAAAGGGAAAGAAGAGGATGGACACGTGTATCTCCCATTGTCTTCATGATGTATTACGGAGAGTAAGGAATCATATTGTGATCGGTGCCACACCAGTCAGCTAATGTTCCAGATACCAAGTTGTGGAACCAAAGCATGCAATTAGTTTTTGTTTTATATGAAGTGGTAGAAGAGGTATAAAGTTCTCCCATAACCTAAATAAGGTTTCAGTTTTGTGCTCTTTACGAAGGGAGGTATCCACCCAATCCATTCTCAAGAGATATGATCGTTTTTCTAGAAAAATACAATTGGTGTGTGCATTGTTTATCCAAGCCTGAAGCAGCAGAGACATAATATTGTAGTTTTTTTGTGATTGTACGGGATAGGTGTCATAGAAGAGGGCAGTATGCCAAATAAACCCCATTGCAGAGTGAAGGAGCATTGTATAGACAGAGTGTTTGATACAACATGTTGTATCTTTCGCCAAAATTCAACAATAGTTGGGCATAACCAGAGGCAATGTAATAAGTCTGCGTGAGGCATTCCACACTTTAAACACGAATGGTCAGAGTAGTTACCCATTAGAAAGCTCCTCTAAATATAGAAGATTAATTCTAGCAGCCCATTGTCTTATACTTGGTGCAGTCACGTAACTACCGCCGTAGCAGCCATAGCGGCTGCTACGGGGCCCGCGGCATAAGGGGGCCCGTGTCGACCGCCAGCACGGGCCCCCACCATGGCCGGAGGCTCCGCTAGCAGCCGCTATGGCTGCTTCAGCGCGACGCCACTGAACACTATGGCAGAGCAGGGAGGTATCTCCCCACTCTGCCATTAAACAAAAGATACATGTGTGATCGCTGGCATTGATAGGGAGAACGGGGGACGGAAAGTCCCCTGAAGTTCTGCATCACAAACCTCGGACTTCCGGGGTCTGTGCCGGCAGCTCCGTAGAAATGAATGGAGCGCCGGTCGCGCTTGTGCGCATGCGTGACCAGCGCTCCTTTCATTTTTATTGAGCTGCGCAGACTCCGGAAGTCAGAGGTTAGTCATAGAGAACTTCAGGGGACTTTCGGTCCCCCGCTCTCCCTATCGCTGCCAGCGATCACACATGTATCCCCTATCCTGTGGATAGGGTATACATGTCTTTTGTAGGACACACTGTAGGTCGGATTTTTTTGGGGGGTTGGGGCTGCATGGCGTTACCTACAGGGGGGGGGGCTGTATAGCGTTACCTACAGGGGGGGGGCTGTGTAGCGTTACCTACAGGGGGGCTGTATAGCGTTACCTACAGGGGGGGCTGTATAGCGTTACCTACAGCGGGGGGGGCTATATAGCGTTACCTACAGGGGGGCTGTATAGCGTTACCTACAAGGGGGGCTGTATAGCGTTACCTACAGGGGGGGCTGTATAGTGTTACCTACAGTGGGGCTGTATAGCGTTACCTACAGGGGGGCTGTATAGTGTTACCTACAAGGGGGGCTGTATAGTGTTACCTAAAGGGGGGACTCTGTATGGCGTTATCTACAGGGGGGTCTGTATGGCGTTATGTACAGGGGGGACTCTGTATGGTGTTATCTACAGGGGGGGTTCTGTATGGCGTTATCTAAAGGGGGGATGTATGGCGTTATCTACAGGGGGGACTTTGTATGGCATTATCTACAGAGGATCTGTATGGCGTTCTCTAAAGGGGGGCTGTATGGCGTTCTCTAGAGGGGGCTGTATGGCATTCTCTACAGGGGGCTGTATGGCATTCTCTACAGTGGGGGCTGTATGGCATTAGCGCCATACAGCCCCCACTGTAGAGATCGCCATACAGCCCCCACTGTAGAGAACGCCATACAGCCCCCACTGTAGAGAACGCCATACAGAGTCCCCCCCTGTAGATAACGCCATACAGCCCCCTTTGTAGATAACGCCATACAGCCCCCCTGTAGATATCTACAAAGGGGGCTGTATGGCGTTATCTACAGGGGGGACTCTGTATGGCGTTATCTACAGGGGGTCTGTATGGCATTCTCTACAGGGGGGCTGTATGGCTTTCTCTACAGGGGGGCTGTATGGTGTTCTCTACAGGGGGGCTGTATGGCGTTCGCTACAGTGGGGGCTGTATGGCACTATATACAGAGGGGGCTGTATGGCGTTATCTACAGGGGGGCTGTATGGTGTTATCTACAGAGGGGGCTGTATGGCGTTATCTACAGAGGGGGCTGTATGGCGTTATCTACAGAGGGGGCTGTATGGCTGTAAAGGATCTGCCAGGCACAGCTTCTTTATCAACGCCCATAGGTAATCAGTCTGCACCTGCTTCTAGGTCTGTGAGACTGACTCCATCTTCCACCACTCAGAATGGCAGGCTTAGGAGTGGGAGAGCCTATCGCAGCCTGGCCAGACGGAGCTAGCTCCCGCCCTCTGTCTATTTATACCTGCCTTTCCTGTTCCTCCTTGCTTGTGAATCTTCTCTGTTGGTTTCCTGGCCCTGCTGCAGCTTCTTGTACTATTTGTCCCTGCTGCGTATTGACCCTGGCTTGTTGACTACTCTCCTGCTCTGCGTTTGGTACCTCGTGCTCTCCTGGTTTTACTCGGCTTGTTCACTACTCTCCTGCTCTGCGTTTGGCACCTCGTACTCTCCTGGTTTGACTCGGCTCATTTACTACTCTTGTTGCTCACGGTGTTGCCGTGGGCAACTGCCCCGTTTCCCTTAGGTTCTGTGTTCCCTTGTCTGTTTGTCTGTCGTTCACTTATTGAGTGTAGGGAACGTCGCCCAGTTGTACCCCGTCGCCTAGGGCGGGTCGTTGCAAGTAGGCAGGGACTGAGTGGCGGGTAGATTAGGGCTCACTTGTCTGTTTCCCTACCCCCATCATTACATATTCACAAGCCAATATACCTAGTCTACCCTGGTCCCTGACACTACTATGGACCCCCTTGGGACCCTGGCTCAGCAAATGCAGGGTCTCTACCTACAGGTCCAGGCCCTGGCTCAGAGGGTCAACCAGCCTGATGCTACCATGGTAGTGCCCCTCACCTCACCTCTTGAACCCCACCTCAAGTTGCCTGACCGGTTCTCAGGGGACCGGAAGACTTTTCTCTCCTTTCGGGAGAGTTGTAGGCTCTATTTTCGCTTAAAGCCCCACTCCTCAGGTTCTGAGAGCCAGCGGGTGGGTATAATTATGTCCCGGCTCCTGGAGGGGCCCCAAGAATGGGCCTTCTCCTTGACTCCTGACGCCTCTGAACTTTCCTCCGTTGATCTTTTCTTTTCTGCTCTCGGACTCATTTATGACGAGACTGACAAGACTGCCTTTGCCGAGAGTCAGCTGGTGACCTTACGTCAGGGTAAGAGACCTGTTGAACCTATTGTTCTGACTTTAGGAAGTGGTGCGTATCTTCTCAGTGGAAAGACCCTGCCTTAAGGTGCCAGTTTAGGTTGGGCCTGTCGAACGCCCTGAAAGACCTGCTAGTTAGCTACCCCTCTTCTGACTCCCTAGACCAGGTTATGGCTTTAGCGGTACGACTTGACCGACGTCTCAGGGAACGACGACTTGAACGTCTTGGTGTTTTCTCCTCTGACTCCCCCATGATGCCTCCCGAGGTTCCGTTGCTTCGTTCTTCCACGGAAGACTCGGAGGTACCTATGCAACTCGGGGCCTTCGTGTCCCCCCAACAACATAGAGAGTTCCGCAGGAAGAATGGTCTCTGCTTCTACTGTGGGGATGACAAGCATCAAGTGAACAACTGTCCTGGGTGTAAGAATAAGCAGCCGGAGGAACTTCAGCGCCTAAGTGATCATCGGGGAGGTCACTTGGGCGCACAGGTATTTCCCGTAAATATGAAACGTAATAAAATCTTGCTTCCCTTTCAGGTCTCTTTTGGTGGTAGGTCTGCTACCGGCAGTGCCTTCGTGGATTCAGGGTCTTCTGCTAATATCATGTCTGTGGAATTTGCTATGTCTCTAGCTATGCCTTTGATTGATTTGCCTAAACCTGTCCCGGTAGTGGGTATCGACTCCACTCCTCTTGCTAATGGTTATTTTACACAGCATACCCCTGTTTTTGAACTCCTTGTTGGCTCCATGCATTTGGAGCAGTGCTCTGTACTGTTAATGCAGGGATTATTGTCCGATTTGGTTTTAGGCCTTCCCTGGTTGCAGTTGCATAATCCCACATTTGACTGGAATACTTACCAAATGGGGTAATGAATGCTTGATGTCATGTTTTTCTGTTAATTCTATTTCTCCCCCTGAGGAGGGGAACATGTTACCTGAGTTTGTTCAGGACTTCGCTGATGTTTTCTCTAAGGAGGCCTCCGAAGTGTTACCCCCTCTTAGAGAATATGATTGCGCTATCGATTTGGTACCAGGAGCTAAGCTCACTAAGGGTAGGATATTTAATCTCTCTGGTCCCGAACGTGAAGCCATGAGAGAGTATATCCAGGAATGCTTGGCCAAGGGTTACATTCGTCCCTCTACTTCTCCGGTAGGTGCTGGCTTCTTCATTGGGAAGAAGGATGGTGGTCTTAGGCCATGCATTGACTACCGAAACTTGAATAAGGTCACTGTGAGGAACCAGTATCCCCTTCCTTTGATTCCTGATCTCTTTAATCAGGTTCAGGGGGCTCAATGGTTCTCTAAGTTTGATCTACGGGGGGCTTATAACCTTATCTGCATCAAAGAGGGGGATGAGTGGAAGACTGCGTTTAACACGTCATGCCCTTTGGGTTGTGTAATGCTCCCGCGGTCTTCCAGAATTTCATAAATGAGATTTTAAGAGACTACCTGGGGGTATTTCTTGTAGTGTACCTTGATGACATACTTGTGTCCTCCCACATTGAACATGTCAGGAAGGTGCTCCAGGTCCTTCGGGAAAACAAACTGTTTGCGAAGACCGAAAAATGTGTGTTTGGGGTGCAGGAGATACCATTTTTGGGTCAAATCCTCACTCCTCATGAATTCCGCATGAATTACGCATGGACCCCGCCAAGGTCCAGGCTGTGGTGGAATGGGTCCAACCTGCCTCCCTGAAGGCGTTACAGTGCTTCCTGGGGTTCGCTAATTATTACAGGAGATTTATTGCTAACTTCTCGGTCATCGCTAAGCCTCTTACGGATCTCACTCGCAAAGGTGCTGATCTCCTCCACTGGCCTCCTGAGGCTGTCCAGGCTTTTGAGGTCCTTAAGAAGTGCTTTATCTCAGCGCCGGTGCTGTTTCAGCCCAACCAAATGGAGCCGTTTATCGTGGAGGTTGACGCGTCCGAGGTGGGAGTGGGGGCTGTCTTGTCCCAGGGTACCAGGTCCCTCACCCATCTCCGTCCCTGTGCCTACTTCTCCAGGAAGTTTTCGCCCACTGAGAGTAACTATGATATTGGCAACCGCGAACTCTTAGCCATTAAATGTGCATTTGAAGAGTGGCGCCACTTCCTGGAGGGGGCTAGGCACCAGGTAACGGTCCTTACCGACGACAAGAATCTGGTTTTCCTAGAATCTGCCCGGAGGCTAAACCCGAGACAAGCTCGATGGGCGTTATTTTTTACCAGATTCAACTTTTTGGTTACCTATAGGGCTGGGTCTAAAAATATTAAGGCTGATGAACTGTTGCATAGCTTCATGGCCAGCCCTCCTTCGGAGGAAGATCCTGCTTGTATTTTGCCTCCAAGTATAATAATTTCCTCTATTGATTCTGATTTAGTCTCTGAGATTGCGGCTGATCAAGGTTCAGCTCCCGGGAACCTTCCTGAGAACAAGCTGTTTGTTCCCCTGCAATTCCGGCTAAGGGTACTTAGGGAAAATCATGACTCCGCACTATCTGGTCATCCAGGCATCCTGGGTACCAAGCACCTCATTGCCAGAAACTATTGGTGGCCTGGGTTGCCTAAAGACGTTAAAGCCTACGTCGCCGCTTGTGAAGTTTGTGCTAGGTCCAAGACTCCCAGGTCCCGACCAGCGGGCTTACTACGTTCTTTGCCCATTCCCCAGAGACCTTGGACCCATATCTCCATGGATTTTATCACCGATTTGCCTCCATCTCAAGGCAAGTCGGTGGTGTGGGTTGTAGTAGACCGCTTCAGTAAGATGTGCCACTTTGTGCCCCTCAAGAAACTACCCAATGCTAAGACGTTAGCTACCTTGTTTGTCAAACACATACTGCGTCTCCATGGGGTCCCTGTCAATATTGTTTCTGACAGAGGGGTACAATTTGTTTCATTGTTTTGGAGAGCCTTCTGTAAAAAGTTGGAGATTGATCTGTCCTTCTCCTCTGCCTTCCATCCTGAAACTAAAGGCCAAACTGAGAGTACTAATCATTCTCTAGAACAATATTTAAGGTGTTTTATCTCAGACTGTCAATATGATTGGGTCTCATTCATTCCCCTCGCCGAATTTTCCCTTAATAACCGGGTCAGTAACTCGTCAAGGGTCTCCCCCTTTTTCTGTAATTTTGGGTTTAATCCGCGGTTTTCCTCAGTTTCACCTGGTAGTGCCAACAATCCCGAGGTAGAAGTCGTTCATCGGGAACTGTGCACAGTCTGGGCCCAGGTTTAGAAGAACCTAGAGGCTTCCCAGAGCATACAAAAAAATCAGGCAGATAGAAGACGTTCTGCTAACCTCTTGTTTATGGTCGGGGATCTGGTGTGGCTATCGTCAAAGAACTTGCGCCTGAAAGTACCGTCCAAGAAGTTTGCTCCCCGGTTTATAGGGCCGTACAAGGTCATTGAAGTCCTCAATCCTGTCTCCTTCCGAGTGGAGTTGCCCCCATCTTTTCAAGTACACAACGTGTTTCATGCCTCCCTCCTTAAACGCTGCTCCCCGTCCTTGGCTCCCTCAAGGAAACCTCCGGTCCCTGTTCTACTGCCCAAAATCATGTCCTCCCCTTTTAGTGCGATTATAATATGAAATAATGAGGGAACGGGCCACTCCAGCCATGAAACTGCTTATCACTCAATTGACCAATTACATTTCAGCCTGTGACAATATATGGACTAGGTAAATGGTTAATGCTATATTTTTGTTAAACCCCTTAAATTAAAGCTAAAAGTTTTCACTTCATTCATATTTTCTTTGCTTAGTTTCAAATCCATTGTGGTGTAAATTGTAAAAATTGTGTCACATTTGCATTGCTCTTTTCTAAAGGCATTTTCACACGGCATACGTTCAGACTACGCTGTTGATTTCAAGACAAAATAGACTCTAAATCCAGATATTTTTGAGCCGATTTTCAAGGCTTTTTTGATTTTTACAAGCATTTTTGAAGCATGTTTTGAGGTATATTTTGAAAGCGTTTTAGTAGTGTCAATGAAAAATCGAATTGTAAAACATTTCAAGAAGTGACATGCCACTTCTTTTTTACGAAGCATATTTTTACGAGGCACTTTTTAATTCAGCTGCATAAAAATATGTCTCATTTGAAATACACAGTGAAAATACACACATTGAAATCGATGGGAAGCTGTTTGCAGGCATATTTCAACTGTATTTCTGAGAGTAATACGTGCGTTTTACTGTCCGACATATATCTGAAAATAAGCTGTGTAACCATGCCCAGTAGATTATGATCTTTCTTTCTTCTTATAGAACAAAATATTGAAACACAGTTGCACAATACATGAGAATCTTCATGAAAAGAAAAGACTTCAATTTATTTAGAGCAATACATTAGCTCTTTTGTTATCCACACATGATTCTTAGTAAAAATCTTTCTATCGGTGTCTGTATGTCTCTTGCCATAAGCACTGCAACGTTTCCATGAAATATACATTTTTAATGTTGACTGTCCAGCGATTTCCATTGTGTCTATTAAGTCATTTTCTAAAGTAGCACTGACATTGAAATTCAATTCTCTTGTAAAATGGAAAATATGCTATATTCATATGTAAGCTTTTCATGTTTAATTATAGTAAGTGTATCAACATCTTTTATTAACCACAACAAACTCTTCTTCTGATTTTAAGGCCCTGTTCACACAGAGTTTTTTGCAGGCAGAAAAAATCTGCCTCACAATTCCTTCTAAAATTTTGAGGCAGATTTTGAACTGCCTGCGTGTATTTTCCGATTTTTTTTGGCCGTGTTTTTCGCACACAGCCATTGAAGCTAATGTAAGGACCCTGGACAAAAAATCACACGAAAAACACTCAGAAACGAAAACCGCAGGTTTTTTCAGCCTCCCATTGATTTCAATGGGAGGTCAGAGGCGGAAACCGAGGCAAGAAATGACATGTCACTTTTTTTTTCGCAAGTGGCCAAGAAGTCGCTCGGGAAAAAAAACGACCTCTGCCTCCCATTGAAATCAATGGGGGACGATTTCGGCAGTTTTTTCCAATTCTCTTCCAAAATTGGCCCCAAAAAACTGTGTGAATTTACCCTAAAGCATCACATTGGTGCCTGCAGAAACGTTGTGTCTCTCTAATACAGTAATACAGTAAGGCCTGGTTCACAGTGAGTTTTTTGACAGGCAGGAAAAAATAATCTGATTTTGAATTCCCAGCATTGTTTGATGCTTTTATTTTTCATGTTTTTTTGCTGCATTTTTTGCCTGCAGCCGTTTAATCTAAGGCCTGTTTCACACGGCCTTGTTTCTGATGTACACAGACCGAACACAATTCAGGGAGCCGGACTCATAGTCGACTACGCTATTGTTTCTGTGAAAAAAAAAAATGGAAACCTTGCAGAACGAACGCAAACTGATACCAACTGAAAGGGAAAAAATACCACGGAATCAATGGTAATGCAAGTGGAAGCCATAGTTTCCGTTTGGCTTTCCGTTTATCTGTTAATCTGACGGAAAGATTGGACGGAACAGATGAATGGAAGCCAGCGCTGATGTGAACAGTCCCTAACTCCAGCGCATTTAGTTGATATCATATAATATCAAAGTATTTTGAAAAAAAATATTTCTAAGCAAAATGCTTTAATTTCAGTTCTGTCAGTCCTCATTTTGTTTGGTGAAGTAAATACAGTTAGCAACAGTTAAAAAAGCATGCTCTTTCATCGAGCAGGCAGAATAAAGTGCCAAAAAAAAGCGTACTTTCCTTTGCAGTCAATGGTACATAGATTGCTCAGACCTCAGTGGTACGAAGCAAGTACTGGCACTTTCTGCTAGAATAGAAGTACTCCACGTCATAAGGACACAATTCATACTTTCCTTGAACTGAAGTAGCAATTTAATAGTGATACTGTAGTAGTGACACATATTAGTGGTAGGATAGTGGCACCTATTGTTTTGTATGTCCCTGTCTTTATGAATGGATATATAACAATTGTACAGTCAACTCCCAATGCGCTTTGCAACAATTGTGGTATAAGTACTGTATGTATAAAATATACAGCACTTCCTGTAAGGCCATGCTCAGACATGGCGAAATTTTTCCGCTGCAAATGTTGGTGCAGATTCGGGGCAATTATGCAATGAATCTGCGCCAACATTTGCATATTTGACAGGTAATTCAGACGTTGCAGATATCACAGCGGACTTGCCACAGATTTCAGTTTTTGCATTGCAAAGGCTAAAATCCACAGTGAAATTCCGCTTCTTCTCTGCAACATAATGAGCATGCTGCGGAAGGAAAATTCTGCACCGCAGCCTAATTTCCGCACAGCTATTTTCCGCAACGTCTGAACTAACTTTCTTAAAAATATATAGAAAGAAATGTAAAAAACGGCTGATGCAGAATTCCACGGCGTACTGTCCACAGCGGAATTCAACAGCAATTCCGGCACATCTGAATGTGCCCTTAGGACAGGTTCAGACGTGGAAGAATTGCTGTTGAATTCCGCTGCGGACAGTCCGCAGTGGAATTCTGCAGCAGCCGTTTTTTACATTTCTTTCTATCCATTTTTAGGAAAGTTAGTTCAGACGTTGCAGAAAATAACTGTGTGGAAAACAGGCTGCCGTGAAGAATTTTTCCTCCGCAGCTTGCTCTTTCCATTGCGGAGAAGAAGCGGAATTTCACTGCGGATTTCAGCCTTTGCAATGCAAAAACTGAAATCTGTGGCAAGTCCGCTGTGATATCTGCAACGTCTGAATTACCTGTGAAGTATGCAAATGTTGGTGCAGATTCTTTGCGTAATTGCCCCAAATCTGCACCAACATTTGCAGCGGAAAAATTCCGTCACGTCTTAGTGTCACTTGGATGTGCATGATAAAAAAATATATTTTTGTACAAACCTATGGTTCTTTGCATTTTTTTGTGTGAATGCAGGGGGTGGGGGTCATCACATGAGCTGAATCTCTCTGATAGTCTATCAATAAAGTCTAGTGAGTAACAAAACACATATGATTTGCAAACGTTCCTTCTAAGGGCATGCCCAGACGTGGCGGAGTTCTACCGCCACTGTCCACATCAATGCCGCACAGAATCTGCGTTGCAGATTCTTTTGCGGCTCTGCCTAAAATGGGCATTAAATTGATCAGTGCAGGATAGAGAGAAGGGACAGCCCTTTCCCTAGTAAAAGTAAAAAGAAATTCATACCCGGCCGTTGTCTTGGTGAAGCGTCCCTCTTTCGCCATCCAGCCCGACCTCCCTGGATGACGCGGCAGTCCTTGTGACCGCTGCAGCCTGTGATTGGCCTGTGATTTGCTGCAGCCGTCACTTGGACTGAAACGTCATCCTGGGAGGCCGGACTGGAGGAAGAAGCAGGGAGTTCTCGGTAAGTAGGAACATCTATTTTTTTTACAGGTTGATGTATATTGTGATTGGAAGTCACTGTCCAGGGTGCTGAAACAGTTACTGCCGATCGCTTAACTCTTTCAGCACCCTGGACAGTGACTATTTACTGACGTCGCCTAGCAACGCTCCCGTAATTACGGGTGCACACACGTACTCACCCGTAATTACGGGAGCCCCATTGACTTCCTCAGTCTGGCTGTAGACCTAGAAATGCAAAAACTGAAATCTGTGGCAAGTCCGCTGTGATATCTGCAACGTCTGAATTACCTGTCAAGTATGCAAATGTTGGTGCAGATTCGTTGCGTAATTGCCCCAAATCTGCACCAACATTTGCAGCGGAAAAATTCCGTCACGTCTTAGTGTCACTTGGATGTGCATGATAAAAAAATATATTTTTGTACAAACCTATGGTTCTTTGCATTTTTTTGTGTGAATGCAGGGGGTGGGGGGTCATCACATGAGCTGAATCTCTCTGATAGTCTATCAATAAAGTCTAGTGAGTAACAAAACACATATGATTTGCAAACGTTCCTTCTAAGGGCATGCCCAGACGTGGCGGAGTTCTTCCGCCACTGTCCACATCAATGCCGCACAGAATCTGCGTTGCAGATTCTTTTGCGGCTCTGCCTAAAATGGGCATTAAATTGATCAGTGCAGGATAGAGAGAAGGGACAGCCCTTTCCCTAGTAAAAGTAAAAAGAAATTCATACCCGGCCGTTGTCTTGGTGAAGCGTCCCTCTTTCGCCATCCAGCCCGACCTCCCTGGATGACGCGGCAGTCCTTGTGACCGCTGCAGCCTGTGATTGGCCTGTGATTTGCTGCAGCCGTCACTTGGACTGAAACGTCATCCTGGGAGGCCGGACTGGAGGAAGAAGCAGGGAGTTCTCGGTAAGTAGGAACATCTATTTTTTTTACAGGTTGATGTATATTGTGATTAGAAGTCACTGTCCAGGGTGCTGAAACAGTTACTGCCGATCGCTTAACTCTTTCAGCACCCTGGACAGTGACTATTTACTGACGTCGCCTAGCAACGCTCCCGTAATTACGGGTGCACACACGTACTCACCCGTAATTACGGGAGCCCCATTGACTTCCTCAGTCTGGCTGTAGACCTAGAAATGCAAAAACTGAAATCTGTGGCAAGTCCGCTGTGATATCTGCAACGTCTGAATTACCTGTCAAGAATGCAAATGTTGGTGCAGATTCGTTGCGTAATTGCCCCAAATCTGCACCAACATTTGCAGCGGAAAAATTCCGTCACGTCTTAGTGTCACTTGGATGTGCATGATAAAAAAATATATTTTTGTACAAACCTATGGTTCTTTGCATTTTTTTGTGTGAATGCAGGGGGTGGGGGGTCATCACATGAGCTGAATCTCTCTGATAGTCTATCAATAAAGTCTAGTGAGTAACAAAACACATATGATTTGCAAACGTTCCTTCTAAGGGCATGCCCAGACGTGGCGGAGTTCTTCCGCCACTGTCCACATCAATGCCGCACAGAATCTGCGTTGCAGATTCTGTTGCGGCTCTGCCTAAAATGGGCATTAAATTGATCAGTGCAGGATAGAGAGAAGGGACAGCCCTTTCCCTAGTAAAAGTAAAAATAAATTCATACCCGGCCGTTGTCTTGGTGAAGCGTCCCTCTTTCGCCATCCAGCCCGACCTCCCTGGATGACGCGGCAGTCCTTGTGACCGCTGCAGCCTGTGATTGGCCTGTGATTTGCTGCAGCCGTCACTTGGACTGAAACGTCATCCTGGGAGGCCGGACTGGAGGAAGAAGCAGGGAGTTCTCGGTAAGTAGGAACATCTATTTTTTTTACAGGTTGATGTATATTGTGATTGGAAGTCACTGTCCAGGGTGCTGAAACAGTTACTGCCGATCGCTTAACTCTTTCAGCACCCTGGACAGTGACTATTTACTGACGTCGCCTAGCAACGCTCCCGTAATTACGGGTGCACACACGTACTCACCCGTAATTACGGGAGCCCCATTGACTTCCTCAGTCTGGCTGTAGACCTAGAAATACATAGGTCCAGCCAGAATGAAGAAATGTCATGTTAGTAATACCAATACGCTCCGCAGCACACATAACATCTACATAATATCTGCGGACTTCATTGCGGAATTTTGACTCTCCTTTGAAGTCAATGGAGAAATTCCGCAATGAGTCCGCAACAAGTCCGCTACACGTCCACAACAACCATTGTATGCTGCAGACACCAAATTCCGCACCGCAGCCTATGCTACGCAGCGGAATTGTCCGCAACGTGTTTACGAACACATGCACAAAGCTGTGGAAGGCAATGGTGAAACGTGTACGCTGCGGATTTCCGCTGCGGACTGTCCGCAGTGGAATTCCAGAGCAATTCCGCCACGTCTGGTCATGCCCTAAACCCTTCAGTTATATGTAGCTCCTTAGGGCACGTTCAGATGTGGTGGAATTGCTGTGGAATTCTGCTGCGGACAGTCTGCAGTGAAAAGCCGCAGCAGGTTTTTTTTTTCTATTACTTTCTATTGCATTATAGGTAACTTAGTACAGACGTTGCGGAAAATAGGCTGTGGTGCAGAATTTTCATTCCGCAGCATGCATGGCCATCAGCGGAGAAGCAGCAGATTTTCACTATGGATTTCAACCTTTGCAATGCAGTAAAATCCGCAATGTCAGAACAAACTGTCAAATATGCAAATGTTGCTGCAGATTTGTTGTATAATTGCTGAAAATTTGCAGCAAAATCTGTAGCAGGAAATTTCTGCATTGTTTGATCATGCCCCTACAATATTTAGGCTAACCCGGACAAACTCCATATTTTTAAGCCCTTGTGTCACTTTTCCAATTTTGTCAGAAACAGTATGCAGGGCTTTATAGTTACGCCATGTGTGTCTCATTTATCAAAACAGGATTGCAAACGATAAATACGGCTAAATTCACACTGTACACGGGCACTTCATTCATGTTTTTAGACTGCTCCCGAACGTATGGCTTAATTGTATTTAACTATATGCCAATACAGTCGCATACATCTGTTGACTTCCATTGTAAAAAAGTGTATACTGCACAATATACTTTTTTTTTTTTGCATATAATGCCAAACGTATGCCAAGAGGACACTCTTTTGGATTTCTTTGGGTAAAAGTCTAGGGGACATTAGATGAATACAT
This sequence comes from Rhinoderma darwinii, assembly GCF_050947455.1. Taxonomy (NCBI): domain Eukaryota; kingdom Metazoa; phylum Chordata; class Amphibia; order Anura; family Rhinodermatidae; genus Rhinoderma; species Rhinoderma darwinii. The sequence goes on along the minus strand of NC_134688.1, from coordinate 170,384,170 downwards.
TGGGAGCATTGTATTTGGTTGGAGTAGGTCACATCATGTTTTATTCATCCTGTTCAAGTGCCTGTTTTTCTGTTTACAGATAAAATGTAAGCCTATCCTGTTGAATCCTGTTGTCATTGACTGCCATTATAAAAACAATGTGGCAGGATTCAGGCACATTTTTCTATCCTCTCAAAGACAGGATCCAAATGGATGCTTTTTCCTTTTTACAATGGAAGTCAAAAGCAACAGTATGCAACAGGATAGGCTAAGCTTTATCTCTTAAACCACAAAAACAGACACTTAAACAGGATGGACAAAACATGATGCGAGGTGGGCCATAACTCCTGAAAATTAGGCTAACTACGCATCGCTTGGCGTATGTGGCGGGAAAGCAAAAAAAGTGACCTTTTGGCTTTCCGTCAGGCTGGTACTTGTCAGTATACCTTTTTCCAGCTGAACAGAATAGCTATTCCATACAGAGGCATCCCACAAAAAACATATACTGCATGATATACGTTTTTTTTTTTTAACATGGGAGCATATGTGCCAACGCATGCAAATACTCCCAGAGTATACCTCCGATGTACACTGCAAACGTAGTGTGAATAGACCCTACAATATTTGAGTGTGCCCACAAACTTTTTCCATCAATATAGAAGTTGAAGAAAAGAAACACAATATACTGCAGTGATTGACATAACAGTGTTTCCCACACATAGGAAAAAATATATATTGTCGCTTTTAATGGTTTTATTCCATGTGTCTGTGCCTGTTTTTTGTTTGTAGCTGTCTCAGAAAGCCATGGATTCGCTGTCTTATTGTATTTAATGCATCCTGGCAATCCTATTATAGTACAGTGGAAAATGGCACTTCATTTGAAAGGGCACACATGGTTCTCCATTTACACCGAAAACCTTAAGAAAGAATGGATCTGTCGCTTTGAGTATATTTATTAGCACACAGCAGAAGTTACCATTCAATGCCACTGTATCAGAATTTTATTATATGCTGTCTCCCTATAAAGTTCCAATGTGTATGTAATCCCACTACACAATAAAAGTGATGTTTTTAACATAGCAGATGTTTTACATGGTGATGTGAATTTCCATGGGTAAGACTGCTGAACCAATCGTATATGGGAACTATATTAATACAGTCACTGAAAGCTATCAGGAACGTGGAGACAAAATATTATTCATTCTGAATAATCTGTTTAGATCAACAACATATAGATTGCATTACAAGAGTGGAATCTACTGGTCAAATCATTCAACCAATCAAAATAGGGTTTTAACTTCCACCATGATGTTAAATGTTGTGAGATATGTGTCTCTAATGGTAATACCTGATCTTGTATTAAATACAATGAATTTCCATCAGATTAAACTGAAATTCCTTTAAAGGGCTCTGTCATCACATTATAAGTGGCCTATCTCCTACATAATGAGATGGGTGCTATAATGTAGGTGACAGCAGTGCTTTTAAAAAAAAAAAAACTATTTTCACCTCGTTATTAGCGATTTTAGCTTTATGCTAATTAGTTTCTTAATGGACAAATAACAGGTTACAGCGAGATTACGCTTTGCTCTGCTGTAACTACCACAGAAACGTTAACGAAGTGTCGGGATTGTGAATAGACATCCCGTCCTGGCTGGAAGGAATGTCTTTTCACTGTCTAAACACTTCAGTATCGTTAATGTGTCAGTATAAGACAGCACAAAGTGATCTAAAAGAATCCCTATGCGCTGACTAAATGAATGGAGAGGAGTGTATGACGCTAGAGATGAGCGAACCGGGACAACCGAACCCGGTTTCGGTCCGAACTTCCGGTAAAGTTCGGTTCGCAGCGAATCCGAACTTCACCGGGTTCGGCCGAACCCGTTTTGACCGAACCCGGTCAAAAACATTATACAAATCGGGAGCCACTTATCTCTATCAATCACTGATAGAGAAAAGAGGCTGCTGATTAAAAATAAAATAAAAAGCATTTCATACGTACCCGGTCGTTGTCTTGTTGACGAGTCCCTCTTCTTCCTCCAGTCCGACCTTTTCTGACGCGGCAGCCTGTGATTGGCTGCAGAGGCCTCTGCAGCCTGTGATTGGCTGCAGAGGCCGCGGCAGCCTGTGATTGGCTGCAGCGCTCACAAGGCTGCATCGTCATCAAGGAATGTCGGGCCGGATGTCGAGAGGGACGCGTCACCAAGGCAACGGCCAGGAGACCGGACTGGAGGAAGCAGAAAGTTCTCGGTAAGTATGAACGTCTTTTTTTTTACAGGTACTGTGATCGGTAGTCACTGTCCAGGGTACTGAAACAGTTACTGCCGATCAGTTAACTCTTTCAGCACCCTGAACAGTGACTATTTAGGGTATGTTCACACGGCGGGGGTCCGTAACGGCTGAAATTACGGGGATGTTTCAGCCTGAAAACATCCCCGTAATTTCAGCCGTAACGGCATGTGCAGGCGCTTGAACGCCGCGTCAATTACGGCCGTAATTAGCGCTGCTATTCATTGGAGTCAATGAATAGCGGCTCCAATTACGGCCAAAGAAGTGACAGGTCACTTCTTTGACGCGGGCGTCTATTTGCGCGCCGTCATTTGACAGTGGCGCGTAAATATACGCCTCGTGTGAACAGACAAACGTCTGCCCATTGCTTTCAATGGGCAGATGTTTGTCAGCGCTATTGAGGCGCTATTTTCAGACGTAATTCGGGGCAAAAACGCCCGAATTACGTCCGTAAATAGGCCGTGTGAACATACCCTTAGTGTATGTGCACACACACTAATTACGTCCGTAAATGACGGACGTATTTCGGCCGCAAGTACCGGACCGAACACCGTGCAGGGAGCCGGGCTCCTAGCATCATACTTATGTACGATGCTAGGAGTCCCTGCCTCTCTGCAGGACAACTGTCCCGTACTGTAATCATGTTTTCAGTACGGGACAGTAGTTCCACGGAGAGGCAGGGACTCCTAGCATCGTACATAAATATGATGCTAGGAGCCCGGCTCCCTGCAGGGTGTTCAGTCCGGTACTTGCGGCCGAAATACGTCCGTCAATTACGGACGTAATTAGTGTGTGTGCACATACCCTTACTGACGTCGCCTAGCAACGCTGCCGTAATGACGGGTGCACACATGTAGCCACCCATCATTACGGGGCCTCATGCACACGACCATAAAAACACCCGTTATCACGGGTCGTAATTACGACCCGAAATAGCGGGCCCATAGACTTCTGTTAGCCACGGGTACCTTCCCGTTTTCTCACGGGAAGGTGCCCGTGCCGTTAAAAAGATAGAACATGTTCTATTTTTTTATTTTACGGGCCGTGCTCGTAATTACGACTCGTAAGTACGAGCACGGCCGGCCGGCCACGGGCAGCTGGCCGCTTTTGCGAACCGTGCTGTCATTATAATTATAGCAGCACGGCCCGTAAAATAGAACATGTTCTATTTTTTTAACGGCACGGGCACCTTCCCGTGAGAATACGGAAAGGTACCCGTGGGTAACAGAAGTCTATGAGCCCGTTATTGCGGGTCGTAATTACGACCCGCAATAACGGGTGTTTTTACGGTCGTGTGCATGATGGGAGCACGGCTCGGAAAAACGAACGGCTGCCCGTGCTCATCTCCTGAAATAATCTGTGCTGCCTTAAACTCTGTGGACAGGTCAGGATCCTGTTTCTTTTAAATGCTGCTAGGGAACCCGCTCGATCCACTATATAAGGCTACGCTACAGTGCAGCATTTAAAAGAAACAGGATCCTGACCTGTCCACAGAGTTTAAGGCAGCACAGAGTATTTCAGGAGATGAGCGTGCAGATTCAGTGCTGTTGTGAACTCTGCTCTTACCATTACGTAGCTCTCAGTCTGTTATCTCTCCTCCACTCCTGTCCTCAAGAACACCTTCACATGATTGGCAAGTCACCACGTAATGGTAAGAGCAGAGTTCACAACAGCACAGATTATTTCAGGAGATGAGCGTGCGGATCTTGTGCGTGGTGGTGACTTGCCAATCATGTGAACGTGTTATAGAGGACAGGAGTGGAGGAGATGTAACAGACTGAGCTACGTAATGGTAAGAACAGAGTTCACAGCAGCACAGAGTATTTCAGGAGAGGAGCGTGCAGATTCAGTGCTGCTGTGAACTCTGCTCTTACCATTACGTAGCTCAGTCTGTTACCTCTCCTCCACTCCTGTCCTCAATAACACCTTCACGTGATTGGCAAGTCACCACCCCGCACAAGATCCGCACGCTCATCTCCTGAAATACTCTGTGCTGCTGTGAACTCTGCTCTTACCATTACGTGGTGACTTGCCAATCATGTGAAGGTGTTCTGGAGGACAGGAGTGGAGGAGAGGTAACAGACTGAGAGCTACGTAATGGTAAGAGCAGAGTTCGCAGCAGCACTGAATCTGCACGCTCATCTCCTGAAATACTCTGTGCTGCCTTAAACTCTATGGACAGGTCAGGATCCTGTTTCTTTTAAATGCTGCACTGTAGCGCAGCCGTATATAGTGGATCGAGCGGGTTCCCCAGCAGCATTTAAAAGAAACCGTGTTTGTGTATGTGTGTGTTTGTGTATATATGTGTGTTTGGGTATGTGACTTTGTCTGTTTTTGTTTTTATATGTGTGTGTGTATATATGGGTGTGTTTGTGTATATGTGTTTTGTGTATATGTTTGTGTATATATGGGTGTATTTGTGTATATGTTTGTGTGTAGATGTTTGTGTGTGTTTTTGTATATGTGTGTATATGGGTGTGTGTTTGTGTGTATATATGGGTGTGTTTGTGTATATGTGTTTGTGTATATGTGTGTTTGGGTATGTGTGTTTTTGTTTGTATATGTGTTTGTGTATATGTGTTCGTGTATGTGTGTATAACTGTGTGTGTGTGTGTTTGGATATGTGTGTTTTTGTTTGTATATGTGTGAGTTCGTGTATATGTGTGTGTTTGTCTGTTTATGTGTGTGTGTATATCTTGTTGTGTTTGTGTATATATGTGTGTGTCTGTGTATGGTTGTTTGTTTGTGTGTGCGTGTATATATGTGTGTAGGTGAGTAGAAGTATTGGTATTGTTCACATTGATAACTGTTTTTTTATGTTGTTGCAGATTTTGATGTACCGATTGGACTACATCTACGATTCGTTGGACTACTGCGTAGATCTACGTTTTTTCAAATTTTAATAAAATGGTTAACGAGGGTTTTGTTGGGGATTTCTTATTTCAATAAAAAAGAATTGTCTTTGTGTTTTTTTTTTCAAACTTTATTAGTGCCTAGATAATGGTAGTTGGCTGATTGACAGCGTCCATTATTAAGGCGGTACTTAGTGTTAGCCGGTGCAGAGGCTAGCACTAACCACCCATTATTACCCCGGTACCCACCACCACCAGGGGTGCCGGGAAGAGCTTGGTACGATCCAGTACCCGACCATCTGTTGTGATGGTCGGGTACTGGGGCGGCCGTAGGCTGGTATTATGAGGCTGGGAAGGGCCAAAATCAGTGGACCTTCCCACCCTTGTAATGCTAGGCTGCTGCTGTTGTGTTGTATCGGGCTGGTTATAAAAATGGGGGGGACCCCCACGTCGTTTTTTTTTTGGAATTTAACAAATTTAGCAATAGACGGGTCCCCCACATTTTTAATAACCAGCCATATACAAGGCCGCAGCAGTCTGGCATTACATGGGTGGGAAGGGCCACTGGTTTTGTCCATTCCCAGGCTAACACTGTGTTGTATGTGGCTGGTTATGATAAATTGGGTGGAACCCCATGTCTTTTTTAAAAAAAAAATGTAAATAAATAAATAATTTAAAAAAATGACGTGGGGTCCCCCCCACTTTTATAACCAGCCAGATACAACACAGCAGCAGCAGCCTAGCATTACAAGGGTGGGAAGGTCCACTGTTTTTGGCCCTTCCCAGCCTCATAATACCAGCCTGCGGCCGCCCCAGGGCCCGACCATCACAACAGATGGTCGGGTACTGGATCGTACCTGGCTCTTCCCGGCACCCCTGGTGGTGGTGGGTACCGGGGTAATAATGGTGGTTAGTGTTAGCCTCTGCACCGGCTAACACTAAGCCTCGCCTTAGTAATGGATGTTGTCACTCAGACAGCGGCCATTACTAAAGTGGTAATAATAAAATTTGAAAAGAAAAAGACAAAGATATAGATAAAATATTTTATTGAAATAAAGCACCCCCAACACAACCCTCATTAACCATTTTATTGTAGAAAAAAAACCGTCATCGAAGTAGTCCTCGAAACCGACGTAGTCCAAACACCAAACCTGTAAAAAAATAAAATAATGAAATAAAACATGTTGTAGGCTTAGATTCAGTTTAATGTGTGATACTGACTGTTATACCATGTATAGAAGCCTGCCGCGAAGTTGACTTAGATACAGGGCGCCAGCAGACAGTATCATACATGGCCATACATACATATATACAAATATACATACATATATACAAACATACATACATATATACAAGCATGCACATATATACATGCAAATATACATACATGCAAACATACACACATATATACATGCAAACTATCATACATACATGCATACACACACACATGAAAACATACATACATACAAACAAACATGCAAAGATACATACATACATATATACAAGCATGCACAAATATACATGCAAACATAAATACATGCAAACATAATTACATACATGCACATATATAAACATACATGCAAACATACATGCAAAAATAAAAACATGCAAACATACATACATGCACATATATACATACATACATGACAACATACATACAAACATACATGACAACATACATACATGCAAACATACATACATGCAAACATACATACATACACACATGCAAACATATATACATGCAAATATACATACAAACATGCACATGTATACATACATGCCAACATACATGCAAACATACATGCACATATATACATACATACATGACAACATACATACATGCAAATATACATACATACACACATGCACATATATACATACATGCCAACATACATGCACATATATACATACATGACAACATACATACATACATGACAACATACATACATATATATATATATACACACATGCAAACATACATGCAAACATACATGCAAACATACATACATACATACAAATATACATACACACATGCACATATATACATACATGACAACATACATACATACATACATGACAACATACATGCAAAAATACATACATGCAAACATACATACATGCAAATATATACATGCAAATATACATACAAACATGCACATATATACATACATGCCAACATACATGCAAACATACATGCACAGATATACATACATACATACATGCCAACATACATACATGCCAAAAAATAATAATAATACGTTCATACTTACTTTCCTCCTGTCCGGCCTCCAGCGATGACGTTTCATTCATGTCGCCGCTGCAGCCTGTGATTGGCTGCAGAGGCGGTCACGTGGGATGAAGCGTCATCCTGACGTGCGTGACCGCCACTACAGCCTGTGATTGGCTGCAGCGGCGAAAGGGATGAAACGTCATCGCTGGAGGCCGGACAGGAGGAAAGTAAGTACGAACGTATAATTTTTATTTTTTTATTACATTTAAAATAGTATTTTCCGCGCGCCGAGCATGTACTGTGAAGGTTGCTGAAAGAGTTAGTGCAGCCCATTAACTCTATCAGCACCCTGGACAGTAGCATGCTCGGCGCACGTAAGTGACAGGTTCGGTCAGAACTAGTTCGGTCCGAACCGAACTTTTTTGTGAAATTCGGCGAACTAGCCGAACCGAACTTTTGATAAGTTCGCTCATCTCTATATGACGCTGATTGGACACTGATTGGTCAGTGTCATACACTCCTCTGTACAACACCCACTTGGTCAATAGTAAAACATGCCCAGTTGTCCATTAAGAAACTCATTAGCATAAAGCTAAAATCGCTAATAACGTGGTGAAAATAGATCGTTTTTTTTAAATAAAAAGCACTGCTGTTACCTACATTATAGCGTCAATCTCCTTATGTAGGAGATAGGCCACTTATAATGTACTGACAGAGCCTCTTTAAGATAAGACCTTTTAAATATAATTGGTTATAAAAAATGGTTTCATGGGAATTTACCCCTTTAAAGTAGGGCTTCTGTGTGATGACCCATCAAAGCTCAACCAGTAAATGCAATAGTGACCATAAAAACTCAAATGAACCCTCTTGGCTATGATGAATGGCAGAGAAGTGATGAAAAGAAGTACCCAAAAGATTATTAGTAATACTAAACAAGCTATTTTACAGTCTCCTCACTGGCAGTTCGGGTGGGCACAGCACTAATATTAAGCTACAGTATCTATAAAATTCTCTAATGTAAAAGGGCCTCATTCCCATATTAAACCTAGTTTGTACCTAGCATATTACAAGGGACCTAATAACTAGATATAAATATATCAAAGGTTAAATACAGATCTTTATAATGATCTTTTCATACCTAGGCCTATAACCACGAAAAGGGGACATCCACTACATCAACATAGTTGGGGTTTTACTGTAAGAGTAGTGCTGTAATGGGAATATCTGCCCCAGCACGTTGTAATGTTTAATCCATGGATATTATTTAAATTATTTAACGTATATGTACTATATTACTGGAGATGGGTCATTGATCCACAGATTTGTTGTAATTGCCATATTTGTGGTCGGGAAGGAAGGTTGTTTTGTTTTCCTCTGGATCAACACTATAGGGCAAAAGGTTGAACTACATGGACGTGTATCTTTTTTCAACCTTACTGAGTTACTATGTCACTAGGTCTACTGTAAGGTACGCTAATGTAAAATACTCTGTACCTCTTTGTTTTCCACTCTCTTCTTCTCTCACAAAATGTGCATATGTTCTAATTAGAAAAGTAGGCAAAACCAATAATTTTGCTGTGTTTAAATACAGATCACCCAGTATTTTGTATACCATGTAGGAAAACATATGGAACATACAATAAAAACAATACAAGCGTATACAAAGGAATAGGTGAGGTGCCTGCTTGAAACAATATGCATAAATTAAATTTCCACTCAAGCATATAACCTGCATTTAAAGGGAATGTGTCGCTAGAAATGTTTTGTTTTTTTTTAGTTAAACAATTAGTGATTACACATTGTTTTAATTTTTTCACAAGTCAGGAAATATTATAAATTAGATTCTAATTTATAACATTTCCATGTGCTGGTCACTAGAGGGAGCAGTTCCCGAAATTGCAGCATGGTCAATGTGGTAAAGCAACCTCATTGCTTTATGCTGAAAATTTGGGGTAGCCACACTCGCTCTAGTGTCCTCACACAATCCCCCCTCCCTTATTCTGGCGAGTGCCAGGAGAAGGAGGGGGCTAAATCTTCAAACCTCCTACACTGTGTGCCGCCATTTTCTGAGCGAATGCACAGTGGTGGAGGATTAGATACAGTGCTAAGCAGACAGTATAACACTAACATACAGGAAAATAATACACAAATCACATACACAAACATAACTTACCTGCTCCTGTCGCCGCCGCCGCTCCTATTCCTTGCGCCGTCGCATATGGCCGGAAGCCGTGGCCGGAAGTCGTCATCTTACTGTCCGGCAGTGGCTTCCGGTCTACAAGAAAATGGCGCCGGATTTCGCTCTGCTAACGAGCTTTGTTTTGGTCTGTGTGGGAGCGGCGCATGCGCTGTTCCCACACAGACGGCGTACGCTGCAGTGATTGGAACGGCTCCCGTTCCCATTCTCTATGGGGATGTATGTGCCGTATTCCATCTCTGTATGTGTCGTTAATCGACACATACAGAGATGAAAAAAAATGGCAGCCCCCATAGAGAAGTAAAAATGAAAAAAAAGTAAAAAGTAGAACACACGAACACAAATAAATAAATTTTATTTTTTTATCATACTAAAAGCAATATGATAAAAAAAATAATAATTTCATGACACCTTCCCTTTAAAGGTACGGTTATCACTTGTACATAGCTTTCTCTCCTAGCAGTAAAATCGACAATTTCATCATTATGCCTCTTTGGTTTTGAGTAGTGTCTATACGTTATACAAGAGATTAATAAAGTACATGATGCTGCATTCATTTGATGCTAGTACAATTTAAATTTATCAGATTACATTACAAAGATTACAGAGTTTAACTAGTAAATATTCTGCTTGTGTTGTCCAACCTGGATGCTCGATGTTTGTGTGAGAGTTCATGGGAACCCCACTCCTAGTACTGGATATACCATTAATAATAACACAAGGGCTGCTCTTAGTCAAGGCTTTGTTTCTGGCTGTAACCTTTCTGAGATATGGTTCCTAATTTATGGCTTTCATTTCCTTACTAAATCAAGATACAAACGTAAACTATTGCCAGGATTTGGAATAATGTTTTTCTTTTCCCTTAGGATTTTATTAACTGTTTGCCCTACTGTAGGAATGTGTTTTATAAAAAAAAAAAAAGAAACAGAGTATGATCATTTATAGTATCATATTCACGTTTGGACACTGTACATTTGACTATACTAATGATGTATAGCGTAAGTATTAGGTGGCAAAACAAACTATTAATATAATGGAAAGGAAATAGTTTAAAGAGTACAAATGGTCTTTAGTTCTCGTAGTTTATTGATGGAAATATATAATTTAAAGGTCTTAAAACTAAGCCATTAAGAAACAGTAGGAGCTCTTTGATGGTTATGAGCCACTTAGTTGCATAACTTTATATTAATATTTCGTTTCTACTGACATTTTAATAAGACAGCATAGAAAAGTGAACTACTACTGGAAATGTTAAAATCAGAGATGAGCGAATTTCCCGAAATTTATTTCGGGCCCGATTTATTAGAATTCGCAATTTGATTCGATTCGGTCTGAATTGCAAGTGTGACGGTTGTCCTGGAAACTTGTGTCTGACTTTCTGATGTCTTCTGGAACTGCATCCAACCAGTAGCATTTCTGTTTGGGCTTTTTATAATGTATATGAGTCATCTACCTATGCTCCTCGTGATTGGCTGTACTAGGGGGGTGGAAAACTGCAGTGAATTTTTCTAAAGCTGCATGCAAGGCATTATAGGGAAGCCCGTCTGAGGTCATGTGATCCTTTTTCTAATCTGTAAAATGGTGCCTGGTGCTCGCCGGCAGCCGACATTTTGCCGCAATTCATGCACAGCAAACTGCAAACGTTTTGAATTGTGTAGAATCGATTTGCTTATCTCTATTTTTTTTAATGTAAAAATGGTGTCTATAGCTCTTTAGTTTAAGATGAAATGTAGAACCATACAAGCATAAAACAATAACGTTGAATTTTTCTTTCAAAGTTCTATTAGAAAAAAATATATTTTTTCCCCCAGAAACTCATGTCCATGGACTGTTCTGGTATTACATTTCAGCCCCATACTGTATTGAGACTGAGCTGCAGTAACCGACACAGCCCATACACAGGAGTGGCACTGTTTCCTGAAAATAAGCAGAAAGTTTTTTCTACTCACATACAACCACTTTCAGCAAGGACATGATTGAGACCAGTCAAACTTAGCACAGCGCTAACCACACATCTAACACATTATCAGAAGTGAACTCAGGTGTGTGAGACTTGCAAGAATTAAATGAACAACCCTTTTGTACGTGTATATATTCACAGCTCTTTAACCCCTTAAGGTCCGAGCCATTTTTTTATTTTTCATTTTCGTTTTTCGCTTCTCGCCTTCCAGGAGCCATACCATCTTTATTTTTCCATCAATAGACTGATGTGAGGGCTTATATTTTAATGTAGTTTCTATTGGTAGCACTTAAAGTAACGTATAATGTACTCGGAAGCTGAAAAAAATTATTTGCGGGCTGCAATTGGGAAAAACTGCGATAATATTTTTTGGGTTCCGTTTTTACATCTTTCACCATGTGGTAAAACAATAACTTAAGTTTATTCTGTGTCTCAATATGATTATGGTGATATCAAATCTATATAGATTTTTTAATATTTTAAAAGGGTTTTTCTTTTTTAACCTTTTTTTTGTTTTTTTTGTTTTGCACTACTAAAAACTTTATATCACTTCTTTTTACACATTTTATAAGTCCCCCTAGGGGACTTGAACCACCGATTTTTAGATCGCTGATACAATATACTGCAATACTAATGTATTGCAGTAAATCGTAATTTTTACAGGCATCTGTTAAGCCCTGCCACAGGCAGGGCTTAACAGAGGCAGAGCAAAGGCAGCCCTGGGGGCTTTCATTAGGCCCCTGGGCTGCCATAACAACCATCGTTACCCCACAATCTCGTTGCAGTTGAAGGGGGCCGCGATTGACTGCAGCATTTGAGGGGTTAAACAGCCAGGAACAGCGCGATCGCTGCTCCCGGCGGTCGGCTGTAAAACACAGCTGACACCCGCAGCATATGGAGCACACTCAGTGGGTGAGCGCGCTCCAAACATCACCCCAACATCACCCCCCGCACCATGACGTACCGGTGCGTCAAGGTGCATCAAGGGGTTAATACAACTCTACGCAAGCTTTCCTCTCTAGTGGTTCTACTGTTAATAGAGTAGCTCATATTAGCTATTGGAGGAATTATCTTGTTCAAAAAAATCTAGTACAGAATAATGTCTTGTTCAAATCTTACAGTACCTATGTCTATATGTTCTTTAATGAACAAAAGTCTGAAAGACGCATCAGCTATACACATTTCACAGGGCAAATATTATACCGTATCACGTGTAAAATATGTATGCCATTTCATTTACATAGTAACATAGTAGCATCGTTTGTAATGTGAAGAAAGACATAAGTCCATCTAGACTAACCTATTCTCCTGCATTGTTGATCCAGAGAAAAACGAAAACCACAAGAGGCAGAAGCCAATTTCCCTCATCTAAGGAAAAAATCCTTTCCAACACCAATTGTGTAAAAAAATCTGATTTTGATATTTATCTTTTTCAAAGATGTAGAAGAAAATATTGAAAAGAATGGAAAAAAAATGTGAATATGTGATTTTAGGTGATGTTTTTTGACATCCGGTGCATGGCCCTGGGTAAACACATCTGAATAAATATTTGGCAACTTCTGCTGACTTCAGTGATACCAAATACGTGTGCATTTATTACACGCTGGGCACAAATCAGAGCTTACAATGAATGGTGCGCAAACTGGCTTTTAGAGAGCAATTTTCCAAAGCTGCTTCCCCTTAATTTCCATAACTGCTCACATTGTGAATCGCTGACATACTTGTAGCGGCAGCCCACAGTATTAAAACCTTCTCCCATTGAAGACTGTAATACCGTGAACCGCCGCTACAAGTGTTTCCGCGATTCACTGTGTGAGCAGTAAAGGAAATGAAGGGGAAGCAGTGCTCGTACAAGCTCTGTGGCCCCTTCAAAACAGCTGATCGGTGTGATGCCGGGTGTCAGGCCCAACCGATCAAATATTGATGGCCTATCCTGAGGACTGGATAGCCTCTTTAAACACCCCTTAAATGACTCTTATCAAATACAAAAGAGAACAGTGAGTCATATGCTATTTATATATCAATGTAGAAAATCACAAATTTTATATCTCCTAGTTCTATTACAATCGGTAAAATATGTGATATTAGTTACATAAACATCCCTCATCCCTATGTGTTATAACACCACTGTGATATTTTCATATTTGTCCAGTATAGTATATGACTCACTGTTCTCTTTTGTATATATAAGATTTTTTGGAGCTTCTATTTGTTACTACTATCTACCTTGGAGGAGTAATACTGCATGTGGAATCACCTAGCCAATACTTTACCTGTTCTGTGAGACATATGTTTATGATGTGTAAAATGTCTGCAGCATGTGGGTTAGATTTGTAAAATCTCATCTACTTGCCTCGTATTCAAATCCACTGCAGACTTTACCTGCGCAAATCCGCAGGTAAAATCTGCAGTGAATCCGCCACATGTAACATCACCCTAAGACTGAGGCTACATGGGGACATTGGCCGCAACACAGGTCCCATAGCCTACACCGCAAGTAATGAAAGTCAATTTGGTCGCGTTATGACCTAAAGTAAATGCGACATGAAAGTTTGGATTTCTTGCAGCTGTCATGTTGTGGCAACTTGCGCCGTTGTGACACAACCACATTGACTTTTATTACTTGCAATGTAGGCTACAGTACATAGCGATCTTTGACCAGGTGACCTGTGTCGTGCGCGTAGCAGATGGATAGACAGATAAATATATTTATTGAAAAAAATATCTTTATTGAAATAGAAAATAATAGTGTATGTGTGTGCTTCTTTTTTTTTACATTACATTATTTTTCTCTCTCACTGGCAACTGGCCAGAGAGGGAGAAGATATAACTGATGATCGCTGTGATAACATAGTGGTCACCTGACTAGAGACCACACTGAGTGATCTCTGAATGAACCTCCATGATACAGTTGTCTTTAGACAGCTGTATAACGGAGCTCTTTACTGTCGGCACGCAAGCGCCGCTGGGTGGAGCAATATGATCGCTGTGTCAGGTTGTCACCACGATCACATGACATGATACTGAGAGAGATCTCTTTAATGGCCTTTGACATATATAAACATAGATATTAGATCACCCATTAGCCATCTTTTTTCTAAACTAAATAACCCCAATTTTGATATTCTTTCTGGGTATTGCAGTCTGCCAATTCCATTTATTAATTTAGTTGCCTGCCTTTGAACCAGCTGAATTCTACTATGCCGTTCTTGTACACTAGTGACAAGACTTTACGCAATATTCCATATCCAGTCTGGCTAGAGTTTTGTAAAGTGGTAGAACTATGTTCTCATCATGTTCATCTTTGCCCCTTTTGATGCACCACATGTTCTTATTCTCCTTGGCCGCAGCTGCCTGACACCATTTGCAACAGTTACATTTACTGTTGACTCACCCCCGTGTCCTTTTTTATGTAGATTTTACCCAATGTTTTTCTATTTAGTATGTAATGGTGACATGCATTTTGCCTTCCTAAGTGCATAACCTTACAGTTATCAGAGTTAAAATTAATTTGCTACTTCTTTGTCCAAATCTCCAACTTATCCAGATCCATTTGTAACATAATAGTCTTCATTGTGCTAATTCCTTTACACAGTTTAGGTACAATTGCAAAAATGTATATTTTACTGTACAATCCCTCTACAAGGTCATTAATAAATATATTCAAAAGAATAGGGGCCAATACTGGCCCCTGTGGTACCCCACTATTAACGGTGTACCTATCTGGGAAAGTACCATTAATAACAACCTCTATTTTCTATCATTGAGATAGTTATTTACACACTTACACACATTTTCCCCTTTTATATTTTTATATATACCAGCCATTTATGGTATATCCTGTGGATGTGACATACAGTTTCTAGACAGGAATATCCCTACAAGGTTGATATTGCTTTTACTATTAAGATAATAATAGTAACAATAATATCTTCCTCAATCCTCAGGAATTTCTGTGATATTCAAAGTCCAAGGCATAAAAATATGGACAGTTCCAGACCATGTGATATAATGTCTCTGCATGCAGTATTTCCTATTACAAGCAACTCAGACTAATTCCCATTTGAAGCCGACATTGATCAGAAATTGGGAGGGGTCTCCTGAATGGAGCATTTAATTCATGGACTGTAAGCTGCAGTTAAAAATCCGAATGATTGCAAGATTACGCTTTTGTTGCAATTACAATTAACTGTTTTTTTGTAAGTGAAATTTTTGTCAGAAAATCAATACAACTTTTTAAACCATAAAAATCAATATCAGCCCACAAAGTCCTATTGTTGATATGATGACAAAGATGTCTTTAGCTGACTCACTTCATGAAAATACATATTTCGGCTCTTGGCAAGAAAATAAGTATGAATTTGGCTCCACTAGTGCTCTATATGAGTACTTATATGTAATACCTGCACCCAGGGCTGCCATCAGGAATTTCTGGGTCACATACAGCCAAGATGTCTGGGCCCCCCCCCCCTCCATTACCAGGCATGGGCATTGGAAAAGTGTGGCACTCACGTTTGTACATTATACGCATTAACTGATTTTGATGCTGATGTCAATTACAGTGAAGGAAACCATGGAGAAGGCAGTGGCCGGTTAATGCTCTGGATTTTGATCTATTTAGCCAAAACGTATCCGACTGTATGGCATATAGTGGGAAACGTCACCCGGGGAATAGACCATGGGAAACACCTGAAGTCACTGTCCATGAACAGGGCTGGAGCCTTCTACTAGCGCTCTGCCCAGGGACTATGACGCTGTTCCTGATACATAAAGTGACGTCCGAAGCTTTGCAAAGCCTGAGTACACGACCGGAGCAATGCTCTGGCCAGAGATTCCGGCCCTGGAGAATCCCCTGACGTCACTTTACATATATGGACAGTGATGTCAGGAGCTTTCCCAGGGACAAAGTCCACGGGTAGAGCACTTGTGATACTCCGCCTGGGGACTCCGGAATAGCAGAGTCTACTAAGCTATTCCATCCTCCAAAAATAAGGTAAACCGACGTGTACCAGCCCGACGTAGGCTAAAAGGAGATAATGGAGCCCTGTGAATTATCATCTACGTTGTTTATAGTGTAAGTTAGGAGATTTCCTGACGTACACGATAAACTTAGGGCAATTACATGATGTAAAGTGAGGGGGAAGCGCTTGTGAAGATGTAAGGAGAACAAATGCTCCGTTCTTAAGTTGCCATTAAAGTACAATGTGTTTTTCAACAGCAAAAATCTGAGGCTTTCCCTTTGATTTGACACAGATGTGCCACAAGCGTGTAGCAGATCCGCACGAGAATAAGGCCCTGTTCACACAGAGTTTTTTTTGCCGCATTTTTTGCAGCGGAAACCATGTTGGAAACTGTGGCAAAAAACAGCCGAAATCGCCTACTATTGATACTATTGATTTTTTCCGCGAATGGAAAAAACGATCAAGGGAAAAAGAAGCAACATGCCCTTTCTTCACGCATTTCCGTCTCTGATCTCCCATTGACATCAATGGGAGGCAGAGAAAGCCTGAAGGATTTTCGAGGCCGATTTTTCTGCCTGCAAAAAACTGTGTGAACAAGTCCCATTGTCATTCAAAGTTGCTCATCCTCGGGTTTTCCATGTAATATAAGTCGCATGCTACTTATTGCTTTGGTGGATTTATTTTGATGGTGCGGACAAAAATACATGTGGAACATTTTTTGTAGCATGTGAACTGGGTTGCGGAAACCTCATATGCATGGGATGCAGAATCATCGGCATGTCATCGGAATCCGTATCAAATCCATCATGTGTGAACAGGGTCTTAAGATGAGTTGAAAAAAAACTCTGTTAGGCCAAATGCACATGATAATTATTACGTGCAAATTTGTTGCGGGTATTTTTGTGCGGCAAATCCACAGTGTAATACAGGACCAGCAAAGTAAATGAGATCAAGAAATCTCATCTACAAGTCGCATTTTCTGTACAAAAATTGACCTGTGGTGCATATTTGAAAATATGCTACATGTAAATTTATCTTGCGTTTCCGCTTGCGAATTGTTTCTGACTAGTTTAAAAAAAAATAAAAAAATATGCACCATAAAACCAGCAGTTATTTCCGCATCAAAATGTAAAAACCGCACCTAAAAACATATTAAAAAAATGCACTATTAGGTGCAGATTTTACCTGCAGAATTACCTGCGGTTTTGATGCGGATTTTGTGCACCAAATTCCTCAATGTGTGCGTTACAGAATTTGCTAGGGATTTACAGCAAATTAACCCTTTACATTGCAAACGATGAAATACGTTACAATTCTGCAACATAATAGGCATGATGAGGATTTAACCTCTTCCCGCCTCAGCCATTTTTCACTTATGTTTTCTTCTCCCCACGTTCCAAAAGCTATAATTTTTTTCTTTTTCCATCTATATAGCCATATGAGGGCTTGTTTTTGCGGGACAAGTTGTAGTTTTTCATGGCACCATTTATTGTACCGCATAATGTACTGGGAAGATGAAACACAAATTTGTGGGGTGAAATGGGCAAAAAACTGCGATTACTCAATTTTTTGGGGGGTTTTGTTTTTACGGCGTCCATCACGCGGTAAAAAATACATATTCACCTTATTCTACAGATTGATACGATTACAGCGATACCAAATGTATATGTTTTATTTTATGTTTTACCCCTTTTAAAAAAAGAGCCATAACTTTTTTATTTTTCCATCAATTTAGCGATGTGAGGGCTTATATTTTGCAGGGCGAACTGTAGTTTTCACCGATACCATTTTGGGATATATGTGACTTTTTGATCACTTTTTTGCACGCTAAGGTGACCAAACACCAGAAATTTGCATGTTTTATATATATATATTTTTTTACGGAATTCACTGAGCGGGTTAAACAATAATATATTGTTATAGTTCGGATTTTTAAGGACGCGGCGATACCAGTTATGTTAACTTTTATTTTTTTTAATATTGATTTACGGAAAGAATGGGAAAAGTTGTTGTTTTTTTTAACTTTTTGATACTTTATTTTTTTTTGGAAGGCAGAGCTTCAAAGGAGTGCAAAGATGGCAGACCTGGGGGCTTTCATTAGGCCCCCAGGCTGCTATAACAAGTGTTGTTAACAGCCGATCCTGTCGCTGGGGGAGGGTGATGGCTTGTTTCAGGGGGTGCCCCCCTGATTCTAACACTTTAAATGCTGTGGCATTTAAGGTGTTAAACGGGCGCAATCAAAGTGATCTTTGATTCCGCCGTTGCAGTGAGGTGTCGGCTGCGTAACACAGTCGTCTTCCGCTGTGTATAGAGCGAGCTCAGCCCATGAGCTCACTCTATATTTCTCATACATACCTAACCCCTATCATGTACAGTTACATGAATTGTGGTCAGCCTGGGATATACGGCCGATACACACTCCGTATATCACGGACCAAACACGGCTGTCTGAATAAGGCCTTAGTCTAGTTACACAGTGTGGGCAAATCCCATTTTTTTTGCCACCATTTTTGCAAAATCGCGGCAAAAACGTGATTTGCCCGCACTGTGAAAATATAGCACTATTTTTTCGTAATTTGTATCCTTTTCTTATGCAATTTTCGTAATCGTGGCACAAATCACGCGGTTTTGCTGTGATTTTTATATAATCGCGGCAGAAAGCCGCTAGGGAAGCAAAAAAATACAACAACATTTTAACACACTTTATATATTCTACAAGTGGGGTCAGGAGGGATGGGAAGCGGGATAGAGAGGGAGGGACACTCACCAGCTTGCAGGTTCAGTCGGCTGTGTAGAGAAGGATCTCCACACGGAGCTTATGCTTCTCATGCTGCATCTGCCTCATCCTGTTTGTGACGTTACAACAGGTCTGCAGGGGGGGTGCGAGCGTTGCGAGGGGGCCCCGCGAAGGTTGCAAGAGGGGGGGCGAAAGTCCGGGGGGGCGACAACAGCCTGGCGGTCCCCTTTTCTTCAGCCATGTGGCCGGGCCCCTGATGGGAGTACCACTAGTACTGCCCTGATGGCAGTACCTGCACCACCTGACTCGTGCTTTCCATCTCCCTTAAGGGCCAGAAGTCGAATGATCTGCTCCTGACAGATTACATTGTGCAATCCCATCTCACCAGGTTATTCTTCATCATTTATATATTTCATTTAAAGAGGAACCATCCACTATCAAGACTTATCTGTTTTAGTAATACTTCTACATGTATTCCACATGAAAAAAAAAAAATTCTGGAACAGTTTTTTTTATTTTTTTAGAACTCTGCTTTGTAACATTCCTCTGTTATTCCTCTTGGAAATGTATAAATAAATAACCGGGTGTTACCATTACTCTTGTCAATGAGACATGGGCCTAAACACTTTCACATTGTCCAATTAGTGCTAACAGTTTCAGATTGTGAAGCAAAACTCCCCATTGAAAAGAGTAATGTTATCAGTTGTCAATTTATTCATACATTTCCAGGAGGAAGAACAGAAGAACAGCATAATGCAGAGTTGTAAGATAAGGTGCTACAAAATTGTTCTTTTATCAAGAATGCAAGTATTTACTAAAACAGTCACGTCAGCAGAGCTGCCAGGTCCTCTTTAAAGACTTTCTCACCAATCGCTACTCTATAGATGCTTTCCCGTTTTGCCTGTAGGTCGTTACAATGTCATTATTTATGGTCTAACATCCCACTTTCCCAGGGTGGTGCTGGGAGAGTCAGTTAAGTAAAAATAATGTAATAATAATTTTATAATAACAGATAAATTTAGTGGTTCAGCCTCTTTATTAAAGTAGAGCTTCTCTAGACAACATTCGCAGAAACATGAAAAAGTTGCCAATCTTTCAAACACCACCACTCAAACTCCAGTGATGACAAAACCCCAATTATTGTGGGCCCCCCAGGCTTAGGGCCCCGATTGCAATTGTGACCGCTGCGACCCCTAGAGCTGTGCCACTGTTACAGTAGCCTATGGCAGAGCAGGGAGATACCTCCCTGCTCTGTCATAGTGTTCAGTAGCATCCGTGCCTGAATGTGCGTCGCTACCGCTGTAGCAGCCATAGTGGCTGCTAGCAGAGCCTTCAGGCATGGGGGGCCCCCTAATGCCATGGGCCCCGTAGCAGCCGCTATGGCTGCTACAGCTGTAGCTACGCCACTGCTCCTGGACCTGAAGAAAAGCAACAGACCATTGAGACCAACAGGTCATTGAGCAATGCCAAAGTCATTCCTCACTATACAGTATAGTAAACCATATTACAATTATACTTTATGACAATGGTGCTAGTAAAGTTGAGCATTCTCCACACCACATTGACTACACTTACTATTGTCTCATATAATGTCCATCGCTTAAACTCCCTAATCAAATTCTCACAAGTACTTACCCTTGTAAGTACCACACTTGGAGGCGACGGCAGTTCACACTCCATGTAAATTTAGTTCAAAGTGGCAGTATGTTATAATTAAAACTTAGAATTTAAAGCTCCCCCCAACATATTTCGCAGAGGAACTAGCATCTTCAAGGGCTATGGGGCAAGGGCAGTCACCTCCATATCAGATGTATTCTCTGCCTTGTTACTACTGCCGGCTGGCAATTCAAGATATAAGTACCACACACAGTAGTGTTCTGATGTTCTAATATAAGGCTTTTAAACCTGTGTGGATACATTTTAGTAAGTGAAATAAAAGTTATATATTACATTTTATTTTAGTATTATTAGAGAAGAGTGGAAATTGGAGACTTATCTGCCTTATGGCAATTTGTACACGTATTATACAAACTATTCATGCATTCCATCCGATGGGTCAACATTACTAAAAGTGCATTGATGTAACTGACAGAGATCTTTCTTGATTTCTGTGCTTCCTTGTATCATATTGGTCCCCTCCAGAGATGACTGTACCACCAATATTAATCTGTCCTTATAACAAATTGTTTACCTTCCCTCACCCCATACCAGTATTCTTATTTCAGTTCCCAAAAGACACCTTTAGGTTTGCAATTCTGTATTGAAATGACAGCACCTGCTTATCCATATGTTAATGGCACAAATAGCCCTCATGTAAAAATCTCTGTCATGCATGATTCAGGGAGGGGGTGGTAGCTTGTAGGGTGGTGGTATGGCCCCTTTAAGTAAGTTTATTATGGTGGATTGTACATTGGAGGAATTTTTAAATGGGGTTAAGTACCTCCCATGTAGAATATAGAATGAGTGGAATTCATTGTGGTGGCTGGAGATCGTGGTACATGGGTTAACACTCACCCTAGTGTACTCTGCAAGGTATATGCAAGAAATATGTTGTATGTTTCATCTGCCATTTTTTCTCCTTAACTGGTTATAGATATGGACAACAGTCCTGTATTACAACATCATACAATTCGATCATCTATTGGTAGAGTTCATTTCACCTTGTGCACTGATCATATGCTTATTAATTATTTCACCGCTATCTGTTTAAGTTCTCATATACCCTCAGCATATTGTATCCAAATGCCATTTCATGGCATACTTTATTGATTACTATGTCCCTGATGTTGTTATCTGTGTTGTGATGTCTTATGCCACCTATGCTACCTTTACCCCATATTCATGGAGTAATCCTGTAATGTTGGGGTAGGGAGACAGACAGGTGAGCCCTAATCTACCCGCCATTCAGTCCCTGCCTACTTGCACGGCCCGTCCTAGGCGACGGCGTACAACTGGGCGACGGTCCCTACGCTCAATAAGTGCACAACAGACAAACAGACAAGGGTACACAGAAGCTGATGTGAAGACGCTGTTGAATATTCTAGTATGCTGTTTTTCATCAAACGTGTATAGTAGCATAGCAGATCACCAGGGGGCACTGCGACTGTTAAGGGGTTGTAGTGTAACTTTGACAGAGAAAAAGCTGCACTAAGCTATGATTAGCGTGACGCAAACTGCAGTTCCAGTGTATTGGAAGTTGTTCACTGGGTGGTGGAGAGAAAGGAATTTCTAGGCAAGGCAGAAACTGCCAAAAAAGGAATTTCCGCGCATGGCGAAAACTGCCAGAATACATGAATATTCTACCCGCCATAGAGAATGTTAGCAACTGGCCGCGATTCACGATTGCAGTGTTGCAGGTAATCATCCACAGTTAGAAATGGGGTTTCCCTGCACCCCAGTAAAGACAAAGAGCATAGCCATGACTGTAGCCCGGGTTCCAACCTTAAAAGAGTTTATGACCACTAAACCTATAGAAGAAACTAGTCTTATTCGATCAATATGAATATAAAATATATCAATTTTATTAATATATAAAACTAAAAACATATATGAAAAAGTAGAGATGACCACAGATTGGGGGGCCAGGCAACAAATGGAGGGTACATAGGCATAAATATGCATGAGATAAAAATAGTCTCCAAAACTGAACAGAAATTGTAATTCAGTATTAACTGTACTATACTGTATTATATATAATGCAAATGACAACAAAATATGTCTGTATACAAATTGTACCAAACGGTTGTAAATAGCAACATATAATACTACTCCAGGTGTATACGGAGTAGTAAATAAATGGAGACTAAAAGAAGTCTGCCTGGTCACACACCCCGACGCGCATTTCGGGTATGAAGCCTTAGTCTGGGGGTGGTGACAGGGAGTCAAAGCGAGGCTAATATATGATGACTGACCAATGAACTATAAGGCATCCCAGCCGGCACAAATCAATGAATGAGTCATTTAGACTCATGCATCCATGCCAGCATTCCGGATCACAGCAGTGACGACAGAAGCAATAATCCTTCCGGCACAACAGCTGAATGCGGATAACAAAGAAAGGGGTACGCGTGCGCAAATGCACATCACCCGAAGCAGAGAGCTATGTCTCCGCTGGTCAGAGAGAGTAACAATTTGCACTGCGCATGCCTACGGCACTAGAAAAGCAAGTATGCACATCTGTATTGGCATGCTAATAGTCCATCAGATTACGCAAATTAGCATGCTGCCATTTAGTCCTGTAAGGAGCAACACCGTAAAGAACTTGAAATATGATGCATGCAATGAATTGAATATAAGTAATGTGAATAAGTAATGTTTTACAAGTAGACATTTTTTTAAATACATGAAAAAGTTATTTGTCCATTCACAAAACAGAATATAGTTAATACTGTACATGCCCAAAGTGATGGAACAGAAAATAAATACAGATATGCAAATTACCAGTCACATGTCTACACGTCAATAAAATTGTGTCAAATAACTTACTGATAAGTATACACAATACAGGGTTCAAAATTAAACACATACCATATAATCCACAATAAAAAAAGTGCTCAGCAATATATATTATACTTTACAAAAATGTGTATACTATAGGGTACAGATAACAAATATATATACAATATACCATGTTATAAATATATAGGAGAGCCTTTGTGAATTAAGCAGATGTATATTACGCATACAAAGATTTCTGTCCCTATCTGACCCTAACCCCATGATACACTTCACATACACAAAGGATCTATGAATCATACATATATCAGAGCAGAGGCAAACAATATATAAAGTATTTGTGTAGCAATCTTACTGCAAAAAAAAAACTCATAGGTAAAGTACAAAAAGTGAACGAAGCAAAAAATGTGAGCTTGAAATAAAGTGCAACAAAAAAAATATGTGCCAAAGGAATTAGCCACTGAGTAATGTGTAATATCAAACAATATTAAATAGTGGGAGTCTATATCTTGTGACCAATTGTTACCACAAACAAATGTTATTCAATTCATTATATACATGAGTGTTGTGTGAGAATAAGAATTAAAAAATGATAATTAATAAATAAATAAAGAATAAGTGGTGTACATGAATCAGTAAGTGATGTGATGTGTTATAATGATGTATAAATAATAAATTCTTACAGAAACAGTGGAAAAAAACACACTTAAAATGATACATCAAAAGTGTAAATTGATTGCCTATACAAGGCGGGACCATATACACACATACGCAAATGCATATGCTCGTGTGCCCCCATGTGCATGCAGCCCAGTGAAAAAAAGTGAAAAGATGACACATGACAGATGCACACCTATATGGTGTCACGTGAAAAAATATAAAAGATAGTATAGACATCAATGTATGCAGAAAGCCCAAAACGTCATATAATGCACAGATGTGATGTAAGAAACCCTATATTAGGAACAAACACCAGAAGGTAGTTAGATTAAAGTACTAACGCATAAGAATAGAAGTCCAACTTTCCTGATCAGGTCAGGTCCATTATTCCAACTAGTTTTTCAACATGGGGAATATACCGCAAAGACTCGCCAAGGCATCTCAATTGATCTAAAAATAAAACTACAAAAAACAGTTTTAAAATCAAAAGACACCCAATATATACATACTGGATGCTATAATATACACCACATGGGAGATCTCATACAATGCTTATAAGAATGCTGCAAATCCCAAATTTTCATTCAGCCCTAGTTGTTGGACTGTATTAAGTTTCCAAATCCACCAAATCCACCTCAAGTCTCAATAGTTTTTTCACCATAGATCAAACACGTAGGTCCAACTCAATATGATCAATTCCTTTTACCCGTAGCAATTTAGAATGACAATTGTGGTGTAGGAAAAAATGCTTTGGCAACATTTTGAAAGGTTCAACCATAGTTGGTACAGAACCCCTAGCTGACTCAATTCCATTCACATGCTCCCTTGTGCATATCTTGAGGGGCCTAGTGGTGAGGCCAATGTACACTTTAAGACATGGACATTGGGCATAATAAATGACCCCACTTGTGTTACAATTTATGGGCCACGTGATCTTGTAAGTCATCAGGCGAGTTGAATCACAGAATTCATCGCATGTGTCAATGATGGGACAAAAGAGTTTATAACGCTGTACTAATCTTCCGGAGAGAACCCCAGATATTTTTACTTCTTTTATGAAGTCATTATGCATATGTGAATTGAACTGTAACATTACGAATTGGTGCCATTTGGAAGCAAATAGTTTTGCCATTTTGCCTGCTCTCCATGTCTGCCTTTTATTCTAGAGCCAATTCGCTGCGGAACGGTTCAGTTCTACAGCCCTTGCTTTAGTCCTGATTCAGTTTGGACATAAAGCTGTGTGTCATCAAGTATATATGGAGTTTGTATGTTCTCCCTGTGTTTGCATGGGTTTCCTCCAGGTACTCCGGTTTCCTACCACACCGGGAATTTAGATTGTGAGCCCCAATGGGGACAGTAAAAGAGGACCTCTGTACAGCGCTCCGTACTATGTTGGCGCTATACAGTGAAGGAAATAAGTATTTGATCCCTTGCTGATTTTGTAAGTTTCCCCACTGTCAAAGACATGAACAGTCTAGAATTTTTAGGCTAGGTTAATTTTACCAGTGAGAGATAGATTATATAAAATAAAAAAAAACAGAAAATCACATAGTCAAAATTATATATATTTTTGAAATAAATAAGTATGTAAAGTATGATAGAACACAGGCTCGCAGAGTTCCCACCAGACCTGATAAACTAAGAACAGGATTTTATATTGGGAAGGGTGGGTAGGCATAATACAATATATGTGCCCTTGACACTGGGGTTTTTAAGGCTTCTAAAAAGCCTGCTGGCCTAAGGGAACAAACACTTCTGACCTTAATATGTTTCTGAGATTTTTTATTTCCTTTTTAAAGACAAAGAAAAACAACTTATTTATCTGAAATCAATTGCTTTAAGCTTTATATCAAAAGATATATGATGTACTTTTATTTGTTGATTTAAGGGGCAGCTACTTTTTCACATTATTAACTTCAACCAAAATTAAAGTTTGCCATGTCTTCGATTGAGGAATTACATCTGTCAGTCTCTCGTCTGTTTTTTTCTTGCTTTTTCTACCAGTAGCTATCACACTATGACCATTACATACCAACAATCTCAATCAAGCATTTCTACATGAGTGCGTGGGAATACGCCTGTGTCACTCCTACAGCCATCAGAACTTCCTATATGATGAAATTGCATGGACTCTTGTACACAAGCTCTAGTGAGTACTGTCTCTCTCATAGCACAGATGAAAAGAATACAGGGTGAAATCTAAATTTTAAGATGGTGTCTGATTGGAAGCACAGAAGATGCTGGATTGCAAGAAAGTGAGTGCAATATAAGTAAAATACGTCCAGAGCTAGATAGACAATCTGGTGTGGGGGGGGTGACAGCAGTGATGAAAATGTGAGTTTCCACTGGAAGTCTTCTTTAGTAATCATAAGTAAATGAATGTAGTAAAAAAATAAACTTTCTTTTGTCTAATATAACTTTTCATTAAATGATCAGAAACCATTCAGTTTTATTAACTGTACTTTATAATACTTTGTCACAGAGCTATACCTGATATTATTACAAACATTACTGATAATTATCAGAAAAAAAACGAAAAACAATTTTGACAAATACAGATTAAATAAAGAGTTAATTGATCTGTAATATTAATCTTTGAATATTGTCATGTAGATGATAAGTAAATTATATCCTATTTTGTAGATTAGTCGATAAGATCTGAAAAGAATAAAGTTGTAAATTATTTGATATCTTCATGTAAGAACCTAGACAAAGTCACAGATGGAGCAAATGCTATCAAGGTATGAAACGTGTCTCCTATTCCTGTCCTGTAGAGCCATGTTATCACTCCAGGATTACTTGTACACTGATAGCTAGCCCCTTCAAGATAACAGAGGATTTGAATGGATTTTCTTCATGTAAGGATGGATTTAAAGGAACAGTGTCATCGCAAATAATTTTTTTATATGTTAAAGATGTTAGTGCTGTAATAAAAACGTTTATATTCATTTGTGTGTTTGTGTTTTACTGTTTCTTATTTTTACACTTTTTCTTCCCTATGGGGGCTGCCATTTTTTGTTCCATTTCTGTGTGTGTCGATTAACGACACACACAGACATGGAATACGGCAGCCACAGTCCCATAGGGACTGCGAACGGCTCCCGTCCCATTGACTGCCGTGTACGGCGTCTGTGTGGGAACTGCGCATGCGCCGCTCCCACACAGTCCTATTCGAAATTGGCGCCGTCCGGCGCCATTTTCCTGTGGACCGGAAGTCGCGGCCGGACAGTAATATTACTACTTCCGGTCGCGGCTTCCGGACTTGTGCACATGGAACAGCGGCAGCAAACGGAGCGGACGGCCCGGAGGGAGCCGCGGCGGCAGGAGCAGGTAAGAGATTTCAATGTATGTTAGTGTTTGTGTGTGTTTACTACTGTATGTAAACCTACTACACTGTGGGTTACCTCAAAAAATGGCGACACACAGTGTAGGAGGTTAAACCTTTCAAACCCCTCGTTTATCCCGGCACTAGCCAGGATAAAGGAGGGGTGGATGCTGAGAGCTCACTAGAGCGAGGGCTTTTAACCCAATGTTGCAATGCTGCAAATTGGGAACAGCCCCATCTAGTGGCCAAAAATGGGTAGTATTATAAATTAGAAATAATTTATAATATTTCCTGGCTCGTGCCAAAAAAAAAAATAAAATTTGAACAATGTTTAATCACCCACACACTAAATGTTTAAATTTTAAAAAAAAAACATGTTTTTCGGGCAACACCATGCCTTTAAACATGAAGGATAATGGATGGGTTTACACTTTGGGTTATAAATAAAATTTTAGCCTTAACCAATAAAGTTCTGATAGGTCACTATTGGGACACGAGTAAAGTTGGGATTACATGGGAGGATTTCTTCCCATAACGGTCGCTAACTGACGATATAAGAAGAAGTTTGACACACGTTAAGAGGACTTTTTGCCTGGGCCAATGTTTACTGTAAGGGGATATATGATCATTAAAGGGGTTGTCCCACAAAAAATAATGTATTTATTCTGTTTGATCATGTAAAATGTAGCAATTTTTTATGTACACACATATCATATGACAGCTTGTTCTGAAAAGTCACCTTAAAGGTTAGGTATGATTTAAGCCTCTGCATGAGCCTTTACTGAACCCCTTAAGGACACCGCAATCTTCATTTTTTCATTTTCGTTTTTTCTTCCCCGCATTTCAAAAGCCATAACTTTTTTTTTTTTGTCAACATAGCCATATGAGGCTTGTTTCTTGCGGGAGTTGTAGTTTTTCATGGCATCATTTAACCATTTTTTGTACGGCATAATGTACTGGAAAAAAATATTTGTGGGGTGAAATGGGCAAAAAACAGCGATTATGCCATTTTTTGGGGGGGTTTTCCTTTTACAGCATCTATCAGGTGGTAAAAAGTACATGTCAATCTTATTCTACAGGTTGATATGATTACGACGATACCAAATGTATGTTTTTTTATGTTGCGCAAAAATTTTTGGGGAGTTCACCATATTTTGAGAGCCATAACTTTTTTTTTTCCATCATTTGAGCCATGTAAGAGCTTATTTTTTGCAGGGCGAGCTGTAATTTTTATTGATACTATTTTGGGGTACATGTGACTTTTTGATCACTGTTTATTCCATTTTTTTTGAGAGCTAAGGTGACCAAAAACAATATATATATTCTACGGTGTTCACCGAGCTGGTTAAATAACGCTATATTGTAATAGTTCAGACTTTTACGGATGCGGCGGTACCAGTTATGTGAACTTTTATTTTTTGTAACATTGCTTTAGGGAAAAACTGGGGGTTTTTTAACTTTTAATACTTTTTTTTGGAACATTAAAAAAAATTACTTAATTGTTTTATACTTTTTTTATTAGTCCCCTAGGAGACTTGATCCAGTGATCATTAATCACTTGCATGATATACTGTATTACTAATGCAGAGCCAGGGCTTCAAAGAAACACACAGATGGCAGACCTGTGGGTCTTCATTAGGCCCCCAGGCTGCCATGATGACCATCGGCGTCCCCAGATTACGTCGGAGGGGGTCGCCCCCCTGATTCTAATGATTTAAATCCCGCTGCATTTAAGGGGTTAAACTGGCAGAATCAAAGTCATCTTTGATTCCGCCCATTGCAGTGAGGTGTCGGTTTTATTACACAGCCGTCACCCGCTAAATATGGAGCGAGCACAGCCCGTGAGCCTGATCCATAGTACCCCTTTAATGGCTGTCAGGTACATGCACGTGGCATGTCGTTGAGGAGTTATAAATGTTTTGTGGCTTACTCCAGCAAACTGTTTACTAAGACTGGCATATCAGATGGCAGTCATAATAAATCTGCCCCAATATTTCCACATAAGGACCCCGGCTGCTAATGTTTTTTATTTTGTTTTTATTTCACTAAGTTAACTTTTTCCTTCTGTGATACTACACTAATAAGATGGAGGATTTTTTTACCTGTGAAAGAGAAGCGTCTGTCAAAGCAATGGTTATCACCTCTATAAGGGATAGCACCCAACAGTTTTTGCTATACTTCATTCTTTTTTTTTTTTTATCCCGGCTGCTGATATCTTTTTATTGTATTAATATATATGTTTTTGCATGATTGGCCTATTTTAATATTTTAATGACTCCACTTATTCCTTAAAATTGTGGCCATAACTGTTTGGTATCGATTTTTTTTTTTTTGAAAAACATTTTTTATTGGTTTTCATACAATCATAATACAATTCAAACATAACATTATATTTACATTCAGACAGATGTCTTCTTTAACTCACGCAGGAGCGTACACAGTGCAATATTTGAGATCTTGTCGTTCCTTGGGTTAACATCATTTTATTATACTCTGTCTCCCTTTCTTGAGAACATCAAAGACCTTGTACCTTGGTAAGCTTAACCTTTATTATATCCCTGTCTCTTTGAACTCATAGCCCTACTGTCTTGGCCCTCACTTAAGCCCCTTCCTTGTCCACTATCTTCCCCTGATCTTTCATCCTCTCCTTTCCTCTATTCATTTCCTTCCATCAATGCACTTTCAAACTTCCCAGAGTGCCTTTAATATCTTCTGTAAGATACCAAGAAGTATATCTGAAGTTCTCCATCAGTTCCCCTATCTCTCTTGCAGGCAACTGTTCTATAAATGGCCTCCACCGTTTGAAAAATCCTGAGGTTCTTTGTTTCTTATGTTTTGTCGTTTCTACTTTATCTGAATACATACAGACTCTCATTTGCTGAGTTACCTGGTGTATTGAGGGGATATTGCTTTCAATCCATCCTTTTAACAGGCATCTTTTGGCTACAAGAAATATTATATGCATCAGAGGGGGAATATGCATCTGAATCTCTGTTACTTCTGCACTAGCTGCAGCCTTGTAGTGAAAGAGCAACAACATAGGGTCTGCTGGTATCTCTCTGTTCCATAGTAGCTGAACATAATCTAAAACTCTCCTCCAAAATTTTTGTATCTCTTGGCATGACCATATGCCATGGTATAAATCAGTGTTCAATTGACTACATTTTGGACAAACATGTATTCTGCTGGTATTAGCTATCGTTGCTGGAATATTGAAAGCATAAATTGCCGCATGCATTAGTTTAAAGTGTGATTCTCTCCACACCTCATTCACCACACATTTCCTCACTACCTTCCAGCCCTCCAAAAGAGGACTTTTAATGTCTTGCATGTTCAGGGTGCGTCTCCAGTATGCAAACTGGTCTCTCGGAGCTACTCGGATGTACAACTCTCTTATTGTTTTGTAAAGCATCGACAGTGACGTCCTATGTGTCTCATCTCCAATCACCTCATCAAATACATTATCTGTAATTTCTGATTCCAAATTCCTTACCAGTTTTGTGCAGAACGATTTAACTTGTAAATACTGGAGGAAATGGCTCGAGGAAATTCCAAATTTCTCTACTAATTCCGGTAATGTATATAATCTGGCCTCCGTAGCATGAAGTATACTGCCTACTGTCTCAATTCCCCTTTGTTTCCATGCTGTGAATAAAGAACTCGATTGCCCCTCTGGAAATTCTAAGTGTGACCATAGTGGTAGGTATTTGGATAACTGAAATGACAGCCCCATCTTCTTCCTCACCTCCTTCCAGCACATTATAGTATCTCTCAGTAGCACTGATCCCTTTACTTGTCTAGGAAGCGATGTTAGTCTAGTATGTAGTAACGAGACGAGATCATGAGGTCCCGCTAGTGCCTCATCCAATTCGTAATTTGAATAGTGACTAGAACGCTGCAGCCAGTCCGCCACATGTCTAAATAAGCTGGCTATATTGTATCCCCTTAAGTGTGGTATATTTATCCCGCCTTGCCAGTGATAGCCTTGTAATTTAGCCATTGCGATTCTGGGTCTTTTATTTGCCCAAATAAACTTCGATATTTTAGTATTAAAGTCCTTCACGTCCTTATGTTTCAATAAAATGGGCAATGTCTGGAGTGGATACAGCATTCTTGCAAAAGATATCATCTTAACCAGATGACATCTACCAAATAGCGAAAGGGGCAAATTTGCCCATCTAATAAGTTCAGTAGTTATTTTCTGGAAGAGCGGTTTGTAATTGAGTTTATACAGAGTTTCTGCCGTTTGCCCTATCTTAATCCCTAGGTATGTTATGTGTGATGTCGCTACCTTAATACCTGTTTTTTGAATTTCTATGTTTTCCCTATGATTATGTTGTGATAATCTCAGCAACTCACACTTTGTCGGATTAATCCTAAGCCCCGCAAAAGAACCATAGTGCCTAATCAGGTCAAAGACCTTCTGTAAGTGCAGAGTGGGTTTTGACATAAACAGGAGAATATCATCTGCAAATACTGCTGACTTCACTTCCTTATCCCCTATGTGTATCCCCGAGTATAACTCATCACCTTCTAAGATCTTGATAAGGGGTTCCAGCGCCAGATCAAATAGCAACGGCGATAAGGGGCATCCCTGCCGCATACCCTTCTGTAATGCGAATGTCGACGACCTGAATCCCGGCGTACAGACTGCTGCAGTAGGTTCCGTATATAGCGCTCTCAGATACTGTCTAAAGTTCCCTTGTACATTAAACTTGTCCAGGACCATGTTTAGCCATCGCCATTCAACATTGTCAAAGGCTTTTTCTGCATCTATGACCACCAGAGCTGGTTGGTCGCATGACAATGGCCTAGTCTTAATCTCATCCATCACCCCCAGGACCTTTCTGATGTTAGTGACTGCAGCTCTACCCTTGATAAAGCCCACTTGTGATGTTCCCACCAACTGAGGCATCAAGACCGCCAATCTATTTGCCATTATCTTTGATATTAATTTAAGGTCCTGGTTTATTAGTGATATGGGTCTGTACGAACCCGGTTGCGAAAGATCTTTTCCTGGTTTGGGTAATACCTTTATGTACGCCATATTTGCCGCTGCTGGTATGTGGGTTCCCTGCATCAACGAGTTAAAATAGGATAATAATGTTGGTGTTATTTGTTCCATCATTATTTTGTAGAACTCTGCCGGATATCCATCTGGTCCCGGAGCTTTACCTCTTGGTAATCCCTTAATTGCCATTTGTAGCTCTTCCATAGTAATTGGCGTATTAAGACTGTCTAATTGATCTGTGTTCAAAGTTGGCATATCTAATCTATCAAGCAACTGATCTCCTTGTGTAGTGTTTGTCGTCTGTCCTTCTTTATATAATGTCTGATAATAGGATTTCAAAATGTCATTAATTTTCCTAGGATCCGTGTGCATCTGATCAGTATGATCTTTTAACTTTGTGATATGTGAGCGAGGCCGAAAACCCCTTGATAATCCTGCTAGCAGCCTCCCTGCCTTATTTCCAAACCGAAAAAGTTCCGCCTCGTAAATTGATCTGCCATATTTCTCTTTTTTGTCTAACCACTCCTCGAACAATCTCTTGGCTTCTACCCACTGTCTCTGTTTGTCTGGCTTCGGATCTGCCTGAAAGCTGGAATATGCCCCCCTTAGACCATCACTGTATTCCTTATATTTCTGAAACGTTTGCTTCTTTTTGAATGCAGCATAAGCAATGATCCTCCCTCTCAGTACCGCCTTCGCTGTTTCCCAGTATAATGCATATTCTGTTCTGTGTGCCGCATTGTCCCCGTCGTATTCTAACCACCAACCTCTCAATAGCTCTTGGAATCCTTCCTCATTTGCTAGCACTGTCGGAAATCTCCAAATGAAATCCCCCCCTTTAGGGTATGTGTCAGTCAGCATTATGCTCATTGGAGCATGATCTGAGATGACCATATTTTTTATGTCCACCTGCTCCAATCTCTGTATCAAGTGTGAGCTCAAAAAAATATAGTCCAATCTGGACCATGATTTATGTTGTGACGAAAAGTAAGTGTACTCTCTACCATCTGGATTCATATGCCTCCAGCTATCCCCCAGCATTGTGGCCTGTGTAAAGTTCGGCAGGATGTCGTCTGTTGCAAGAGATTGTGCGAGGGGATTTCGTTGCCTGTCTTCAGCCGGATCCATTACCGAGTTAAAATCTCCCCCCACTATTTTCAGCACATTTGTGTCCGCCAGAATTTTATCTTGCAGTTCTTGAAAGAACGCACGGTTGCTTGAATTGGGAGCGTATATGTCATATATGCTTATTTCCCCCGCCGGTGTGTCTAATAAGAGCTGTATCATGCGTCCCTCCGTGTCTGCATACTGTGAGCGTGTTGTGGATGTTAAATTTTTATGTATTAGGATCATCACTCCATTTTTTTTTTTAACTGCAGCTGACCCATAGACTTCTCCTACCCACCACTTTCTCATACGGAAAAAATCCTTATCTTCCAGATGCGTCTCTTGAAGCAGAGCTATATCAACTTTTAGTGAGTGCAAATGTCTCAATACCATGGCTCTCTTGTGGGGGGACAGCAATCCTTTAACGTTCCATGTTATTATTCTCATAAAACAATTAACAACATTGAGCTATGTTGACCAGGCAAATCTCTTAATCCCACTCCTAAAATCGACCAAGACCAGCAAATTGGGTTGATAATTTTACTACTAATTAGCTCCCTTGTGGCTGCTTTGTATATTATTAATCTTCTGTCCTTTGATGTAAAACCAAAACTTTTAACAATCCCATAACTTTCCCTTCTATCCCCAAGGGTCCCTTGCCTTCCCGCACCCATGACTTTCAAAACTTCACTTTTTTCTAACATAGTGCTTTCTCCCGCTTTCCTAACCAAATAGATCCTATCCTCCGACCAAATAACAACATTACATATCACATCCCCCAGGAGTCAATCCCACCCCCGACATCCTTCATATTTGTGAATATTCAGATGAGCCATCTGTCATGCTCACCCATCTTCTACCCGTTTCACTTAAACAGGCCAATCTCCAAAGTCCCATCAAATTATAGTCCAGGTGTTTTATTTCACTACTCGTGGAGTCTGCGTCATTCTTTTTTCCCTTGGTGGTTGACTTTTCATTGACGGGGTTTGGGCTTGTGCTGGCGTCTCCTTCTCTGACGTTGATCTTGTCCCCTTCAGCGATAGATCCTCCTGCAGCAAGTCTTTGAAAACTTCCTCAGCTTCTCGATGATCGGTGTAGATCTGCAAGGTTCCGCATGGTGTTGTAACTTTTAATATCACCGGATATTGGAGCTGGAATTTCAATCCCTTGTTATAAAAAGCGGTACATATCTTGCTGAATTGTTTGCGCTTTTTGGACACCTCAGCTGAATAATCCCCAAATATCATGATTGGTACTCCATTTAGCTTCGCCGGTCCCTGCCGCATTTTATAGGCTCTTAGTAGGGCTTCTTTGTCAGAATAGTCCAGATATCTTACTATGACTTGTCTGGCTCTCTTTCCAGCTCCTACTTGTGACTGCTGCTGTTGTCGTTCTGGCCCCACTCGATGTGCTCTTTCAACCTTGCACGGCCCGTTCATGTTCAGCATTTTTGGCAAGTCATACTCGCATATTCGTTTCAGATGTGCAACCGGTATGTTTTCTGGAAGACCTACTATGCGTAAATTGTTTCTCCGTGACCTGTTCTCCAAGTCATCTATTTTGAGGGCCATCCTCTGCTTCTCCTCCATTAGCTCCTGAAGTGTCCCGTGCGTGTCTGCGGCTTCGTCTTCAAGCATTGAGATACGTTGTTCCACTTCATCCAACCGTGCCCCATGCTGAGTGAGCTCACTTTGAAATTGTTGCAATGAGGCCGCTATCGTATTTGCTAGCGTGTCCTGTATATCCGGCGTTATACGCTTAGCCACTTCCCTGGCCAATTTTTTATAATCGATCACTGGTGTCATTGCCGCGCCAGAAGCTGGTCCCATCCCATCATCATCCGATAATTGATCCTCGTGCTCTGAGGATGAATGCCCTGCGGGCTGTTTATCTTTGCGGGTTACTGGCGGCATCTTGTTCCCCGAGGTACTTGCGCGCACTTTAACTCTTGACCTGGTCACAATAACAAAAAGAGGCTTCTTGGGAGGCGGGATTGTATCCTAAAATGGCTTCTGTCTCCCCACAGTCAATCTCTATGCACCTTTCAGCCGCGCTTATGTGTAACTGCCTATATGCAGTATGATTATTTTCTTTTGCTGGTCACTGCTTTCCCTTCTTTTAGCTCCTGCTATAATCTGTTTTTCGCTTGCCTCTGTCTGACCGTTTTGAGAGTGTTTTCCCTGGGGCTGTCACCGGTATTCCTTCTGTCTCCCCCCGACACTGATCGATTATTCAGCCGTCTGCCTTATTCTCTAAGACCGCTGCGTCATGCCCCCGGCCATGCTGCAAAATGGCGCCCGACTTTTTTTTAGTGAGTGCCTCGTCTCCTCCTCTTTCCACAGAGCCGTTATGTACTGGCTTGCGTGGCGTGGATTTTTCCCTGTGTTCGCTCCCTGATGCCGTACCTTTACATATGGCGAGGAAGATGCCTCCGACTTTGTCTTGTTCCGTCAGGCAATGTCGGGAGTGATCACGCGGGAGCGCCGGGCTGATGCTGCGCTTCCGTCTGTTTCCTCCTAACACCGGACTTATTTATCACCTGGCTGCTCCGTTCTTCCCCTCCAACTGATGCAGGAGCTGAGGTAAGATTTAATACCGGATTTCGGTCGTGGATGCTGTGTTAGTCGATTTCTTTTGGTCAGTCTAGCACGGAGCGTTCTCTGCACCCTCCTCACATGTCAGCGCCGGAACCGGAAGTCTCTGGTATCGATTTTGCAATTTCTTAAGAAACCGTAAGGAGGAAGGAAGTCACCGAGCCTTTTTTTTTTTTCCCGGTTTAGTTAATAAGGAAGTCTCTTGAATGGCAAACCTTACATATTATGGTGACGTCCTCTAAAAGAGCATTTGAGAATTGGTTGACTAACAGCCCTATTACACGGGCCAATGATCGGGAAAACGAATGTTCCCAATAATTTCCCTGTGTAATCAGGGCAACGATCAGCTGATGAACAAGCAAATGTTCGTTCATTGGTTGATTTGCTCTTTGATACAGAATTAAAAATCATCGTTGTTGGCAGCACATCTCCCTGTGTAATCAGGGAGACGTTCTGCCGATATGATAAAAATGTATAGGGACCAGTGATCATAGTAACAAGCACTTGTCCCTATACATATCCAATCATTGCTCCTTGTGGAAGGAGCAAACGTGCGCCGATCAACGAGCTATCTCGTTGATCGGCGCACATTTACATAGCCCATGTTGGGCAGTGTATTAGTACCCTAAGGGTAGGTGTTACGATTCTGGTGTATAAGTACCAGGGAATATGATCTGGCAGATACTCAGAGTAGCAGACACTTGGCACAGATGGAGCTTGGCGAGGCAGATGACACTGGACGTGGCAGAAGACACTGGACATGGCAGATGACACTGGACGTAGCGGATGGAACAACACGATTCCAAAATTAGATTTCAGCTCAGGAACAAACACAGTTACGGGATACAGGATATAGGAAGCAGGATACGGGAAGACTGGGGGCAGGATACAACTAAGGGACCATTTTCTTAGGGGAAGTGTACAAAAAATTTCGCTCACCACATATCCACTGCGTTTCCACTGCGTTTCTAATGCGTTTGAATGATGCAAGTTGGTATAAATGAATCCAAGTACTGCAGGTGCTCGTAGATATTCCCAAACTGGTCCTGTGTCGACAGCAGGTAATCAAGGCAATAGTGGTGTATAGTGTAGGTATATCCAGCACTCAAGATAAAAGTTATAAGGTTTATTTAGGTCATATTTAAAACAAAAGTGTTAAAACAAAAAATACCGGTGAAATAACCTTGTAACCTATTATATTACAATTGCGATATTATGTCTGCATCACCTATTTAACTACATGCAGTAAATGGTTACATTTTTAAGCCCACCCCTAGGAAGTCACCTGACTAATGCTACTCACTATATATATGTGATTTCATTTGTAAAATAGCAAGCTATGATTAAGGACCTCATTGGTCTGAAACGCGTAAGCGTGGTCCCGGGATTTTTTGTTTTAACCCTTTTTTTAAAAAATATGACCTAAATAAACCTTATAACTTTTATCTTGAGTGCTGGATATACCTACACTATACACCACTATTACCATTTTCTTAGACTAACATGGAAATACAACAACAACACCCAGACAAGGAGGAAGAGGGCAGAGTTTTGTAGGTGCGCGCTCTCCCTTTAAGGACGTGAGCGAGCGCGCGTGCCCTAGCAGGGGGTTACAATACAGTGTGCTGGTGACTCAGAGGAGGGAGACGCCGGCATGAGTTTGTGGGGCTGCAGTCGCGGCGGTCAGCGGGTGAGCAATGCCGGCGGTCCGCGACTGCGGCCATAATAGTAGGAAATCACTCTGAAACAGTGTAAAGTACACAGTTAATGTATTTTAACAGAGTTATTCCTTTATGAAAATACTGAACTGAATGTTATTTTCTATCCCCAGTGACAGAATTGAATGGCATCAGTTTTAGTGCCTGAATTTGAAATTGCTTAGTAACATTCCTTATACGTTATAGCATAAGATAAACCTGC
The DNA here is from genome assembly GCF_050947455.1 of Rhinoderma darwinii. Lineage (NCBI taxonomy): Eukaryota > Metazoa > Chordata > Amphibia > Anura > Rhinodermatidae > Rhinoderma > Rhinoderma darwinii. Next base: position 170,345,893 of record NC_134688.1, on the reverse strand, counting down.
TTATTAGTGTAGAGGCATAGAATTATACACATTAAAATTGCTATCAAAGGTAATTTTCTTCTAAATTGTTTGTCATAAACCGAAAATGTTTTATTATATAAAATGAGGACTTTAGAATTATTATCGCAAGGAATGACATTCTGCAGGTTAGATGTTTATTCTGAAAAAAAGATAAAGCTTTTGGTTTTGCCTATGTACCCAGTAGTTTAGAATTCTAGAGTGTCCATCTGAATACCATGTTATCACCAGGTTAGCCTGATGATTAAGGGTAATTGTGTAATAACCTTTAAGTAAGTATAGTAGCCCATGATGATTTTCCTAGTCAAATTATTAAAATTAGAACATTCTTTTTACAAATGGGTCAATTGGTATAATTTCCTACAAATTAAAGATTGAGTGATTGTAATATGAGACTGTAATAAATTCTGGTACCTCTATCCATAAGAAAATGAATGAAAGTACTCACCGCCTGTTTCATTATCATCCTTCTCACCTTCCCTGTCATCTGTGCCCATTTTTCTTGTGGGAATGGATTATAGCTGAGAGCACAACAAACGATGCGTATATTACCTCATATGTTGCATATTCCTGAAAGTACGGTGAATGTTTTCCTGGCAGCAGTTCTATTATTACTCGCTTTTAGGTTTTATAGTCAGTTAACTAAGCTACAGATGTTTACTAAGTGTTGTACATTTTGCATTGAATAGGTAATTAATTCTGTAAGAGTTGCATTTTACATTTACAGTATTTGACCACTTTCCAACTCATTGGCTATAATTTAGTCATTTACCGTGCTATAATAATTGATGAACATATTTTAACTATAACAAATGAATCTTATAAAAAAAAGGGAAAAGATTTGTATTTGTAGAAAAAAAATAATCTCCTCAGATACCTCTGCCAGTGCCAACCTAGAGGATTAAAGTGACTGCAGCCATAAAATCCAGCACAACATGAAACACTCGACTGCAAACCAGAAAACTGTTTTTTTTTTTTATATACATCAACAGAATAAAGAAAGTTTATCCAAAAATGTACAAGTTTGGAAATGTACCTTAACTCAAAAGTTCACATTATCACTTCATGAAAAAAAAAAGCTGGAATAGGAAACCGGACTCCAAACTGTTGCCACAAAGTTGGAAGCAAATAACTGGCCAAAATACATTTGTATGTTGTAACATTAACATTACCCTGTATTGTAAATAAGGAGCCTATCCCAAACTCTGAAAAACCGCCCCAGACCATTATCTTTCCTCCACCAAATTTGACAGTAGGTACAATGCATTCTGGTAGGTAGCATTAATTGCTATAGAATTTATCTAATTACAGAATTATTGAAATTATCAGTATTGTGAGACTAGACATGGATGGCACATCCACAATATATATTTTAATCTATAGCTGCTAGGCAAAAATTTATAAACATGAACATGAGGTTCTTTGTTAACATTTTGATCAAATTGTATAAGCCCACTTGCCACTTCACGGCGACCTCTTTAATATGGGTCCCTACTCCAACCATCTCTATTGGTTGCAGCACCACATGGCGGCCGCTGCCACTGCAGCACCGCTCCTGGAGAGGGAGCAACCCAGAGGCCCAAAAGCACCCATGCTGCCAGGCCACGCCAAGCCTCCTTGGCTCTGAGACATGTCCCCCCAGAATTGGAGCACTACAGCAACAGATACCACCAGACAGTACCACAATATGTGAATTATTTAAATTATTAAATAGGCTCTGTCACGAGTTTAATACTTCTCTATCTCCTACCTAATCTAATAAACGCTTTGATATAGATAACTACTGTTTTGTTTTATTTGAAAAACGTTTATTATTGACAAAGTTCTGATAATTTTTAGATTTATGCAAATTTTTTCAAAATGCCCAACTGGGCGTTTTGTTTTTTTAACCAAGTGGGCGTTGTAAATAAAAGTGTATGATGCTGACCAATCGGCGTCATACACTTCTCTTCATTCATGCCCAGCTTTATTAACAGCCCAGTGTGATCTCCACTAGAATCGCGAGATCACGCTGTGACGTCACTTACTCCCGCCGTTCCTTCACCGGAGCAACGGGGGAAAGACCAGACATCGCCTCCAGCTGTGCCAGGATGATTATCCTCCTCAACAGCAGTCCTGGCACGGCTGGAGACAATGTCTGGTCATTCTCCCGTGGCTCTGGTAGAGGAAATGTGGGAGTAAGTGACGAGTAAGTGACGTCACAGCATGATCTCACAATTCTAGCGGAGATTACGCTGGGCTGTGAATAAAGCTGGACATGAATGAAGAGAAGTGTATGACGCTGATTGGTCAGCGTTATACACTTTTCTTTACAACGCCCACTTGGTGAAATGACAAAAAAACGGCTAGTAGAAAAAATGAGCATAAATATAAAAATGCTAAGAAGTTTGTCAATAATTAAAGTTTTTAAAAAACAAACAAACTGTAGTTATCTACATCAAAGCATTTATTAGATTAGGTAGGAGATAGAGAAGAATTAAACTAGTGACAGAGCCTCTTTAAAGTATGAGTTTCCTTAACTTGCGCAAGGAGACCAGATAATAGATCTGAATTTATCCAGGAAGTACAACTTATTTGATCAAAAGCATAGATGTACATTGGTATCCAATCACAAACTTTTCTTACATTCATCAGAATGACAGATTGTGTTATTTCTCAAGAGAAAATATTTCCTCTTCAGTGGCAGCGTGCTTTACAAGTCCAGATCTAGCTTTATGTGGATCCTTGGGCGAGTCATAGCAGGCCTCCTTTTGCATAAATTTCTTTCATTTACCCAGTATGCTATACACTAACAGTACTAAACCATTAGTACTAAAGAGGATCTGTCACTAGTTTATTAATGCCCTATCTCCTAACTAATCTAATAGGCGCTATGATGCTGATAACTACAGTGTTTTTTTTTTTTTAAAAAACGTTTATTATTTGCAAAGTTGTGTACATTTTTCTAAATATGCTAATTTGGCTATACTTGCCAAATGGGAGGTGACTCTTTCTTTGCACTCTGGGCTGTGTAATGTTTTCTGTGTGACTCTATCCAATCAGTCTCATACAGTTCTCCTCCTCCCAGCCCAGCAACACATAGTATACAGCTTTCATTCCTGACTGTGTTTTCAACTGGTAATGATATCTCCAGTTGTTTCACAGCTAAAACTGCAATCCTGGTGGCATATGAAAGATTAGAATCTCATCTTTCATATGCCTTTTTCATAACCACTGTTCTAGTTGGTCCACAACCAAAGATATGGCTATTTTAAGTGATCCCCCTTCATTCCAGCCTCAGTCTCCCACACTGTGTGAAGCAGCTTCATGCTGATAGGACAGCGTCAGAGGCTGTGAGGAGGCTCCACCTCAGGAGAATCGCTGCTGTTGACACCCACTTGTCTAGTATAGCCTCATTTGCATATTTAGATAAAAGCTCATAACTTTGAAATAATAAACCTTTTGGGACACAATTTTCACTAGCATCAGTGTGGCAGGTTAGGAAATTGGGCATGACTAAACTAGTGACAGATCCTCTTAAGGTTCACACATGTCCTTTTCACAGCGTTTATTTCAAATTTTTTTGTGTGTGTTGTTTTAAAATTACAGTAATATTTTTTCTTGACATTTTTACAGAAGAATGCAAGAAAAAAACGCTGAAAAAAGTTAAAGGGGTTTTCCTATAAGAGACATTTATGACATATCCACAGGATATGTCATAAATGTCAGATATATGCGGGTTCCACCTCTGGGAACCGCACCTATCTGCAGCACGGGGCCCCTGAAACCCAGTTCAGCCACTTTGCGCTCTGTATTGCGATTGAATGAGATGCATTCCAACCATGAAAAAGGTTATATGGTCGTGAGTTACGAAAGCAGCGTAGCTCGCTGAGCTACGCTGTTTCCGTAAGTCCCAAAAAACTGAATGGAATTTACGGATACAACGTAGCTCGCATGCTACGGTGCTTACATAACTGCCATTCAACTACTATGGCACTTACGGAAACAGTGTAGCTCAGCTTACGTAACTCACAACCATATAACCTTTTTCATAGTCGGAATTCATCTCATGAGAAAACCCATTTAATGAGTGAACATACCCTCAGAGGGAGAAAGAACTCTGTAGTGAGTGATGCTAGAGAGGATAGGCACTTGAGAACTCGGTGGCCATTCTCTGTGGGTTTGCTGAGGTGTTGTTACTCTTAGATGCTTCTACATTACAATAATAGTACATATGTTTGACTCTGACAGGTCTAGCAGATCAAAAAGGTTACTAACTGACTTGTGGCAAAGGTGGCATTCTATGATAGTGTCACATTTAAAGTCACTGAGCTGTTCAGTATGAACAATATTACTACCAATTTTTATCTATGGAGACTGCATGACTTGTGATGAAAAAAATTGCATGTACCCCAAAATGGTACCAATGAAAACTACAGATTGTCCTGCAACATATAAGCCCTCACCCTGCACCGGTGGAGAAAAAAAAAAAGTTCTGGCTCTCAGAATATGGCAATGCAAAATGTGCAGAGTGTTCCAAAAGCGGATAAGATCTGGCACCATTTATCAGTGTGAGACCGGCCACATATCTATGAATTATTATTTATTTACCCCATTATTATACCCTCTTATTATGCCCCTGATGTACTCCGCACAGCTTACATATGCCCCCACATCATAAACTGAAATACCAGCAAAACCCCAAACAAAACTACCACTAAGCAAAATCTGCGCTCCAAAAGCCAAATGGCGCTCCCTCCCTTCTGAGTCCTGCAGCATGCCCAATGGGCAGTTTATGTGTAAAGGATCTGCCAGGCACAACTTCTGTGTATACGCCCATAGGTAATCAGTCTGCACCTGAGTCTATGCCTCTGAGACTGACTCCATCTTCCACCACTCAGGATGGCAGGCTTAGGAGTGGGAGAGCCTATCGCAGCCTGGCCAGACAGAGCTAGCTCCCGCCCTCTGTCTATTTATACCTGCCTTTCCTGTTCCTCCTTTGCTTGTGATTCTTCTCGTGTGGTTTCCTGGCCCAGCTACAGCTTCTGACTATTTGATCCTGCTCCATACTGACCCTGGCTTTCTGACTACTCTCCTGCTCTGCGTTTGGTACCTCGTTCACTCCTGGTTTGACTCGGCTCGTTCACCACTCTTGTTGCTCACGGTGTTGCCGTGGGCAACTGCCCCATTTCCCTTAGCTTTGTGTACCCTTGTCTGTTTGTCTCGTGCACTTACTGAGCGTAGGGACCGCCGCCCAGTTGTACCCCGTCGCCTAGGGCGGGACGTTGCAAGTAGGCAGGGACAGAGTGGCGGGTAGATTAGGGCTCACTTGTCCGTTTCCCTACCCCCAAGCATTACATTATGTCCACATATATGGCATCGCCATACCCGGGAGAACCCGCTTAACAGTTTGAGGTATTTGTCTTCAGTGGCATGAACAGGTCACTAAAATGGCATATACCTGTGGAAATTTGCAATTTTCACTTTGCACCATCCACTGAGCATTCATTTATTATAGAAAAAAAAACCTGTGTGGTCAAAATGCTCACTACAACCATTAATAAAATGCCTTCAGGGGTGCAGTTTCCAAAATGGGGGTCACTACTTGGGGGTTTGTTTTACTATTTGACCCCAGAGCCCTGCCATTGTGGGCTAATGCTGCGAAAATCACCAAAATAGGTCTCACATGCGCCTTTCACTCCTTAGCCCTGTCATATGTCCAGGCAAATGATAAATGCCTTGAGGGGTGTAGTTTACAAAAGGGGGTCACTTCTCAGGGTTTTACACTCTACTCTGGTACCAAAGGAAGATCTGCAAATGGGACATGGCGCCCATGCACCAGTCCAGCAAAATCTGTGCTCTAAAAGCCACATGGCACTCCTTCCATTTTGAGCTCTGCCATGTGCCCAAACAGCAGTTTAGGGCCACACATGGGGTATTGCCGTACTCGGAAGAAATTGGGTAACAAATTATGTGTTGTTTTTTTCTCCTATTACCCCTTGTGGAAAAAAAAATTGGGTGCAAAACTACATATTTTTTGGAAAAAAAATAATTTTTCATTTTCACTGCCTCATTCTAATACAATCTATGAAACACCTGTGGGATCAAAATGCTCAGTACACCCCTATATGATTACCCTGAGGGGTATAGTTTCCAAAATGGAGTCACTTCTCAGGGGTTTCTACTGTACGGGTACCTCAGGGGCTCATTGGTTTACAATTGTTGGGGCGCTTTTTCTCCTTTATTCCTTGTGAAAATGAAAAAAATTCAACATTTTAGTGTAAAGAACGTAGATTTTCATTTTCACTGCATAATTCCAATAATTCAGCAAAAAAACTGTGGGGTCAAAATGCTCACTATACCGCTAGATAAATTCCACGAGGGGTATAGTTTCCCAAATGGGGTCACTTTTGCCGGGTTTGTACTATTTTGGCCCCTCAGTGGCTTTGCAAACTTGAGCTCCAAAAGTCAAATGGGGCTACGTCCTTTCTAACTTCCGCCATGTGTCCAAACAGCAGTTTATTACCACATATGGGGTATTACTGTGCTCAGAAGAGTTTGCTTTACAAATATTGGGGTGTTTTTTCTCCTTTATCTATTGTAGAAATGAAAATATCTGAGCTAAAACTACATTTTATTAGAAAAAATTCCCATAAATTCAGCAAAAACCGTGTAGGGTTAAAATTCTAACTATACCCTTAGAAAAATTCCTTGAGGGGTGTAGTTTCGAAAATGGAGTCATTTAGGGGGAGTTTCCACTGTTATGGTCCCTCCAGGGCTTTGCAAACACGACATGGCACCGAAAACCATTCCAGCAAAATCTGCACTCCAAAATCCAAATGGCCCTCGTTCCCTTCTGAGCCCTGCCGTGGGTCCAAACAGCAGTTTATTACCACATATGGGGTATTGCCGTAATCGGGAGAAATTGCTTTACAAATGTTGAGGTGCTTTTTCTCCTTTATTCCTTGTAAAAACTCAAACATCGTATGTTTTTTTTTAAAAAAGTAGATTTTCATTTTCACAGACCAGTTCCAGTAAATTTAGCAAAAAACCTGTGTGCTAAAAATGCTCACTATACCTCTTGAAAAATTCCTTGAGGGGTGTAGTTTCCAAAATGGGGTCACTTTTGGGGAGTTTCCACGGTTTTGGCACCACAAGACCTCTTCAAACCTGACATGGTGCCTAAAATATATTCTAATAAAATAGAGGCCCCAAAATCCACCAGGTGCTCCTTTGCTTCGGAGACCTATGTTTCAGTCCATTACCGCACTAGAGCCACATGTGGGATATTTCTAAAAACTGCAGAATCTGGGCAATAAGTATTGAGTTGCGTTTCTCTCGTAAAACCTTCTGTGTTACAGAAAAAATGTATTACAAATGAATTTCATTAAAAAAAAAATTGAAATTTGTACATTTTACCTCTACTTTGCTTTATTTCCTGTGAAATGCCTAAAGGGTTAAAATACTTTCTGAATGCTATTTTGAATACTTTGAGGTGTGCAGTTTTTAAAATGGTGTGACTTTCTAATATATAAGGCCCTCAAAGCCACTTCAGAACTGAACTGGTCCCTGAAAAAATAGCCTTTTGAAATTTTCTTGAAAATGCAAGAAATTCTAGCTAAAGTTCTAAGCCTTGTAACGTCCTAGAAAAATAAAAGGACATTCAAAAAATGATGCAAACATAAAGTAGACATATAGGAAATGTTAACTAGTAAATATTTTATGTGGTATTACAATCTGTTTTACAAGCAGATACATTACAATTTAGAAAAATGCAGATTTTTGCACATTTTCTCAAAATATTGGTGTTTTTTACAAATAAATATTGAATTTAACGACAACATTTTTTCAGTATCATAAAGTACAATATGTCATGAGAAAACCATCTCAGAATCGCTTGGATAGGCAAAAGTATTCTGGAGTTATTACCACGTAAACTAACACATGTCAGATGTGCAAAAATCGGCTGTGTCCACATGGCCAAAACAGGCTTAGACACTAAGGGGTTAAAACCCAAACAGAATGAATCACCAGACTCACTGAATCTTTATGCTCTTATCATAATAAAAAATGGGGGGGGGTTTACTTTTTTACATGATGCCATTAGTATTTGGTTTACGTGGCTCATTAAATAAAAGCAGTGATAATCCAAACACTACATAAGGATGAGTACAAACTGAGTTTATTTAACATTTAAATCCACATAAAAATACTCCTACGATTCCAGGAGAATGGACTACAAGTGCCAGGCGGCAAAAAATCTGAAGATGAGGACAGAGGCCAGAGACGAGACTAAGGTTAAGGTCAGGGTCAGTAACTAACAGGTAACTATACCAAAATAATGTGTATGAATAAATATTCATTTATTCCTGTAGACTTACCTCGAATATCTGGCTTTAAAAAAAGACTGCAAATATGCAAAGAAGAAAGGCACCAAAACACTGTGTGTAAATATAGCCTTATGTGGGTATTCAGGCTAAATTTGTATGATAATTTAAAAAGAGAATTCTCCTGGCCAGGAAAGGGAACATACAATGAACCTTCAAAACATAGATGATATTGCCTGATGGATATATCGCATGCTATATATGTGTAACACAATTTTACAAAGAGATTTCAAAATGAAAAACCGCTGGGCTGTGTTCACACTTGCGGTTTCCAAACATATATGTACTTTATATCACAATATTGCCAGAGTTCCTATTTGGAGTAGCTGGCAATGATATTTATAAAGAGATTTTCTTTATATGCATATAATATGACTTGACTCTCAAAATAGAAAAATAGCCTCATGAATTAAAGGAATGTGATTAGAAGCGTGCTTTTTTCCTCTCATCAAATGGATCAACGATTCCAATTCAAATCTTGTGGTGATAGGAAGTCTTTTAACAGACCCTTGGGTCGATGTATAGCCCTCATGCAGTTGGGCTTAAAAGCAAGATATAAGCTTGTATGGGTTTTTACCTTCGCCTCCGACATCCAGTAAGTGCCGGGAAGACCATACGGGGAGGCAGTTAACTCCGGGGTGAAGAATGGCAGGTCTCCTCAGAAGGAAAGTTCACCTGTGTGGCCACACATTAGTTTCAAAGCATCCACATCTCCACCATTGCTTCCCTTGGCGCTCTCCTCTATTGATCCATGCGGGCAACAACCACTGTACTCACGGGGATAGGGGCCCAGCAATGCAGGATCGCACACCAATATATCAGGTGAGTTAAAAGCACTCCAAGAGGAACGGACCCAACAGGAGCTGTTGGGTCATTTTGAAATCTCTTTGTAAAATTGTGTTACACATATATAGCATGCGATATATCCATCAGGCAATATCATCTATGTTTTGAAGGTTCATTGTATGTTCCCTTTCCTGGCCAGGAGAATTCTCTTTTTAAATTGTTATTTGTGTATATATGTATAAATTTAACTTTGCCGGTATTATCTGGATTCAAAAAATAAAATAATTATTTATTCTTATTGAACCCAAGAGTGCCTAGCTATATTTCTGGATCATTTTTCTTTTTTTCTTTTCTCATTAATCTATATCAGGAATGGCACCGTGCTATATTATATTGCAATTTTGGGTTTTGTTAGGTATGGTTTGCAATAACCACATCTTTTTTCTCTATATAAATTTGTATGATATTACATTTTATTTAAAGATCATACAGTAATAGATTGTTCTTTGGGGTCTCTCATAGGGGAAATAAACCTGAAAATGTTTAACCTCATCGTCTGCTTTTAACCCCTTCCCTCTTTGGCCACTTTTGACCTTCCTGACCGAGCCTCATTTTTCAAATCCGCCATGTTTCCATTTATGTGGTAATAACTTCGGAATGTTTTTACCTATCCAAGCAATTCTGAGTTTGGTTTCTCGTGACACATTGGACTTTATGTTACTGGCAAAATTTGCTCGATACATTCAGTATTTAATTGTGTAAAACACCAAAATTGAGCGAAAAATTTTGAAAATGTGCATTTTCTAGATTTCAATGTATCTGCTTGTAAGACAGGCATATGTCCCCCATATGTCTACTTTAGATTGGCATCATTTTTTTAAAGTTCTTTTATTTTTCTAGGACGTTACAAGGCTTAGAACTTTAGCAGCGATTTTTCACATTTGCAAGAAAATTTCAAAAGGCTATTTTTTTCAGGGAGCAGTTCAGTTGTGAAGTGGCTTTGAGGGCCTTATATATTAGAAACCCCCAATAAGTCACCCCATTCTAAAAACTTCACCCCTCAAGCTATTCAAAACAGCATTTAGAAAGTTTCTTAACCCTTTAGACTTTTCACAGGAATTAAAGCAAAGGTGTAATTTACAAATTTCATTTTTTTTCTCCAGAAATTCATGTTTAATCCATTTTTTTCGTAACACAGAAAGTTTTACCAGAGAAATGCAACTCAATTGATATTGCCCAGGTTCTGCAGATTTAGGAAATATCCCACATGTGGACCTAGTGTGGTAATGTACTGAAGCACAGGCCTCAGAATCAATGGAGCACCTAGAGGATTTTGGGGCCTTCTTTTTATAAGAATATATTTTAGGCACCTTGTCAGGTTTGAAGGGCTCTTGCAGTGCAAAAATAGTGGAAATCCCCCTAAAAGTGACCCCATTTGGGAAAATACACACCTCATTATCTAAATGTATAGTGAGCATTTTGACTTTACAGGATTATTGCAGAAATTATTGGAAGTAGTCTGTAAATCCAAATTATTTTTTTTTAAATGTATGTTTAGCTAGTTTTTTCTCCTTTTCACAAGGACGAGAGGAGAAAAACGACCACAAAATTTGTAAAGCAATTTCTCCCGAGTAAAAAATACCCCACATGTGGTCATAAACAGCTGTTTGGACACACGGCAGGATGCAGAAGGGAAAGAGCGCCATTTGGCTTTTGTAGCTCAATTTTGCAGGAATGGTTTGAGGAGGCCATGTCACATTTGCAAAGCCCCTGATGGGACAAAACAGTGGAAACCCCCCAAAAGTGAACCCATTTAGGAAACTACACCCATTGAGGCAATTATCTAGAGGTATAGTGAGCATTTTAACCGCACAGTTTTTTTTTAAAGAAATTATTGGAATTAGGCGGTGAAAACTAAAATCTACATTTTTTCAAAGAAGATGTAGGTTTAGATCATTTTTTCTCATTGTCACAAGTACTAAAGGGGAAAAAGAGTCGCAAAAGTTGTAAAGCAATTTCTCCCGAGTAAAAAAATACCCCATTTTGGTCAAAAACGGCTGTTTGGACACACGGCAGGGCTTGGAAGGGAAAGAGCGCTATTTGGCTTTTGTAGATCACATTTAGCAGGAATGGTTTGCGGAGGCCATGTCGCCTTTGCAAAGCCCCTGAGGGGACAAAACAATGAAAACGCCCAAAAAGTGACTACATTTAGGAAACTACACTCCTTAAGGAATTCATCCAGGGGTGTAGTGAGCATTTTGACCCCACAGGTTTTTTTTTATAGAATTTATTAGAATTGGGTAGTGAAAATAAAAACAATCCCTTTTCTTCAATAAGACGTAGATTTAGCTCAAAATTTTTCATTTTCTCAATAAATAAAGGAAAAAAAGAACAGCAACATTTGTAAAACAATTTCTCCCGAGTACGGCAATACACTATATGTGGTCATAAACGGCTTTTTGGGCACACGGGAGAGCTCAGAAGGGAAAGAGAGGCATTTGGCTTTTGGAGTGTAGATTTTGCTGGATTGGTTTCTGGGCGCATGTGGGACCAAAACAGTGGAAACCCCACAAAAGTGACCACATTTTGGAAACTACACCCCTCAAGGTATTCACCTAGGGGTGTAGAGAGCATGTTAACATCACAGGTGTTTTGCAGAAATTAGTGTTCACTCAAAGTTGCAGAGTGAAAATTGGATTTTCCCATAGATATGCCAATATGTGGTGCCCAGCTTGTGCCACCATAACATGACAGCTCTCTAATTATTGTGCTGTGTTTCCTGGTTTTAGAAACACCCTACATGTGGCCCTAATATTTTGCCTGGACATTTGACAGGGCTCAGGATTGAAAGGGTACCATGTAAAATTGAGGCCTAATTTGGTGATTTACAAAGTATTGGTTCACAATTGCAGGGCTCTGATGTGAAATAATAAAAGAAACCCCTGAGAATTGACCCCATTTTGGAAATTGCACTCCTTAAGGCATTTATTAAGGGGTGTAATGAGCATTTTCACCCTACAGGACTTTTCCATAAATGCTTGCGCTGCAGATGGTGCAAAGTAAAAATTTCAATTTTTCCCTAGATATGCATTTCAGTTGCAAAAATGTTGTGCCCAGCTTGTGCCACTGGAGGCACACCCCAAAAATTGTTAAAAGGGTTCTCCCGGGTATGGAGATGCCATATATGTGGAAGAAAACAGCTGTTTGGGCATGCTGTAGGGTTCAGAGGGGAGGGAGCAACATTTGGCTTTTGGAGCTTGGATTTGCTTGGTAGTAGATTTGTTTGAGTATTACTGGTGTTTCCGTTTATAATGTTGGGGCATATGTAAGGTGGGCAGAGTACATCAGGGGCATAGTCAGGTGATATAATAATATAATAAAAACAGTAAAATATCCATAGATGTGTGTTACGCTGTGAAGCAATCCTTTCTGAACAGGCCAGTGTCGCGCTGATAAATGTCCTTCCTTATCCCCCTTTTGGTCCACACTCTGCACCTTTGCAGTTTGGAGAATTTTGCTGGGAAGTGTTGTCCTGGTATAATACAGGCACCCTCGCTTCCAGCAGATATTTTTTGGCCCTACCCTTCCTGGTTCCCTAATTTTAGGGCCTTGATAGTTCGCCTCTTGAAACAGAAAAAATGTTCCCCTCGGGCCTGCACAACTGCCTATTTTTTCTTTCCTGGATTATTGGAGCCTTAACTAATTTTATTTTTTCATAGACATAGTGGTATGAGGGCTGTTTTTTGTTGTTGGATGAGCTATAGTTTTTATTGGTACCATTTTGGGGTACATGCGTCTTTTTGATCACTTTTTATCCTATATTTTGGGAGGCAAGGTGACCAAAAAACAGCAATTCTGGCATTTTTAGTGTTTTTTATACAGCGTTCACCATGCGTTATAAACTCTATGTTAACTTTATTCTGCAGGTCAGTCTGATTCCAGCGATACCTAATTTATAGGACTTTTTTTTATGTTTTACAACGTTTTGCACAATAAAATTACTTTTGTAGTGAGTACCATAACTTTTTAATTTTTAGTCGACGGAGCTGTATGAGGGCTTTTTTTTTGTGAGACGAGCTATAGTTTATATAGTTACCATTTTTGGATACATGCAACTTTTTGATCACTTTTTATTCCAATATTTGTAGGGCAAAGTGACTAAAAAACAGAAATTCTGGTAGAGTTTTTAAGTTGTTTCTTTACGCCGTTCACCGATTGGAATAAATAACATAATATTTTTATAGTTTAGGCCGTTATGGACGCGGCGATACCAAACATGTGTGGTTTATTTATTTTTTTCAATAATAATGGACTTGATAATGAAAAGGGCGATTGTGTTTTATTTTATTACTTGAAACTTTTATTATATGTTTTAAAACTTTTTTTTTTACACTTTTTTATACTTTTTTTTACACTTCTTTATACTTTTTCTTTACACTAGGGGACTTGAAGGTCCAACTGTCTGATTATTTTTTTTCTGATACATTGCGCTACCTATGTAGTGCAATGTATTAGATATGTCAGTCATTCACTGACAGCAAGCCAATTAGGCTTCGCCTCCCGGCGAGGCCTAATCGGCTTCCGTAATGGCAGAGCAAGTGTTAGGCTTCCTGTTGCCATGGCAACATCGGCAGTCATGATTGCATGGCAGGGCTGCCGATCTGCTAGCAACCTCTAAGATGCAGCGATCGCTGCATCTAAGTGATTAATGGCAGGGATCGGGGCTAGCTCCGGTTCCTGCCGTTACAGGTGGATGTCAGCTGTAACATACAGCTGACATCCACAGCTGATGACGCCGACTCAGCTCTTGGGCCAGCGCCATCTTGCCGTCGTCTCCGGAAGCCTTTCAGGCTTCGCCTCCGGGCGGAGGCTGAAAAACATCCATGCTAGTCAGACCGGGAGGCCAGTATTAGGCCTCCGGTTACCATTGCAGCCACTGGAACCCCTGCAATTTCATTGCTGGGTTTCCGATGAGCTGCAAACAACTTAAATGCAGTGATCGCTTTTGACCGCTGCATTTAAGGGGTAATGGTGGGGATCAAAGCTAATTTCGGTCCCCGCCATTACACCCGGATGTCAGCTGTAATACACCACTGACATCCGGCGATGATGGCATCGACTCAGCTTTTGAGCTGGTGTCCACCATTTGTCGTATGGATACGGAAAAATGCAGGAAGCACTAGCTTTCCATGATGTATCTATACGGCAAATGTCATGAAGGGGTTATAGCATTCCTAAGAGAAAGGTTTCTTAATTATTGGCTTTAAGACATTTATTTTACTAGCCAGCGCTGTGCACAGAAATTTGTACAATTAATACATTTGAGACTGAAATTTTCTGTAGAAAAAATAATTTTGGGGAACAATGCAAGGAAGGGGGATCAAAAAGAAAGCGCAGCTTGATTCAGTTGAGTCACAGCAGGTTTGACATGATCTATTAGTGCTGCTTATTGGAAGTGAAGGATCATGTGATACTATCTATAACTCTATTGCATCCTTAGACCTGAATCTCCATTTTACAAATCCAGAATTACAGTACACTAAAAACTGCCTGTGACATTTTTTTCTTCATGTGCACCATTAAAGAGGCTCTGTCACCAGATTTTGCAACCCCTATCTGCTATTGCAGCAGATAGGCGCTGCAATGTAGATTACAGTAACGTTTTTATTTTTAAAAAACGAGCATTTCTGGCCACGTTATGACCATTTTTGTATTTATGCAAATGAGGCTTGCAAAAGTCCAAGTGGGCGTGTTTAAAGTAAAAGTCCAAGTGGGCGTGTATTATGTGCGTACATCGGGGCATTTTTACTACTTTTAATAGCTGGGCGTTCTGACGAGCAGTATCATCCACTTCTCTTCAGAACGCCCAGCTTCTGGCAGTGCAGACACAGCGTGTTCTCGAGAGATCACGCTGTGACGTCACTCACAGGTCCTGCATCGTGTCGGACGAGCGAGGACACATCGGCACCAGAGGCTACAGTTGATTCTGCAGCAGCATCAGCGTTTGCAGGTAAGTAGCTACATCGACTTACCTGCAAACGCTGATGCTGCTGCAGAATCAACTGTAGCCTCTGGTGCCGATGTGGCCGACACGATGCAGGAACTGGGGCAGGAAGTGAGTGACGTCACAGCGTGATCTCTCGAGAACACGCTGTGTGTCTGTGCACTGCCAGAAGCTGGGCGTTCTGAAGAGAAGTGGATGATACTTCTCGTCAGAACGCCCAGCTAGTAAAAGTAGTAAAAACGCCCCGATGTACGCACATAATACACGCCCACTTGGACTTTTACTTTAAACACGCCCACTTGGACTTTTGCAAGCCTCATTTGCATAAATACAAAAATGGTCATAACTTGGCCAAAAATGCTCGTTTTTTAAAAATAAAAATGTTACTGTAATCTACATTGCAGCGCCTATCTGCTGCAATAGCAGATAGGGGTTGCAAAATCTGGTGACAGAGCCTCTTTAAGTATACAGTTCTGAAACCATGAAAACATTGTAAAGTTTTATAGCGTTCAAAACAATGTGTAAAATGTTTCCGATCCTAACAATAATACAACTGTTGTATGCAGTTGCAAGAAAAAT
Source organism: Rhinoderma darwinii (assembly GCF_050947455.1). Taxonomy (NCBI): domain Eukaryota; kingdom Metazoa; phylum Chordata; class Amphibia; order Anura; family Rhinodermatidae; genus Rhinoderma; species Rhinoderma darwinii. The sequence goes on along the minus strand of NC_134688.1, from coordinate 170,330,140 downwards.
TACATTTGACTGGATTTCTGCATTGATTATTAAAAAAACAACCATATTCTTATTGTTATCTAAGTCGCAATTATAGACAAATACAATCTAACTAAAGTAATAAAATACAAATAGTTGTACTGTTCATGTATCTTATCGAGCACATTGAGTAAACATTCACAGGCAGGGAAAAATAAGTAAATGAACCCTTTGGAATTACCTGGATTTCTGCATTGATTACTAATAAAATGTGGTCTTATTGATAAGTCACAATTATAGACAAACACAATGTAATAACACTAATAACACACAAACAGTTGTACGGTTCATGTCTTTTATTCAGCACATTGAGTAAACATCAACAGTGCATGGAATGAACCCTTGAATTTCATAACCTGTAGATCCCCTTTGGCAGTAGTCAGCTCCACAAAATTTGTCCTGTAGCTGCAAGTAAAATTTGCACAATGTTAATGAGGAATTTTCGACCATTCCTCCCTGCAAATGTATTTTAGTTCATCAATATTTCTGGAATGCCTTGTGTGCACAGTCCTCTTCAGGTCATGCCACAACATCTCGATTGGGTTAAGGTCAGGACTCTAACTTGGCCATTCCAAAACACTAATCTTATTATTTTTCAACCATTCTTTAGTGCTTTGGGTCATTGTCTCATTGTCTACATCACCCAACATCTCTAAAGCTTGTGGTTATGGACTGCTGCCCTTACATTCTCCTGTAAAATGTTTTGATACACATTTGAATTTATTGTTCCCTCATTGATCGCGTCCAGACCCTGAGACAGCAAAGCAGCCCAAATCATGATTCTTCCTCTACCACACTTCACAGTTCGGATGAGGTTTTGGTATTGGTTTACATTGTTATTTTTCCTCCAAACATAGCGTTGTGTATTTGTGCTAACAAGTTCCACTTTTCTCTCATCTGTCCATAGAACATTTCCCCAGAAGTATTGTGGAACACCAGGTGGTCTCAGGCAAACTTGAAATAGGCTGCAATGTTTGTTTTGGACAGCAGAGGCTTCCTTCCTGGTGTTCTTCCATAAACATCATTCTTGTTCAGTGTTTTTCTAATAGTGGACACATGTATAAAGGCTTTTGCATTTTGTAGTCTTCAGTAGTTTTTTTTTTGCTGTTACACTTGGGTTCTTTCTCACCTATTTCAGGATTTCCCATTGTGCTCTTGGAGTGATTTTAACAGGGCCCAAATAGGAATAGAAGGGATTTAGTTGTCATATTTATATTTCAGAAAAATCTAATCAGGAGACAGGCCAGGGGTAAAACCAGGAGAACAGAAAACAAGTGCCAAGCAACAAATTTGTAGGAGCAAGACGAGGGCAAAGTCCGAAGGCAAGGCTAAGGTCAAGGTTAGGATCAGTAACTGATAAGTAACACAATTGAAGTACCTCCGGCAATGGTGAAGAGCCAGATTAATTTTTAAATATGCCACCAGAATCGACAACATCAGGGTGCGCCAATTTCTACAGCAACCTAACGCGAAGCCATAGACACAAGCAAAAAAATCAAGTTGTACAGAACTAATAGTATACAGTGAAGGAAATAAGTATTTGATCCCTTGCTGATTTTGTAAGTTTTCCCACTGTCAAAGACATGAACAGTCTAGAATTTTTAGGCTAGGTTAATTTTATCAGTGAGAGATAGATTATATGAAAAAAAAAATAGAAAATCACATTGTCAAAATTATATATATTTATTTGCATTGTGCACAGAGAAATAAGTATTTGATCCCCTACCAACCATTAAGAGTTCAGCCTCCTCCAGACCAGTTACACGCTCCAAATCAACTTGGTGCCTGCATTAAAGACAGCTGTCTTACATGGTCACCTGTATAAAAGACTCCTGTCCACAGACTCAATTAATCAGTCTGACTCTAACCTCTACAACATGGGCAAGACCAAAGAGCTTTCTAAGGATGTCAAGGACAAGATCATAGACCTGCACAAGGCTGGAATGGGCTACAAAACCATAAGTAAGACGCTGGGTGAGAAGGAGACAACTGTTGGTGCAATAGTAAGAAAATGGAAGACATACAAAATGACTATCAATCGACATCGATCTGGGGCTCCATGCAAAATCTCACCTTGTGGGGTATCCTTGATTCTGAGGAAGGTGAGAGCTCAGCTGAAAACTACACGGGGGGAACTTGTTAATGATCTCAAGGCAGCTGGGACCACAGTCACCAAGAAAACCATTGGTAACACATTACGCCGTAATGGATTAAAATCCTGCAGTGCCCGCAAGGTCCCCCTGCTCAAGAAGGCACATGTACAGGCCCATCTGAAGTTTGCAAATAAACATCTGGATGATTCTGAGAGTGATTGGGAGAAGGTGCTGTGGTCAGATGAGACTAAAATTGAGCTCTTTGGCATTAACTCAACTCGCCGTGTTTGGAGGAAGAGAAATGCTGCCTATGACCCAAAGAACACCGTCCCCACTGTCAAGCATGGAGGTGGAAACATTATGTTTTGGGGGTGTTTCTCTGCTAAGGGCACAGGACTACTTCACTGCATCAATGGGAGAATGGATGGAGCCATGTACCGTCAAATCCTGAGTGACAACCTCCTTCACTCCACCAGGACATTAAAAATGGCTTGTGGCTGGGTCTTCCAGCACGAAAATGACCCGAAACATACAGCCAAGGAAATAAAGGAGTGGCTCAAAAAGAAGCAAATTAAGGCCATGGAGTGGCCTAGACAGTCTCCAGACCTTAATCCCATTGAAAACTTATGGAGGGAGCTGAAGATCCGAGTTGCCAAGCGACAGCCTCGAAATCTTAATGATTTACAGATGATCTGCAAAGAGGAGTGGGCCAAAATTCCATCTAACATGTGTGCAAACCTCATCATCAACTACAAAAAACGTCTGACTACTGTGCTTGCCAACAAGGGTTTTGCCACCAAGTATTAAGTCTTGTTTGCCAAAGGGATCAAATACTTATTTCTCTGTGCACAATGCAAATAAATATATATAATTTTGACTATGTGATTTTCTGTTTTTTTTTAAAAATATAATCTATCTCTCACTGGTAAAATTAACCTAGCCTAAAAATTCTAGACTTTTCATGTCTTTGACAGTGGGCAAACTTACAAAATCAGCAAGGGACCAAATACTTATTTCCTTCACTGTATATAATATGACACCCATATACATGTATGGGGCCTTACTTTACTCCTCTGATTTTATACGAAGGCATATGGTGGTTTCTAAGAAACATGGCACATTCCAATGAATATAATATTATGGGAGTATTCTCCCATAATAGGCATATGGTGATTTCTAAGAAACATAGCACATTCCAACAGATATAATATAGGAATATTCTCCACTCTAAGGCGCCATGCACACAGCCGTGCCTGTAATCACAGCCCGCGATTGCGGGCACGGCTGGACGCCGACAGCCGCTCGCATTTTCGGGCCATGCACAGCCCATAAAATGCAAAAGAACGGACATTTCCATAACTTTCTGAACATTTCTACGGCCCACACACCTTATCGTAAACAAACGGGAAGGTGTCCATGCACAATAGAAGCGAATGTGTGCGTAATTGCGGACCACAATTACGGAGGTTTTTACGGTCGTGTGCATCGGCCCTAAGCATAATGTTATGCTTTATGGAGGCCCATTACTGTGGCACATGGTGTACCTACGACATTATAGTACCCAGTAATACGGCTGTGATGTTCATGAGTCCAAAAGAAAAATTCCAATGCCCCTAAATCTTTAATGGTTTATGATGTTAATTAGAATCTAGATAAAAAAATAAATATAACTCACATTTATTAATTCCTTCTCACGTTTGTTCATACAATTTAAAAAGCACTTGTGTGGACAAACATTTATTTATGGGACTGATTACATATTTATGAATTCAATTGTATTATTCTCAATACTAATAAGTTGGCTTCAATTAAGTAAAAGTTAAACAGCTTATGCCCCTTCCCTAGGTGCCTGGAATACATAATATGTGCCTGGGTAGATAGAATCCATGCATGTCTACGCCTTATTGTCTTTAAGTTAACCATTAATTAAACATTAAACACACTTTGGTGTTAATCAAGCTTTAATGATTTATGTTAAATTAAGGAACTTATGAGAAAAGTTTCTGCCATTTGGTGCACATACCAGTAAATCACTCAGACTGACAGATCATTAAAGTTTTAAAGGACCTAATCAGCTTCCTTCTCCTCGTAATTGAGTGCTGTACGTGAAGACTGATAGTGGAGAGATATCTGCATGAAACTGGCCATGACATAGGAATATGTATAGATTTGCCTACCCTTGAGTGTCAGTCGCTAATATTATTATTATACAATAAATTCAGGATTTTGATGCTTGAATGATTTTATGGAGCTACTTGGTTCTTGGAAGGAGGGATTGGTTCTTTTAAAGCATGAAAGTCCCATTTATATTTGGGGTATTTTTGAATTTTGAAAATTCATGTAAATATTGTTTAGATAATCCCATTATGATGCAGGAAAAAAAAGTCGAGTGGACTTGTGGTGAGGCAGTGGATTTTCAATTCTGAACCATCCTCGGTTCTACCGTGGATTTGTTCTAGATTTTGCTGTGGAATTAATGTACCCTATTGTGAGAAATGATTTTTTTAGAAAATCAGCAAAACAAACCTGTACGTGAACCTGCATGTCAATATAATAATTTGACAGCAGATATTTTTTATTGTGGGTACCTGGCCTAAAGTTGCTTTTACACTTGCGCATTTTGGTCAGTATTTTGCATCAGTATTTGTTAGACAAAACTAGGAGTGGATCCAAATCACGGAGGAGGTGCAAATCTTTCCATGATACTTTTTCTCTGTGTAGCTTTCACTCTTGATTTTGGCTTCCAAATACTGATGCAAAATACTGACTAAAGTACACAAGTGTGAAAGTGGACCTAAGCTGCTTTCTTACGAGTGACTTTTTCATCAGTATTTCATTCCAGTTGTTTTCATCAGTAAACTGAGTTAGGGTATGTGCACACGATGAGAGGCTTTTACGTCTGAAAAGACAGACTGTTTTCAGGAGAAAACAGCTGCGTTGTTTCAGACGTAAACGCTGCTCCTCGCATTATGCGAGGCGTCTTTGACGCCCGTAATCTTGAGCTGCTCTTCATTGACTTCAATGAAGAACGGCTCAAATTATGTTGCAAAGAAGTGTCCTGCACTTCTTTGCCGAGGCAGTCAATTTACGCGTCGTCAATGAAGAACGGCTCAAATTACGTTGCAAAGAAGTGTCCTGCACTTCTTTGCCGAGGCAGTCAATTTACAGCTGTCAAACGACGACGCGTAAATGACAGGTCGTCTGCACAGTACGTCGGCAAACCCATTCAAATGAATGGGCAGATGTTTGCCGACGTATTGTAGCCCGATTTTCAGGCGTAAAACGAGGCATAATACGAGACGTTTACGTCTGAAAATAGGTCGTGTGAACCCAGTCTTAATGTTAATCTATTAGGTTATTCCCACGTGTGTATTTTTAAAATGTAGCCTGCACTACTTCCATCTGTTTTGCGGATAGAAAATGCCAATTGAAGTCTTTGGAAGGTGTTCAAAATAGTAATGCATCGGTATGTTATCCGTAATGCATCAATATTTCAAAGGGGCTCTCATACTGCCATACTGATGTAATATAATCACTGATATGGGCGTATTGCAGATCTGTATTTTGCCGATGTAAAACTGGTGTTAGTATACTTCACACATACCAAAGGGGTATGGCAGAAATCCACACATCTTCTGCACCACAAAAATATGTTTTTTGAGATTTTCCGCAAATGGCTGGTATTTTCTAAGAAATGTTCCTAGATTTGCTTTAAAGGAGAGGATCATTGTAGTTCTGCATGTAAGAACTGTGATAATGGTTTTTACACATAGTGTTTACTGCTGTGGATTTTTACCTTTGAAGTCAATAGAGCAAATCCATTAACGGATAAAGCATTATGTATTTTTAAAAAAATCCCATGCACAATATTGTAACATCTTGTCATTGTAGCAAGGCTGCTGCATGTAAAAGTTCATGATATGCAAAATACACAGCTACTGTGTAATTTGGCTAAAAAGAATATATTTTGGAAATGCAAATAAGGCAGTAGTTGCTGTGCAGTGCACCGGTTTTACAACGAATAAAAATAATAATATTATCTATGATTTCAAACTAATTTATTCAGTTCAGGTAATCAGCTTGGTAAGGCTGAATTCAAGTGCACAATTGGTGTATACGGGGGCTAAATCTCCCAAAATATACGCTGATGTGCCCATAGACTTTAATAACCAACCTTAAAAAGAGTGTCCTGGGAGGTGGAAATAAATTGCAGATGTATACAACTGTGTAGACATACATTTGGTGGGACCACTTCACCTAGATTTATGTAGAATAAGTAAGTTACAATTTAAAGTGGAATTCTACATTAATAAACTAAGGTTTAATTGTCTTGACATTTAAGGCACATTTTTTTTTTTGTAAAAAATACATCAAATGTTTTACTGTAATTTAAAACGCACCAATGCTGCTCAGAAAAACCCTAATGAAAATGGTACGTGTGAATACAGCATAAGAGCTGAAAAGATGTTAATCTTTGTAACATAAAAGCTGTTCAAATTCTGTCACCAAGAGCTGATCTCAGGTATTACAAGGCAGACACTGTTTACATCGCTTTGGTCATACATACGATAAGGACAAGATGCAGCGTTACGTAGATTTGTAATAAACTTAACTTACTGTATCTTAGAGTTATTGTGTTTTAAATGGTTTCCTGCACATTATATTGGACTTTAAGGGTAAGTTTACACATAGTGAATACACTGCAGATTTCCATCCGGATTTGTGTGCTGAAAAATCCTTCGCATATTATAGCAGCAGAAAGTGGAAAAGATTTGAAGAATTCTCATCCACACTCTGTGGGAAAAAACATAGAGAAAATTCATAAATTGACCTGTGGTGCATATTTAAATCCTCAGCATGTCAATTAATGTTGCGGAGTCGCTGCAGATTTCATGAGAATTTTTCTCATTGAGATCAACGGGGAAGTAAAATTCTTCAACAAATGGCAATAGTTGTGGAATTTGCTGCGATTACACTGCCTTTTCTCAGCAAATTCCACAAGTTCCCCCTAAAAAAATATATATTTTCACAGTTTGAAACAAAAAAAAAATACTTTACTCACCTCTCATAGAACTCCCACGGCAATGTGTCCCTGCTCTACCGGCTGATCTGTGCATAGGCAGTTTCCTGTGATTACGTTTAACAAGCTGCAGCCGTCACACGTAACAAAATGTCATCACAGGAGGCAGACTGTACAGCGACCGGCCAGGGCAGCCCGGATGCGTTACTATGGAAGAGTCAGAAAATTTGAGTAGAGTCTTTTTTCTGTTAGCCGTTTTCCATAGCAGTCAATCTCGCCAAATATCCACACACCATTCGGCAAGGATTTCCCTTCTAGGTTTATGTGTCACATTAGTGCTTCCCCCTGTCTAACTACTTAGATGCCCTGGTTGCTATTGACTGAAGCATTGAAGGGGTTAAATGGTCTGGATCAGAGTTATATCTGATCTCGGCTGTTAGCTCCTAAGCCCGCTTGATATGCTCTTTGTGACATCCACCATACATATACAGCAGATGTTGGCAAGGGGTTATATCAACACTTGCTAAATGTGTTTACGGACAAAAAAAAACACAGAAATATGCCATCAAATATGCCTATTGTTGAACACAAATAAAATAATGCCACCAGCAAACAAATAGCCTGAAAGAAAAGCACATGTGGCCGGAAATACAATGAAAGAGATTTTTCAAAACTGGTGGAAGGAAAAAATTGAGGAGTTGGCCATAACAACCAGTCCGATTCCAGCTCTTCTCAGAGACCCTTGGGGAAATGAGTGCAGCAATCTGCATCCTACGGGCAACTGCTCCACCTTTTCTTTGCATTTGTGTTGATAAAATTCCCCCAATATAATAGATTAGATACATTACAAGTCACAAAGAAAAGATTTGCAGTGAGCTGCATTTTTGTTAATTTGTATTCATAGTCTATGATATAAATATACTAAAAAATATATCTGTGGTATTAACTATGTGCAGTGATGAGTTTAAAGAAAAAAAAACCTCATGTATTTTCTCAAAGCCATGTACATGAAAGTGGCATTGTTAACAATTCCAGCCCCCTACTAACTCAGGGCCCTTGTTGTTGGTTCTCATGGTCTAATTTTTTACAGCATTTGTATCATAGAGTTTGAGCAATGCAAATTTTCCGGTAACCAACTCCCTTCTTAAAAGTGGAGTTCCCCTTTCAACATTGTTTTTTTTCAGGAAATTTATATAGAAAACAGGTGGAAAAAAGTTCCTTAGGGCTGTGAAATACTGTGAACTTTTCATTGTATGTGCCACAGATGTTCCATATTTAAATAAATATATATATATATATATATATATATATATATATATATATATATATATATATATATATATATATATATATTATTGTTTGTTAATTGTAAATGCCATACTTTAGCGACCTATTGTCTAACACAATACATGGAAGAAAACTATAAACAAAATGAAGTCATCAGACAAAGAGACACTAACAAGTTACATAAGTTTCAAGTTTTTTCCATAATAGCGTTGAATTCAGGAAGATATTGTATTTATGGCATGCCTTGTTGTTTGTAGTCTGTGAGTGTGCCTGAGGGTCACTAGTGTATGTTTTTTCCTACAAATAATTATAATTACATCATGTAATTGTATCCAAATCCCAAACATACTCTATAAACATACACATTTGACCAGCATTAAATATCAGTTTCTGTTATAAATTACATTCATTGGTGCAAAAATGATATAATTTTTTTTTAGGAATGTTGATTTGCTTTTATGAACATGTAGTTTTTAAAGGAATGGCTTCTTTTTTAAAAAAAAACAAACAAAGACTGAAAACGAATTCCTAAGGGAGAATGTAATCACACAATATGGTGAATAGATCTGAAAGTTAATGCTCATAAAATCTGCTACCTCCATTCTGTGTGGAGGGGGAGGGTGAAAGTGACAACACCGATATTGTAGCTCTTCGCAACATAGACTTGGTCCTCTATTCTCTCCATCTACTAGTTAGTCTTGACCCACACTCGGTAGCCTGACACACTTATGTAATGCATGTCGGCTTCTTCTATATATTGTTACCGGTATAGTATTACCCTTTTTGTCCATGTGCCCCCTCTTTTTAATATTGGTTCACTGCTGTCCATCTTTCTATATAGAACCTATAGTTCTGCATTCTTTTCCATAGTTGGGTAAATATGCACAATTTATATAGAAAAAAGATGTGGTTATACAAAACAATACCTAACATACCCAAAATTGCAATATAATATAGCACGGTGCCATTCCTGATAAAGATTATTGAAAAAGAAAAAAGAAAAAATGATCCAGGAATATAGCTAGGCACTCTTGGGTTGGATAAAATTCAACATAATATTTTATTTTTGAATCCAGATAATACCGGCAATATTAATTTATACAACAACAATTTAAAACAAAGAAATATAATATTTTTCTCCTGGCCAGGAAAAGAGACATATAATAGCACCTCTATGCATCTATAATATCACCTCATGAGTATGCAACATATCATATATGCATAGAACAAATTTGAGAAGATAACAATTTTCAAAGCAAAATCGCTGGGTTGTGTTCACACTTGCGGTTTTCAACCATATATGTTGTTTTTATCACAGAGTGGCCATTGTTCCTATATAGAGTGGTTGGTAATGGTGTTTTGAAGAAATTCTTTTTATAAAAAATGTAAATCTCAAAATAGGAAGATAGCCCCGTGTGTTAAGGGGATATAATTTGCAGCGTATTTTTTCCCCTCTCATAAGCGGATCCTTGATTTTTATATAAATCTTATGGTGATAGGTAGTCCTTTCACAGACCTTTAAGGTCAATATGTAAGATATAAACCTTGTGGTGATAGGTAGTCTTTTCACAGACCTTTGGGGTCAATATGTAGCCCTCGTAATCTTGAGCTTTAAAGCAGGGCACTTTTGTAACTCGTATAGGTTTTTACCTTGAACAGCCAGCGAGTGCCAGGAATCCTTGCATGGAGGCAGTCAGTCCAACAGATGGAAAGTAAAGATCTTCACAAAAGGCAAAATTCACCTGTATGGCCATACATTTCATTTAAGCCTCCAAATCTCCATCATCATATCAATTGAAGCTCTCCTCCCTCAGTCCCCGCGGGCATTCGCCACTGCACTCCGAGATACACGGACCCGACAAGGCAGGATCACACGCTGGCAGCCAGGTAAGTTTAAAATTCTATAGTATGTCTCCTTCCACGTGGTATCTCCAACACTGGACAGGAATAATTTAAAACATTATTTCCAAGTCTAGGTGATTACAATAATTCCAAAAAGACTATATTAAAGTTATTTTCCCTATTTGAACACATGGATTTACGTAGGACCAGTGACAGTCAGCATATGAATCCTCATTATTAAACGTTATTAAATGTTGTTATATTAGAAAGAATAGTATATAATAGACTTAAAATATTGAAATCCTAGCACTGTCCACTACCTTAAAGCAATACCCACAACCTCATAAATGCTTCTGCAGTGTATAATGTAATATACAGTATTTATGTAAAGCTCAGAAAAAACCCAAAAACAATGGTGCTGTAAAGGATCTGCCAGGCACAGCTTCGGGGTTAACTCCCATGGGTAATCAGTCTGCACCTGAATCTACGTCTCTGAGACTGACTCCAGCTTCCACCACTCAGGATGGCAGGCTTAGGAGTGGGAGAGCCTATCGCAGACTGGCCAGACGGAGCTAGCTCCCGCCCTCTGTCTATTTATACCTGCCTTTCCTGTTCCTCCTTTGCTTGTGATTCTTCTCGTGTGGTTTCCTGGCCCAGCTACAGCTCCTATCTATTTGATCCTGCTCCATACTGACCCTGGCTTACTGACTACTCTCCTGCTCTGCGTTTGGTACCTCGTTCTCTCCTGGTATGACTTGGCTCGTTCACCACTCTGGTTGCTCACGGTGTTGCCGTGGGCAACTGCCCCTTTCCCTTTGCTTTGTATTCCCTTGTATGTTTGTCTCGTGCACTTACTGAACGTAGGGACCGCCGCTCAGTTCTACCCCGTCGCCTAGGGCGGGTCGTTGCAAGTAGGCAGGGTCAGTGTGGCGGGTAGATTAGGGCTCACTTGTCCATTTCCCTACCCCCGTCGTTACAGGTGCATGCTGTGTAAACTTCCCAAAAACACACTTTGAAAGAATCATATTATCAAATCATCTTTTACTATTCATTCACTGCTAACATCAGGACACAGATTTTTCACATGAAAAAAATTAACTGGAGCAAAAAAAAAAAAAAAACAACAAAAACAAGACAAAATATAGCAACCAGAAAATGTCCCATTTGAATAATAATAATAATAATAATAATTTAAAGAAAGCTTTTGGAACTGGTATGGCTAGAAATCATTATTAAAACCTCTTGCATATGGCCGTAATATGACTCCATGTTGCATGGATTCATAAATTGCCACCCTTAGAGATACATGGGCCGATACTGTATGTCTGTGTGCTTCTGGTTTTGTGCCATGTTCCATCACATGTAGTATTACAAATGTATTTTTACCTAAAAACTTTGCTTGTAAAGAATACCTTTTTAATACTGTGTCGAATGGAGGCACTATAAGATGTCACATAGAGTGCCTACGAATCTGTAATACGTAACCGCAGGGACTTTGGGTGCCACCAAACTGTCCCTATGCCCATTTGTTTCTGTGTGCATGACGCCTAGATCTCTTTAAAGGGTCTCTGTCACCATTTTATCAATTCCCTATCTCCTAACAAATCTAATAGGCGCTTTGCTGCTGATAACTACAATGTGACTTGTTTTAAAAATCTTTTATTATTTGCAAAGTTCTATGCATTTTTTTAAATATGCAAATGTGGCTCTAATAGCCAATATAGGAGGTGACTCTTTCTTTTCACTCTGGGCAGCGTAATGTTTTCTGTATGATGCTGTCCAATAAGCATACAGCTTCTCCCCCTTTCCTGTCCAGCAACATAGCCTGATCATATAGTATACGGCTTCCATTCCCTACTGTGTGTTCAACTGGCAATATCTCCGGTTGTGTCACAGAGAACTGTGATCCTGGTGTCATATAAAAGATTAGAATCTCCTCTTTCATATGCCATCAGAACTGCAGTTCTAGGTGGTCCACATCCGGAGATATGGCAATATGAATTGATCCCCCTTCCCTCCAGCCTCAATCTCTCACACTGTGTGAAGCAGCTTCATGCTGATAGGACAGTGTCAGAGGCTGTGAAGAGGCTCCACCTCAGGAGAATTGCTGGTGTTACCTCCCAGTTGCCAAATAAAGGCTTATTTACATATTTAGAAAAATGCTCATAACTTTTAAAATAATAAACGTTTTTAAAACGAGTCACACTGTAGTCATCAGCAGCAAAGTGCCTATTAGATTAGTTAAGAGATAGGGAATTGATAAACTGATGACAGAGTCTCTCTAAATAAGCATATTGCTAAGCTTCCAAAGCATCTTCCATAAAGTCAGAAAATGAATCATAACATATGTATTCAATCTACTGTACATGTCAGCCAGTTACTTCTCCAGTGACAACTACTGCTTCTAGCTCTGGACTGTTCCTTCCTGTTGGTTTGTGAATCTATTCTGTGTAATATATATATATATATTTGCTTTTCCCATGCCAAGTTATTTCTTTAATAGCGATCAACCACTGTTTAATTTTCATTATACAATAGAGGAACTTTGTGTGAGCATACTTCCTTCTAGAATTTCAAATTTGTACATCCTTGCATTGCCAATTAAACATGAAGAAAGACATTGATATTTAATACATTGTTTTGGCAGAATTTTGGCATCCTATTTTATTAAATTGCTTGTGGTGACATTGAATGTAATCACAGTTTCAAATGTCTTGTTTTGTTCTCAGCTCTTTTCATAAGCAGTATTATATGAAGACAGGAAAATATGATATTATATGTCGTCTGACATACACTTTACTTTAAATCTTAGATGCAGGGTGAAATTAATTTGGAGTAATCTCTACATTATATGCTTGACATGATTATTTTTTATTTTCGGCAATTCAAGTTTATTATGGCTTTGAAATATTACAGAAATGTATAAATGAACCTTTGTTTGTAGGTGAAATTATAGAAAAGTTTCAAAATACATTCAATATAAAACTCTTTATTAACTTTAGAGGTAAACGGCTTTGGGGAAAAGTATTTAATTGCAATGAAAGCTTTGCATTCTATGTTATGTAATAAATAATTGTAACTTCATGTTCTGTTTCTAGTAGTTTTACAGAGTTTTGTATTTCGATATACACAAAGTGTTTATTTGGTATTTTTATTTTTGACACTTTTACTGCAGTGGCTGAAAACGCATCTCATGCATTACTGATTTTCCCAGTGCATTTAGAGGATTCAGTGCTGGAAAATGCATGTAAGATTACTCCAAACTGATACCAAAAAATGTTTGCTGCACCACTAAAGTCAAACTACGTGTGAATCTGGGTTTTATGAGTAAAGCCTCATGCACAAAGCCATATTCTGGATCCGTATCACACGGATTCCCAAATATAGTTGTAATGTATTTTATTGCACTATGCATTTTGCAGTTCTATAGAGATATTTCTTTTAAGTGGAGTCCACATTCAGTGATGTCGGGGAAAACTCACTATGAGCTAGAGCACTCCACATGGAATTATGTGGCCTACAATGCACTGCAAATATGGTTCCAAGAGTTTATTTAGCTTCTTTATATAGAATCCATTATAAATGAGTTTATTTATATTAAATTGAACATTGATATATTTTATCTTTTCCAAAATTGTATTGTTTTACAGAAATAGAAATAGCAAATACAACAGATCAAGATAACAATGCCCAAATGGGCAGCAAGCATAATAGATGTTAAACAATGTAGGAGAAGAATATATTTTAATACAAAATACAAAAGTCTAGTCAACCTCGGGACAGCAGAACATCATCTCTAGTGCTCCAATATCAGTACTATACCATTTACCAAAAGCCTTATTTGTCATTTTTTTTTAAAGTAAAGCTGCAATTTGGAGCCAATGTAAAATCATATCAGGGAATTTCAGATAAATATATCACATGAGCAAATTTTCCATATGCACAAGCCCCATGTGATACACATACAGTGCTAGTGCCCATGGACAATGTGGTCACATGACCCGCTTACATGTGACATTTGATGGAAAATACAATCGGAAACATTGTTGTGGTAGGAGACAATGTACAAGGAAGAAAAGAACAACCATGACATCAGGCTCAGCTCACCTCCTGTAGAGTGGTCAGGGGAGACGGTGGAACCAATTGGTAGGTTTGAGATTCCCGCCATGTTTGGGGATTGTGTTCAGTGGGACCACCGAATATATGCAACTGTATGGCTGGTTGCACACGTCTGCTATTGACATTCAATCAGAAAAAACAAACAAAGTATGCCAAAAGTACACTATTTTGGCATATGGATGGCAAATGAAAGTCTATAGGCAAGTTAAACACAGACATCAGAAGATTTTCCTAATGTACAGTATATGCTGAAAGTTCCCCCTCAAACATGGTGGGATCCTAGCGATCAGAGTGATTTACATGAAGTACAGCCTAGTCAAAGCGACAGATAGTCTTCCTTACTGAAAATATAGAGCTTAGCTATAAAGAATACATGTGTGATAATATTACTGAACATGCATGTAAGTGTTTGGGTTAAAATGGCCAGTAAAGGCTACTAATCCTGCTTATATTTGACTTTGGAAACTTAGTGTGTGGCAATTAATTGAAACAACAGTTTAGGAACTTACAATTTGCTTTGCAGTTCATTACTGTGAGCATATTTTTAATGATCTTGATATAAAATGTTTGCTTTTGCATTTTAAATGACTGTATTATGTGGATTACAAAAACAAAGCAGCCAGATTCATTTTTTTAAATAAAGTAAGTGCCTCAAGAGTGCAATATTTTTCTTAGCCTATTTAAAATGTAGAGCAAATCCTACTGTGATATCGCTACTCTGACATATTTTATATGCGTTTTTAATGAAACCCGCACTACTTTCATTTAGCTGTTTGGTCTCTGAAACACACATTTCATTTTAAAGAGGTAGAAGGATTTGCTCGAAATACTGTTTAGAAATAGATGAGTCAGCTGTGACTGATTTCTGGTGCTGTGATTTCCAATTAAGACTAGAAAAAAACAACATTCTGTAATTAAAAAGAAACAATGAAACGCTTAGTCATGTCCTCACCTTATGGCTTCACAAGTGTCTAATGCAATATTTTGGTTTTAGTCCCAAATGAAAAAGCCAGTGTGGTCTTTTTGAAAAAACAAATACTTTATATAATAAAGAGTAATTAACAAGTCTTATTTATGATCACACCCACACCTTGAAATCAATTTCCCATTACTTCAGCCATTTTCTGGTTTTAAACTAAACTTGCAGTGAAATGTACTAGTGTATCTAAAGCTGGCAACATACCCAGTTATATTGCTCTGTGTGGAGTCCTGAAACTTGATCAATGCTATTAAAATAAGATTAGAAGGTCACGCTGAATGATATCTAAGCATGTCTGTAATTCTAATTAAATGTTTTTTGTTTTTTTATAATGTGCCCAAGTGCAACGCCAATGCTATTTTGTGAGGCTGAATACCCATTTGTTGTACAAGTGGGTGGCTTTTCTTTAGAGAGGTTTGTAATATTAATGACCTAATCTTAAAATTAGCTATTAATATCAGATGGGTGGGGGTCTCACTTTTGGCACTTGCGCCAATCAGCGGTAAGAAGGGGACATGGACCATTCATTGTTTACCCAGTCACAGCACCATATATTTGCTGTGGTTGTGCTTGGTGCTGCCGCTCACAACAGCTCAATTCAATGTCAGGCACAGCCATAACCAAATATACGGTGCTGTGCCCCATCATGCAGCTGATTATTAGTGGTGGCGGGAGTCGAAACCCCAACGATAAGATATTTATGGCCAATTCTAAAACAAATTCCGTAAACTTTCCTCATATATTTTTCCCTATATTTTAACATAATATCTGCCAACACTAATCCTACACTCTGCATCCTGAATTTGGCTGTGAATTCAGACCAACCATGTTGGGCCCCCTTGAGATCACTTTTCTGCCCTACATTTACTGTGTATGTCAGTAAAGCTCCAAAAGTACACATTAAACATGTTCATAGTGCTTCATTAGCCTGACAGATGTGAAAAGTGTGTCCTTTAGGCCTCCGTCGGACTGGTTTATGTCAGTATGTTTTTTTTAAAGGATTGAATAGCATAGCAGACTATGCTATTCCATCTGTGGGATCCCGCAAAAAAAGTGTACTGCACAGTATATCATTTTTTTTTATAACATCGAAGCCTGTGGGTGACTGAAGCCACTGTATGGCATTTGACACAAGTATACATTAAACATATACAACGTGAAACTCCAGTAACATAGCAGTCCATATAAAGACAGCTATGTCACTTAAAGCTTCCTGCATAGGGCCGCAGGCAGCACCACCTTTGGCAGACAGCTAACCCAGACTCAGTACTCCCCAATTATTCAAGTAGAGCGCTTCCAATTGCTCCGCCCATTAACCCCTTCAGGACTGAGCCTGTTTTGGCCTTCAGGACGAAGCCGATTTTTCAAATCGGACATGTGTCACTTTATGTGGTAATAACTCCGGAATGCTTTTGCCTATCCAAGTGATTCTGAGATTATTTTCTCGTGACATATTGTACTTTATGTTAGGGAAAAAATTTGGTCGATAAATTCAATATTTATTTGTAAAAAACACCAAGATTTAGAGAAAATTAGCAAAAATGTGCATTTTTCTAAATTCAAATGCATCTACTTGTAAAACCGATAGTAATACCACACAAAATAGTTACTAGTTTATATTTCCCATATGTCTACTTTATATTTGCATTAGTTTTTTAAACATTCTTTTATTTTTCTAGGACGTTACAAGGCTTAGAACTTTAGCAGCAATTTCTCACATTTTCAAGAAAATTTCAAAAGCCTACTTTTTCAGGGACCAGTTCAGTTCTGAAGTGGCTTTGAGGGCCTTACATATTAGAAATTGCAAAAAGAAAGGCTGCCTGCAAGCAGCCAAGCCCAATTTCCCAACTACAGATTTTAGTAGAATAAAAATAAAAAATACCTTTATTGGGCTACGTATAGCCAGACAGACCACATAAATTTGAGTTAAAATTGTCACTACCTAGAAACCGGACTAAATGTAGAGTACCTGTGTGATTACAGGCATAAGTGGTATTAGACTTAGGTATAGTGTGCAGTTCCCTAGCCAGTTAAATTGTTAGACTAGCTAATAGTAGACAGTGAGTCCGGTCAGCGGCAGGTATTAAAATTCTAACAGCCCCCCCCGACATGTTTCGCTACCAAGTAGCGTCCTCAGGGGTACATTAGCCCCGTGTACCCCTGAGGACACTACTTGGTAGCGAAACATGTCGGGGGGGCTGTTAGAATTTTAATACCTGCCGCTGACCGGACTCACTGTCTACTATTAGCTAGTCTAACAATTTAACTGGCTAGGGAACTGCACACTATTCCTAAGTCTAATACCACTTATGCCTGTAATCACACAGGTACTCTACATTTAGTCCGGTTTCTAGGTAGTGACAATTTTAACTCAAATTTATGTGGTCTGTCTGGCTATACGTAGCCCAATAAAGGTATTTTTTATTTTTATTCTACTAAAATCTGTAGTTGGGAAATTGGGCTTGGCTGCTTGCAGGCAGCCTTTCTTTTTGCAATTGTTGATGTGCCCGCCAACTACTAGGGGTCCTATCTATTTTCTTTATTACATATTAGAAAGTCCCCATAAATCACCCCATTTTGAAAACTGCACCCCTCAAAGTATTCAAAACAGCATTCAGAAAGTGTTTTAACCCTTTAGGCGTTTCACAGGAATGAAAGCAAAGTAGAGGTGAAATGTACAAATTTTCGAAAATTAATTTGTAATACATTTTGTCTCTACCACAGAAGGTTTTACCCAAGAAATGCAACTCAATATTTATTGCCCAGATTCTGCAGTTTTTAGAAATATCCCACATGTGGTTCTAGTGTGGTAATGGACTGAAACACAGGACTCAGAAGCAAAGGAGCAGCTGGTGGATTTTGGGGCCTCCTTTTTTTAGAATATATTTTAGGCACCATGTAAGGTTTGAATAGGTCTTGTGCTACCAAAACAGTAAAGACCCCCCAAAAGTGACCCCATTTTGGAAACTATACCCCTCAAGGAATTTATCTATGGGTATAGATAGCATTTTGAACCCACAGTTTTTTTGCTACATTTATTTGAATTAATATGTGAAGATGAAAATCTACTTTTTTTGTGAAAAAACGTAAAAATTTAACATTTTTACAAGGAATAAAGTAGAAAAAACACCCCAACACATGTAAAGCAATTTCTTAAGATTATAGCAATACCCCATATGTGGTAATAAACTGCTATTTGGACCCACAGCAGGCCTCAGAAGAGAAGGAGCACCATTTGGATTTTGGATTTCTGATTTTGCTGGAATAGTTTTCAGTGCCGTGTCGCGTTTGCAATGCACTGGAGGGATGAAAACCGTGGAAACCCCCTAATAGTGACCCCATTTTGGAAACTACACCCCTGAAGGAATTTTTCTAGGGGTAAAGTTAGCATTTTGACCCCACAGTTGTTTTGCTGAAGTCATTGGAATTAGTCTGTAAAGGTAAAAATCAACTTTTTTTCTGTAAGAACTCAGAAATTTTTAATTTTTACAAGGAATAAAGGAGAAAAAGAAACCCAACATTTGTAAAAAATTTCTCCTCATTACGTAAATACCCCATATGTGGTAATAAACTGCTGTTTGGACCCACACCGGGGCTTAGAAGGGAAGGGGCACCATTTGGCTTTTGGAGCTCAAATTTAGCTGGAATAGTTTTTGGGTGTCATGTCGAATTTGCAAAGCCCCTGAGAGACCGAAACAGTGGAAGCCCCCAAAAGTAACCCCATTTGGGAAACTACACCACTTAAGGAATCTATCTAGGGGTATAGTGAGCATTTAGGCCCCACACGTCTTTTGCAAAATTTATTAGAATTAGGCCGTGAAAATTAATATCAACATTATTTCCACTAAAATGTTGAATTTTTTCAATTTCACAAAGGATAAAGGAGAAAATGCAACCCAACATTTGTAAAGCAATTTCTCCCGAGTACGGCAATACCCCACATGTGGTCATAAATGTTTTTTCATTGGAAAATAATTAACCCTTTCCGGACTGATCCATGTTTTGTTTTTTGTTTTTCGTTTTTCCTCCCCGCTTTCCGAGAGCCACAACTTTTTTATTTTTCCGTCAATAGAGTGGTGTGAGGGCTTATTTTTTTGCGGGACGAGCTGTAGTTTTTATTGGTACCATTTTTTGGTACATAAGACTTTTTGAGCACTTTTTATTAAATTTTTTAGTAGAGTGAAGGTGACCAAAAAACTGTGATTTTGCCATTTAAAATTCTTTATTTTTCACGGCGTTCACCGTGCGAGTTCAATAATGGCATATTGCAATAGCTTGGACTTTTACGGACGCAGCGATACCAATTTCGTATATTTTTTTTATTTTTTTTACATTACTTTAGAGAAAAAATATGAAAAGTGTTTCTATTTGGACTTTAATATTAGTGGAAAAAATTAAATAAATATTTAACTATTTACTTTTGTTTTTACATATTTTATTAGTCCCCCTGGGAGACTTGAACCAGCAATCGTTAGATCACTGGTAGAATACACTGCAATACTAATGTATTGCAGTATATTGTCATTTTTACAGGCTCCTGTAACAGCGCGATCGCTGTTTCTGTCCGTTAGTCCCCGGTGTCAGCTGTAATACACAGCTGACACCCGCAGCGTATGGCACGGGCTCAGCGAGTGAGACGCTCCATATATCACCCCCCACATCACGACATGCTATTATGTCATGGTGCACGAAGGGTTTAATGTGCAGCCGATGGTGGAAAGTGAAAATTACAATTTTCCACTGATGTGCCATTTTAGTGCACTATATGTTGTGCCCAGTTTGTGCCACAAATACCACAAATAAAATATTAACCGGGTTCTCCCGGGTATGGCGATGCCATATCGGTGGACGTAAATGGCTGTTTGGGCACGCTGTAGGGCTCAGAAGGGAGGGACGCCATTTGACTTTTGGAGCGCAGATTTTGCTTGGTAGTAGCTCTGGCGTTTTGCTGGTATTTCAGTTTATAATGTGGGGGCAAATGTAGGTTGGGCAGAGTACATCAGGGGCATAATAAGAGGGTATAATAATGGGGTAAATAAATAATAATCCGCAGCTATGTGGCCAGTGTTGCACTTATATTATAAATGGCGCCCAATCTTATCCGCTTTTGGAATGCTCTGCACATTTTGCATCGCCATAATCTGGGAGCCGGAACTTTTTTTAGTTTTTCACCACCGGAGCTGCGTGAGGGCTTATTTGTTGCGGGACAATCTGTCATTTTCATTGGTACCATTTTGGGGTACATGCGATTTTGTTGATCACTTTTTATTCCATTTTTCGGCAATCCAGGTGACCAAAAACCATCAATTCTGACAATGATTTTTATTTATTTTTTACAGCGTTCACCCTGGGCTATAAATGACCAATATATTTTATACTGCAGGTCGGTACGATTACGGTGATACCATATTTATATATGTTTTTTTATGTTTTGCAGCGTTTGCGCAATAAAATAACTTATTTAGAAAATAATTTATTTTTTGTGTCACCATATTCTGAGAGCCCTAACGTTTTTATTTTTCAGTCAAAAAAGCTGTGTAAGGGCTTGTTTTTTGCGGGACGCGTTGTAGTTTGTATCGGTACAATTTTGGCGTACATGCGACTTTTTGATCACTTTTTATTGTATATTTTGTGAGGGGTGGTGACCAAAAAATAGTGATTCTCGCTTTGTTTTTCATTTATTTTTTTTGCGGTGTTCACCGTGCGGGAAAAATATTATAGTTTTATAGTTGGGGTCGTTACGAACGCGGTGATACCAAATATGTGTACTTTTTTTTACGTGTTCATTTTTTTTCCTATAATAAAAGACTTATAATAGGAGAAAAAGCAGTTCATGTTTATGTCACCTATAACTTTTATTTTTACACTTTTTTTTAAAACATTTTTATTCTTTTTTTTACTTTTTTCACTTGTCCCACTAGGGGACACTTAGACTTGCAGCTTTGATCGCTGCTGGAATACATTACACTACACACGTAGTGTAATGCATTCCAACTGTCATTGTGACGTGACAGTCACACTGACAGGAAGCCTACGACGACCACCCTCGGGGTGGTCCTCATAGGCTTCTGTACATGGCAACCCGGAAGCCATTGTCTGGCGTCCGGTTGCCATGGGTACGATCGCCAGCCCCCGTGATTTCACATGGGGGCTGCTGATCGGCGCTAAACACCTTAATTGTGGCGTTCAAATCGAACGCCGCAATTAAGGGGTTAACTGCCGAAATCAGCGGTGATAGGCCGCTGATCGGCAACGGGGAATGCAGGGCAGACACCCTGCACAGTTAACCGCCGCTGCGGTGTAGCGCCGCGCGGCGGTTAACTGTTAAAGCACAGACGTAACTGCACGTCAAGGTGCGAGAACTTACTGCACACATTGACGTGCAGTTACGTCAAGCTGCGGGAAGGGGTTAACACCAGCCCTGGGGAAGCTCCTGACATCACTATTCACGGGCAGAGCATCATATTGTGCTCTGTCTGGGGTGAGATGGGGGTTGGGGCTATTTGGGCGACTTATCACACTGTATGGCTATACAGTAGGATACGTTGCAGCCTTCCATCTGTGGTATATATCGGGTGTCCTTTCGATCCTAATTTATTAAGAGATGCAATTAATAATGTGCATCTTTGACCGTTCGTGCGCCAGAAAGTTTAGTGAATGTGTCGGTCCTCGAATCGCCTAGCCCCCTTACACCATTATGTGCCACACATTTTTTAAATAGCGGAGGCGGCATTGCAAATTGTTATGCAAATGTAGCGTGAGCCATAATTTGCAACTTTTTTACGCCATAATACAGCTTTTGATAAATTCCTCTCAATGCATGTAGACATTCTTAGATTTTACTATAGACTTTCAACCAACATCTGGTTGCAGCGTTTCAGTCCCTCCTTAAAAAAAAAAAAAAGACAGTAAAAAAACACCCACAAAAATGTGGATAAATTCTGTGTGTGAAACCGGATTAATGAGGCATACTCTATTTGAAGATATTTGAATCCATATGTCAGTCACTGCCCCTTATGGTCCTGAAAAAGGCACAACACAGTTTATACATACATTTAAATTAGGAATACGATCAGGATAAATAATTTAATAGAGTTTCTGCTTTTCCAGTGAAAAATCTTTATTTTATCTGACTCTGAAAGAATTAAACGTCTTCTGTTTTATATTTAGTAAAATATTGCACAAAATTATTAACAGCTACACTGATGTTAATAATATCTTTGTGTTTAGGTTACTTTTAGGTAGGAAACAGAGGACTGTAATGGGTAACATGATAACTGGTATAAATATCCTTCAGTGTTTAAATAACAGACGATTTTTGATTTACATTTTAGACTAAAATAGGAATTAAGAGAAAATATCCCTGAGCAAAAACACCCACAAATAGGATGACCTAATTTTAGATCTGACAATTTTAACTATTACCCTGAACAAAGGATCTACATGGAAAGAGCATAGTGTTTGTATGGATTATTATAATATAAACTGGTTTATAGAAAATTGAGAAAAATGAGAGAATGAGAATGTCGTGTAAGTTTTGATTATGGAAGGTTTCTTATCAATAATATTTATTCATTTAGTAGAACTCAGCAAACAATTCAAGATATCCTTTTAAGTTTGGAAAAGAAAATGTTAAGTACAATGATTTATTTTAACAAAGTAAACATACACAATTTGAGACATTTTTAAGGTTAAATTGCCTTAAGAAAATATTTCCCTAATATATGTCACGATCTGTGGGTATGTGGACCCACTGGACCGTACCGCCGTAGCAGAATAGCAGCTGGCCAACAGGATACCAAGCCAATGTCTATAGTTTGAAAAAGGGTACCTGTGGTAAAACAGACAGTAGCGAGATTAGGGTCAGATGGGACCTTGGCGGCAGGCAGACACCTGGCGTGGTGTAACACAGAAAGCGTAGTATACAGCGCAACATGACTCCAACTCTCTATGGCACAGGATACAGGTAGCCGGTACGGGAACAATGAGAACTGTAAAACAAGTGACCATTTGTAAATACTAACACGGGTAAACACAACAATACTCAGGCAACGAAGGAAGGGGCAGTGTCCTTCTAATAGTCCAAGGTGATCATGGGTTAATTTAACATACTTTTCAGGTGTGCGCGCACCCTACGGGACACAGTAGAGTGAAGAAGAAGTGATTGCTGGCGTCTCCTGAGGAGATGCGGGCCAGCGCTCACTGATCCATGGCTGCGGACATCGGAAGGTGAGTAATCCCAATGGTCCGCGGCCATAGGTGTCACAATATACATAATCCGATTATCAAAATGTCTCTTTTAACAGCCTGGAGGATGCCACAGAATTAGGAAATGCTTTTTTTTTCAGCTCCTTGTTTGGAACTTTGGTAAGCTGTTGAGTGTATGCAATTACACTGACTAGTATAATTCTATTAGGGTATCATATTGATGATTTAACCACTTGGCGACATCTGCATACCCTTTGGCGACATACATTTATGGTGCTGGACCTATGCACTAAGTGTAAAGCACCATAAATGTATGGCACGGAGATGGTGCAGGCACAGAAGCTGTGCCCGTGCCATCTGCAGCAGGTGTGAGCTGTGTATTACAGCTGACATTCTGCTGCAATGGCTAGGAATCCCTCAGATGTTGCGGTCGATAGCAACTGTGGCATCTAAGTGGTTAGACTCGCTTTGTCAGCCCATTGGCAGACCTGTGACCCAATTGTCGGTTGCAGGCAAATTGCCATGGCAGCCAGAGACCTAAAGAATGCCCCTAGGTCTGCAGTGTATGTTTGCCTATTAGGCCCTGATGATTTTATACTGACAGGCCCCAGTAATCGGGTACCAGCCTGCTTCAAGTAATCCGACACCAGCCTGCTTTAAGTAATTTGGCACCAGCCTGTTTCCAGTAATCCGGCACCAGCCTGCTTCCAGTAATCTGGTACCAACCTGCTTCCAGTAATCCGGCACCAGCCTGCTTCCAGTAATCCGGCACCAGCCTGCTTCCAGTAATCCGCTACCTGCAATCTGACTGTGTCCAGCTGCCACCAAGGTACCATCTACCAGTGACTGTAATACACCTGTGTGTCCAGCAGCTACTCCGTTATGACAGAGTACCCCAGTGTATCCACAACCCCATTGGACGTTACACACTGCAATACGGAAGTATTGCAATGTATTATGTAAGCAATCAAACGATCACTTGGTCCATAGTGAGAATAACAAAAAATGCCAAAAAAGTTAAACAAAATGTGAAGAAAAAGTTAATGCTAATGTATGTGTATCTTAAAAAAGTGCAATAAAAAAAGATACAAATCGTCCCACAAAATATATAAACAGGTCTTCATATAGCTAGGTAAAAAATAAAGAAAAAATAAAGTTATATCTTTCAAAATGCGGTGAGGCAAAAACAAACGGGTTAAAAAGATCTGTCATAGTAACAGGTTTCCATCAAGCAATAATATCAACAGCATGAGAGAGGGAGCTTCACTGAACGAAATACCAAAATGTATTTTCTATGCATATAGAGATATTGAAAATGTGCTTTTATTTCACCAAAGCACAGGCTTCAACACATCATTATTTGATTTTTCATAACCCAAAGTCCCATGCTAATCTTGTGCGTCTTTCATTATTCTGTACACAAGGCTATCGTACCAAGCTTTATACTGGAATAATAGATATGTACAAATAATATGACAGCAAGAATGATATAGCTGCACTCACCATTCTCCAGAAATGAGAAAAAAGAGTTTGTATGAGGAATGTTTCCTTAAAAAGATAGATAAGACACACATAGTATATTTACACAAGTGAAATCAATCTTCACGTAGGGTGTAGCAGCACAATGCGCTGTTCGGATACTGAAGGAGGCAAGAGTATGGCTTCCATTTACTCTTTATGCAACATGTCTAAATATGTCTTGTAAAATGTGAGTGTTGGTATTGTGTACAGGATCCAGGAAGTACACATGCTAAAACTAACATTGCATATTCATTGTATATTGTGGTTCTTTTCACATCATTTCAATCATGTATTACATTCCAACACAATT
This sequence comes from Rhinoderma darwinii, assembly GCF_050947455.1. Taxonomy (NCBI): domain Eukaryota; kingdom Metazoa; phylum Chordata; class Amphibia; order Anura; family Rhinodermatidae; genus Rhinoderma; species Rhinoderma darwinii. Next base: position 170,304,743 of record NC_134688.1, on the reverse strand, counting down.
GACAAAACAAAGCCAATTAATAATTTGCAGGAAATGTCAGTTTGCTTACTCCCTGATAACAGAAACCTGCTGGCATCATCACAAGCATTCTAAAATCAAACATTCGACTTTAACAAATGCCTTACATTAAAACTGCTAAAGAAATACTGCAAAAGAATAAACGCAACACACACACACACACACACACACACACACATAAACACACGCACACACACTATATTTCAAGTGTTTTTTAATGCCAGAAATTCAAGCATTTTTCATTGCCTTTCATTGGGTTTTTCACATCACTTTTATGATTTTTTTTAATTTTGTAATATTTTGAACATTCGTTTTTTTTCTAGTGTTTGTGAAATTCTATAGAAAAGCCTATGGTAATAACAAACACCAGAAATAAACACCATGTTGCATTTTGAGAAAAATGCCGCTGATCCTAAGGACGCAACAAAAATGCCACAAGCCAAAATTTGAAGTGTTTTCAATATTTCACAAAACCATGGGTGATAATATGAAGTTGGGCTGCGCTATTGATTCCGTCATTAAAACGTCAACCTGCCGGAATGGTGATGAACGGAAACCATCAGCAATGTTTCCGTCACCATTGATATCAATGGTGACCGAAACGGAAGCTGTGGTTTCAGTTTGACTTTCCGTTGTGGGGTTCACCCGACGGAGACCTCCGACGAAACCCCGGAACGGAAAGCCAGCTCTGATGTGAACAGGCCCTCAGAAGGTCTGGATCGCAATTGGCATTCCTATTTATCCCAAAGGTGTTGGATGGAGTTGAGGTCAGGGCTCCGTGCAGGCCACTTGAGCTCCACCATACTAAACTGTTCACACCATGTCGTCATGTACATAGATTTGTGAACAGGGATATATGCTGGAACAGTAAAGGGACTTCCCCAAGCTGTTGACACAAAGTTGCCTTACCAAATCCTAAAAACAGCCCCAGACCATTATCTCTCCTCCTCCAAATTTTATAGTAGGCTCTAGAGATGAGGAAATCGATTCTATACAAATCGTTATGAATTTCCCAAAAGATTCGGATTTTGGAGAATCTGAAATTTTTGGCATTTGTTCTGCACAAAACTCTTAAAATGGCGGCCGCCATTTTACAGATCAGAAGACACAGAAAATAAGGATCATATGATGTGGGAGGCAGTCCTTGGGCTACCCCATAATGCCTTGCAGGCAGCCCTCCCAGGAGTATACTGTAGGTGTGAGTCACTAATGACTCAGTGGACGACAATCATATGAATCATAGCCTCCAAAAACAGCACAACCAGGAAATACTGCTACTTTGTTGGGGGAGAGAAATAGGAGTGAAAGGACATCAGACAGAGAGTAAGAGATTGTAAAACGCAGAATACAGATATATAGTGGATTAGTGTCAGTGAGTGTGCTTCATAGTGAGGAAAAGATAATAGATAGATAGATTTACAATAATTTGATAGAGAGATAGATTTTAGAGAGAGATAGGAGTCAGTCAGTGTCAGTGTGTTAGGTAGGCACAGGCAGCCATTGCTGTGAGTGAGTGCTGCTGCAGCTATGCAATTCTTACATTAATTTGTGAATCACCATTCTTCATGATATTATATCTTCTTCAATAATATCAACCCCAGTGCATGCCGCTGCCTTCTGGAATAGACTTCATGGATGTGACATCATTAATTGTTTTGCATTTATCTAATAGTGCCATAAAAAAATAGCACATTATTCTGCGTTAAGCAGTTACACAGCGCCATTATACTTCAGTCTTTTTTAAAAAGCATAAAAAATCCACAGTGCAGTGTGTTTTTAAACAGGCTGTTTCTTACCACTGGCTGCTATCTGTATACCCATAGCCATATATGTTGCTGTCACTTTGACATTACTAATGCTGTCTTGCCTTTAAAGATCTCCAAAGGGGTTATATACAGTCTTAGAAGACCTCAGAGTGTCTTATTCGACTTTTCATGGAAATCAGGGCACTTTTGATTCCCGACAAATTTATTCGGACCGAATCTAAAGTGACGGCCGATTCGCTAGAATTGGACCCAGAAATTCGCTCATTTCTGGTAGGCACAATGCATTCCAGTAGGTAGCATGCTTCTGGCATCTACAAAACCCAGATTTGTCCATCACATTGCCAGATAGTGAAAGATGATAGTTTTTTCCTCACCATAGTCAGTATTATTGACAGATCTTTCCTTACTTGTGCATCTTATGGCCACATTTACAAATCTTCCCCGTAGTGTATACATTAGGACTTCTAGTTTTATTCTGGCAATTCTCTTCTTTCCTATTCTGCTTTTTTTTTTTAAAGATACATTTCTTCAGTAGTGCTCTATACTCTAATAAATAATTAAATCATGTATACGGTTGCTATTTTTATCGGTTTTTATCATGGTAATATTTCAGTAGTATAGAACATTAGGGTGGCAGGTGCTTGTGTTATTATAGGAGAATGTCACATTTATATTTTCTTACTTAACCTGCATGTTGACATGACCTAAATTGATAAAGCTGCAATATCAATGTATTATTCTTCTACTTTTTATTTACATGTTGAAATCATTTCCAATATCACACATGATGAAACTTTCTCGCACAAAGTAAAAAATAGCTTGAAGATCCCATCATGAATAAAAGATATAATGATAGTATTGATGAATATTAGAGAAAAACAGACACTTGAATCAGAGCTGTAAATTATTTAGAGTTTCCATTATAAATTTGCTCCTTTAACAAACCTCCGAAATGATAATTTAAGCTGTGGTCTATACATCAACCTTAAACAACAAGTAAATAATGTCAACATTGGATATCAGTGCATCTTTAATACTGAGCTGTGCATCTTTTCTGTCAGAACAGGAAATAGGAATGATTACTTGGCTGTGAGTTATATCAAAACCATGAAAATGTACGTTATAGATTACTCAAAGTGAAGGTATATCCACCGATTACTCAGACAAACTTTAAACCTTCAACTTGGAATATAAATGAGAATCTTTCTTAGTTGCCTCTAAATCTTAACTTTATAAAGATACATAGAGAACACACCATATGAATTTTACAGAGCAATGTTCTTCCGGGAGCAGAGATAAAACACAGATCAGCTGTGGAGCAGGGAATGCAATTTTATGAAATGGTCAACTCAGTAATATTTTTGGTTATTTTTGGTCTTACGTGGATTAAATAGATCACTACCAAATAACAATGTCTAAAGAGATCAATATCATGCAACAAAGCAGGGTATGGACATGTACAGCAATAAAAATGACCATCATCAATAGCACAAACTGAGACTCACATAGAAATACAAGGACATGCAAAGAGTTGCACCTTGATCTATTGTCAAAAAAAGTAGAATCTTTAAAAATCTAGCATTACAAAGCAGCTATTCAGAGGAATAACTATCCATGTAAAATATGGATGGCTAGAGTCCACCAGGCTGAGAACTTGCCACGATCTAGGGGTATGTGGACCCACTAGGCCGCTTCAACAGAGTGGAGAGGCAGTTGGCCAAGTCACAGTCAATGCAAAAAGTCTATACAAAGAGTTGGTAGCACAAGGGTACCTGACATAGTCCAGACAATGGGGCTAGATGTGGTAGTTTGTGCCGGACATGGAGAATGATACCAGGAGTCGCAGATGACACCAGACGTGGCGTATAGCAGTAGGCGTAGCAGGTTGCGCCAGACGTGGCGGATGACAGCAGGCAGCATAACACGACTTCAACACTAGGCAGGCTCAGGAACAAAACAGCACAGGATACAGAATACAGGTAGCAGGGCACGGGAACACTAGGAGCAGGATAACACTGAGGGACCATTTGCGTTACAGACATGGGAAGACTACAACAATGCTCAGGCAAGGAGTGAAAGGGAAGGACCCTTTTTATAGTTCAGGGTGATCTGGAGATAATTAATTAATTACATATGCGCGTGCTGGCCCTTTAAGGCCAGGAACTAGCGCGGTTGCGCCCCCTAGTGGACACTACAGGGCAGGACAGCCGCATGTGCTGATGTCTCCGGGGAGGGAAACGTCAGCAGGAAGAGAAAGATCTGCGGTCGTCAGGTAAGTGGAGACTGCGGTCCGTGACTGCGGCCATTACAGACACTAATATGCCTCAAGAGGGCATATGGATAGAGGTTGTATTAATGTTACTACCCCTTTAACTTCTTGTAGTCAAATAATATAAATTGAATGTAACATTTTTAAACCCCTTAAACAAATTGTCAACCATTGTAATAATACACATTTATGCCAAAAGAAGAAAAAAACTGAAGGGGAACATGCTACAACAAAAAAAGAATACTAGAGAGAGCATACAAGAGAAAGAGGAAAGGTAAGAATAATTTAATGAAAAAACCTAACACTGAAAATCTGCCGCATTTTCATCATGTCTGGAAGTGGCTTAAAGAGGCTCTGTCACCACATTATAAGTGGCCTATCTTCTACATAATGTGATCGGCGCTGTAATGTAGGTAACAGCAGTGGTTTTTATTTAGAAAAACAATCTATTTTCACTAAGTTATGACCTATTTTAGATTTATGCTAATTACTTTTTTAATGACCAACTGGGTGGGTTTTACTTTTGACCAAGTGGGCGTTGTGGAGAGAAGTGTACGACGCTGACCAATCAGCGTCATACACTTCTCTCCATTCATTCCATTTGTACTTAGCACAGCGTGTGCTGTCATATACTCAGACATTAACGTTACTGAAGTGTCTTGAGAGTAAATAGACATCGCATCCAACCAGGACGGGATGTCTATTAACAGTTCTCCAGCACCCGGGGCAAAGATTCAGTTTGGCGCCCCCCCTCTTTCCCGACATCTCCTTCCCCCTCGCCGTGTTTGTTTTCTCTACCAATCAATGACGTGTCATTTCTTTTCCACATTTCTTTTTATATAACTCGAGCATAAAAAAATGTGTACATTTTACAAGCAATATAGTTCTCTATAGAACACTAGAAGAGTGCTCAGTACATATATACAGCTCCAAGCTCCAGAACCAAGCTCAATACATATATACAGCTCCAGAACAAAGCTCAATACATATATACAGCACCAGCACAAATACAGCTCAATTTAGTGAAACCCCTGACATATAGGTTCACACTAAATGGTTTCCAGCTCCCAGCATGGCCCGAACAATGGTAAGGATATGCTGGGAGATGCGGTTTCACAAAAAATAAATCATATCATAATCATCTCGCTGCAGATCATACAGTGACTACAGTGCTGGTTAGATGCAGAATGAACATTTACATTAAGTGACTCACCGGTGACGTCTCAGATTCAAGTTCTTTTTCTCCATCCGGTCCAGACCTCTATGATGACTTCTCCCGGTCACAGCCCATTTCTACAGTTTGTCTTCAGCTTCTCACTTTTCCAACATTTCTACACCTATAAATAAAGATAAAGTTATCATTATACCACACACTACGCCCCTAAATATAATAGCGCCATACACTGCACCTCTAATTATAATAGCACCATACACCGTGTCCCACAAACACACACTGTGCCCCCTGTAGATAGTGCCCCCATAGAGCCCCCTGTAGATAGTGCCCCCATATAGGCCACCACTGTATATAGTGTCCCACAAATAGCTCCCCTTATAGTGCTCTACAGATAGCCCACCCCTGTATATAGCCCCCCTGTAGATATAGCCCACCCCTGTATATAGTGCTCCACCTATAGTTCACCCCTGTATATAGTGCTCCACCCCTGTATATAGCCCCCCTGTAGATATAGCCCACCCCTGTATATAGTGCTCCACCTATAGTTCACCCCTGTATATAGTGCTCCACCCCTGTATATAGCTCCCCTTTCGATATAGCCCACCCCTGTATATAGTGCTCCATAGATCGCCCACCCCTGTATATAGCCCCCTGTAGATATAGCCCACCCCTGTATATAGTGCTCCATAGATCGCCCACCCCTGTATATAACCCCCTGTAAATATAGCCCACCCCTGTATATAGCCCCCCTGTAGATATAGCCCATCCCTGTATATGGTGCTCCATAGATAGCCCACCCCAGTATATAGCCCCCCCTGTAGATAGACACCCCCCGTAGATAAAGCCCCCATGTAGATAAAGCCCCCCTGTAGATAAAGTCCCTTTTGTAGATAAAGCCCCCGTGTAGATAAAGTCCCCCCCATGTAGATAAAGCCCCCCTATAAATAAAGCCCACCCTGTAGTTAAAGTCCCCCCCCTGTAGATAATGGCACACACTTTTTTATTACAATAAAAAAAAAAACTGTTCAAACTCACCTTAATCCCGCTCCCACGCCGTCCAGCAGCCATGGAGACCTGCTCTCTTCTGCGCAGGTCTCCTGGGGTTTGAACGAAGCGTCTATGAAAGGCGCTGATTGGCTGGGCAGGATGACTTTGCCTGTCACTCAGCGCCTTTCAGCAACGGAAGCGCGATAGCCCTTCTCTGGTACAAAAGAGCTGAGTAGCAACGGAACTTACCAGGCTATTCATTTCTTCTAATTGTACCTGTGTCCTATAGACACAGGTACAATTATAGTGCAGGAGGATAGATGCAAATCAGCAGCACAAGTTCCAAAAATTCAAAACGGGTGCACGCCTCCTGGGTCACAGTCCAAAAATGACCCCTCAATTTGGACAAAAGAAAGTGAGGCAGCACTACCAAATATTTGGAAAAAGATCCTTTTATTCCAAGTGCGACGTTTCAGCTGAAACGTCGCACGTGGAATAAAGGATATTTTTCCAAATATTTGGTAGTGCTGACTCACTTTCTTTTGTCCATATAGTGCAGGAGGAGGGGGCACTGGCGCCCCCCTCTAAGTTGCGCCCGGGGCACATGCCCCGCCTGTCCCCCCCTAGCTACGCCCCTGCTATTAAACACTCCCGACACCTCGGTAACGTTTTTGTGGGACTTACAGCACAGCAAGCATGATCTCGCAGGATCATTCTATAAATGACGGTAAGCGTGTTCTCGAGTAAGTGACACACAAACGTTACTTAAGTGTCAGGAGTGTTTAATAGACATCGTGTCCTGGCTGGAAGCGATGTCTATTTATTCTCAAGACACTTCAGTAATGTTAATGTGGGTGTATGTGGCAGCACAGCGAGTTCACGATGTGAAGAGTACAAATGGAATGAATGGAGAGAAGTGTATGACGCTGATTGGTCTTTAAGAATTGTACAGTACATGCCTTTTAGGCAGTTAGATGTCTCCCTGTTATTCCCTCTCTGCTCTTACAACATGCAACTTCACAGACACACAGAGAGTCCATCCTGTTCCTCGTTAGGGGTATACTTATTGAGGGTTTCCTAGTATCTGGAAATCCCCTCTGAGCTGTTCATGTGGAGTTTGATGATAAAATTCTTTCTGACGCCACTAGAGGGAACTCACTATATATGGATTTACTATAGAGTTTAATGGCATCTATATAAATCCCTATGCAGTGAACTCCCCCTAGTCGTGGCTGCAGGCAGACAGAATTTTATCATGTAACTCTATGGCTGTAACAATGCTGCCGACACAGCACACATAATAATAATCAGTAGTAATGCAGTGCAAATAGCACTTAAGGAGTTGCAATTTGAGAAGTTGCAGTGCATCAAGCTGAAATAAGGAATAGCTATAATTGGGTAGGTGCAGAAGCTGTGGTCAGTCGTATGAGGAGTTTGGTACACAGAACAGCAATAGTGGTTTAACCATAGTAAAGCAGAATTACTGGCAAACCATAATAATTGCAGCGCCGGCATCCGCTGGTTTCGCTGACCTCAGCAGCTGCCATCCTCGTTGTCCTAGTGTGCATCAGGAAAATTGACCCCACCCTATCCCAGCGCACCCTGGACTTTAAAAGGAGCCCTCCCCACTATCTCTTTGCCTGAGCAATGATGTGTCTTACCAATTGTTTCTCTGCAAAAGTTCCTTAGCCATATCCTGTATCCCACATTCAGTATCCCATATCCAGTAACCGTGTCCGGTGTCCGAGCCAAGTCAAGTGTGCGAGACGACTGCACTATCCGTGTCCGGTGTCAGTGCCAAGTCTCGTGTCCGAGACGACTCTGCTATCTGTGTCCGGTGTCCGTGTCAATTCAAGTGACCGAGACGCCTTCAGTATTCAAGTCTGGTGTCCATGTCAAGTCAAGTGTCCGAGATGACTTCAGTCTTCAAGTCTGGTTATCCAGCACAAATCTGCTTCTGATAGTCCAGAACAAGCCTGCTTCCAATTGTCTGGTACAAGCCAGCTACCCAGGTACTCTAGCCCTAGTGTCTATCATAGACTTTCCTTTGGACTAACTGCTACTCCGGTTGCCTGTATTGTCTCCCTCCTCTGTGGCAAAGCTCTGGCATGGGCGAACCTATCTGGGAACGTGAGAGGCCGCAATCTTCCAACCCACAGCTATTCCTGGAAAATTTTCACATAGTGCTTGAAGAACTGGGCTGAACGTCTTCTGCAGCTGCTTTACTTTTAATTCTCCGCCATGTGGAGTCGACGATTGGAGAGTACGCTGTCCAGTTCCGTACTTTGGCAGCAAAGCTTTGCCTAGAATAATGAGGCATTGGTGGCAGCCGTAGGGAAAAAAGATCTTACATACTGGCACCTAGGTTCCAGAGACCTCTGCTACATCCCTCGGTTATTGTCCTTAAAGAGCCGATGTAAGCAGACAGACTCAGACTCTCTGACCAGGAGCGGCAGCACAAAGTCAGCAGGATTATGTTTGTACTGTGGCCATAAGGGTCATTTTGTGTGTCAATGCCCCCAGAAGCCGGGAAACTCCAGCACCTAAGGTTGGTAGGAGAGACTACCCTAGGTACATCAACGCCTGCTGCAAAATTCTCTCTCAAATGATCAATTCCTGTGACAATCTCCTCTGGTGAAGACTTGCACTCCGTTTCCGCTTATCTGGAGTCTGGAGCAGCTGCAAATTTCCACTTGCCCTCGACTCCTCTGGAGAAACCACCAGCAGTTGCTTCGGTGAATAGTCAATCTCTGCCAGTCTCAATTCTTTCCATTACTGAACCTCTGAAGTTGCAAGTGGGAGTTCTTCAATTGGAACTAATAGCTTTTTATGTTCTGCCAAAAGCTATTAATCATATCATGCTTGGACTACCTTGGCTTCATCAACACGCTCCTGCACTCGACTGGAATTCCTCAGTTACTCGCTGGTCTGCCTACACATTATGCCTGTGTTAAGGATCTGCCAGGCATAGCTTCTGTATCCACGCTCATAGGTAATCAGTCTGCGCCTGCTTCTATGTCTGTGAGACTGACTCCATCTTCCACCACTCAGGATGGCAGGCTTTGGAGTGGGAGAGCCTATCACAGCCTGGCCAGACGGAGCTAGCTCCCGCCCTCTGTCTATTTATACCTGCCTTTCCTGTCCCTCCTTTGCTTGTGATTCTTCTCTGCTGGTTTCCTGGCCCTGCTGCAGCTTCTGTACTATTTGACCCTGCTTCATATGACCCTGGCTTACTGACTACTCTTCTGCTCTGCGTTTGGTACCTCGTACACTCCTAGTGTGACTCCGCTCGTTTACTTGTATTGTTGCTCACGGTGTTGCCGTGGGCAACTGCCCTGTTTCCCTTTGTTCTGTGTTTCCTTGTCTGGTTGTCTGTCGTGCACTTACTGAGTGTAGGGACCGTCGCCGAGTTGTACCCCGTCGCCTAGGACGGGTCGTTGCAAGTAGGCAGGGACTGAGTGGCGGGTAGATTAGGGCTCACTTGTCTGTATCCCTATCCCTGTCATTACATAATCACAAGCCCATATACCTAGTCTACCCTGGTCCCGCACACCACTATGGACCCCCTTGAGACCCTGGTTCAGCAAATGCAGGGTCTCTCCCTACAGGTCCAGGCCCTGGCTCAGAGGGTCAACCAGCCTGATTCTACCATGGTAGTGCCCCTCACCTCACCTCTTGAACCCCACCTTAAGTTGCCTGACCGGTTCTCAGGGGACCGGAAGACTTTTCTCTCCTTTCGGGAGAGTTGTAGGCTCTATTTTCGTTTAAAACCCCACTCCTCAGGTTCTGAGAGCCAGCGGGTGGGTATAATTATGTCCCGGCTCCAGGAAAGGCCCCAAGAATGGGCCTTCTCCTTGGCTCCTGACGCCCCTGAACTTTCCTCCGTTGATCTTTTCTTTTCTGCTCTCGGACTCATTTATGACGAGACTAACAGGACTGCCTTTGCTGAGAGTCAGCTGGTGACCTTACGTCAGGGTAAGAGACCTGTTGAGGAGTATTGCTCTGACTTTAGGAAGTGGTGCTTAGCTTCTCGGTGGAATGACCCTGCCTTAAGGTGCCAGTTTAGGTTGGGTCTGTCGAACGCCCTGAAAGACCTGCTAGTTAGCTATCCCTTTTCTGACTCCCTAGACCAGGTTATGGCTTTAGCGGTACGACTTGACCGACGTTTCAGGGAACGACAACGTGAACGTTTATGTGTTTTCTCCTCTGACTCCCCCATGATGCCTCCCAAGGTTCCGTTGCTTCGTTCTTCCACAGAAGACTCGGAGGTACCTATGCAACTCGGGGCCTCCGTGTCCCCCCAACAACGTAGAGACTTCCGCAGGAAGAATGGTCTCTACTTCTATTGTGGGGATGACAAGCATCAAGTGAACACCTGTCCTAGGCGTAAGAATAAGCAGCCGGAAAACTTCCGCGCCTAAGTGATCATCGGGGAGGTCACTTGGTCGCACAGGTATTTCCCGTAAATATGTAACGTAATAAAATCTTGCTTCCCTTTTAGGTCTCTTTTGGTGGTAGGTCTGCTACTGGCAGTGCCTTCGTGGATTCTGGGTCGTCTGCTAATATCATGTCTGTGGAATTTGCTATGTCTCTAGCTATGCCTTTGATTGATTTGCCTAAACCTGTCCCGGTAGTGGGTATCGACTCCACTCCTCTTGCTAATGGTTATTTTACACAGCATACCCCTGTTTTTGAACTCCTTGTTGGCTCCATGCATTTGGAGCAGTGCTCTGTACTGTTGATGCAGGGATTATCGTCCGATTTGGTTTTAGGCCTTCCCTGGTTGCAGTTGCATAATCCCACGTTTGACTGGAATACTGGGGATCTTACCAAATGGGGTAATGAATGCTTGACGTCAGGTTTTTCTGTTAATTCTATTTCTCCCCCTGAGGAGGTGAACACGCTTCCTGAGTTTGTTCAGGACTTCGCTGATGTTTTCTCTAAGGAGGCCTCCGAAGTGTTACCTCCTCATAGAGAATACGATTGTGCTATCGACTTGGTACCAGGAGCTAAGCTTCCTAAGGGTAGGATATTTAATCTCTCTTGTCCCGAACGTGAAGCCATGAGAGAGTATATCCAGGAATGCCTGGCCAAGGGTTACATTCGCCCCTCTACTTCTCCGGTAGGTGCTGGCTTCTTCTTTGTAGGGAAGAAGGATGGTGGTCTTAGGCCATGCATTGACTACCGTAACTTGAATTAGGTCACTGTAAGGAACCAGTATCCCCTTCCTTTGATTCCTGATCTCTTTAATCAGGTTCAGGGGGCCCAATGGTTCTCTAAGTTTGATCTACGGGGGGGCGTATAGCTTTATCCACATCAAAGAGGGGGATGAATGGAAGACTGTGTTTAACACGCCCGAAGGTCATTTCGAATACTTCGTCCTGTCCTTTGGGTTGTGTAATGCTCCCGCGGTCTTCCAGAATTTCATAAATGAGATTTTAAGAGATTACCTGGGGGTATTTCTTGTAGTGTACCTTGATGACATACTTGTGTTTTCCAAGGACTGGTCCTCCCACATTGAGCATGTCAGGAAGGTGCTCCAGGTCCTTCGGGAAAACAAACTGTTTGCGAAGACCGAAAAATGTGTGTTTGGGGTGCAGGAGATACCATTTTTGGGTCAAATCCTCACTCCTCATGAATTCCGCATGGACCCCGCCAAGGTCCAGGCTGTGGTGGAATGGGTCCAACCTGCCTCCCTGAAGGCGTTACAGTGCTTCTTGGGGTTCGCTAATTATTACAGGAGATTTATTGCTAACTTCTCGGTCATCGCTAAGCCTCTTACGGACCTCACTCGCAAGGGTGCTGATCTCCTCCACTGGCCTCCTGAGGCTGTCCAGGCTTTTGAGGCCCTTAAGAAGTGCTTTATTTCGGCCCCGGTGTTGGTTCAGCCCAACCAAATGGAGCCATTTATCGTGGAGGTTGACGCGTCCGAGGTGGGAGTGGGTTCTGTCTTGTCCCAGGGTACCAGGTCCCTCACCCATCTCCGTCCCTGTGCCTACTTCTCCAGGAAGTTTTCGCCCACTGAGAGTAACTATGATATTGGCAACCGCGAACTCTTAGCCATTAAATGGGCATTTGAAGAGTAGCACCACTTCCTGGAGGGGGCTAGGCACCAGGTAACGGTCCTTACCGACCACAAGAATCTGGTTTTCCTAGAATCGGCCCGGAGGCTAAACCCGAGACAAGCTCGATGGGCGTTATTTTTTACCAGATTCAATTTTTTGGTTACCTATAGGGCTGGGTCTAAAAATATTAAGGCTGATGCACTGTCGTGTAGCTTCATGGCCAGCCCTCCTTCGGAGGAAAATCCTGCTTGTATTTTGCCTCCAGGTATAATCATTTCCTCTATTGATTCTGATTTAGTCTCTGAAATTGCTGCTGATCAAGGTTCAGCTCCCGGGAACCTTCCTGGGAACAAGCTGTTTGTTCCCCTGCAATTCCGGCTAAGGGTACTTAGGGAAAATCATGACTACGCACTATCTGGTCATCCAGGCATCCTGGGTACCAAGCACCTCATTGCCAGAAACTATTGGTGGCCTGGGTTGCCTAAAGACGTTAATGCCTATGTCGCCGCTTGTGAGGTTTGTGCTAGGTCCAAGACTCCCAGGTCCCGACCAGCGGGCTTACTACATTCTTTGCCCATTCCCCAGAGACCTTGGACCCATATCTCCATGGATTTTATCACCGATTTGCCTCCATCTCAAGGCATGTCGGTGGTGTGGGTTGTAGTAGACCGCTTCAGTAAGATGTGCCACTTTGTGCCCCTCAAAAAACGACCCAATGCTAAGACGTTAGCTACCTTGTTTGTCAAACACATCCTGCGTCTCCATGGGGTCCCTGTCAATATTGTTTCTGACAGAGGGGTACAATTTGTTTCTTTGTTTTGGAGAGCCTTCTGTAAAAAGTTGGAGATTGATCTGTCCTTCTCCTCTGCCTTCCATCCTGAAACTAATGGCCAAACCGAGAGGACTAATCAGTCTCTAGAACAATATTTAAGGTGTTTTATCTCTGACTGTCAATATGATTGGGTCTTATTCATTCCCCTCGCCGAATTTTCCCTTAATAACCGGGTCAGTAACTCGTCAGGGGTCTCCCCTTTTTCTGTAATTTTGGGTTTAATCCACGGTTCTCCTCCGTTTCACCTGGTAGTTACAACAATCCCGAGGTAGAGGTCGTTCATCGGGAACTGTGCACAGTCTGGGCCCAGGTTCAGAAGAACCTAGAGGCGTCCCCGAGCATACAAAAAACTCAGGCAGATAGAAGACGTTCTGCTAACCCCTTGTTTATGGTCGGGGATCTGGTGTGGTTATCGTCTAAGAACTTGCGCCTTAAAGTCCCGTCCAAGAAGTTTGCTCCCCGGTTTATAGGGCCGTACAAGGTCATTGAAGTCCTCAATCCTGTCTCCTTCCGACTGGAGTGGCCTCCATCTTTTCAAGTACACGACGTGTTTCATGCCTCCCTCCTTAAACGCTGCTCCCCGTCCTTGGCTCCCTTGAGGAAACCTCCTGTCCCCGTTCTCACCCCTGAGGGGGTAGAATTCGAGGTGGCCAAGATTGTGGAAAGCAAGATGGTCCAAGGCTCCCTCCAGTACCTGGTCCATTGGAGAGGATACGGGCCTGAGGAGAGGACTTGGTTACCCGCCCGGGATGTTCACGCTGGGGTATTGGTCAGGAGGTTCCACCTTCATTTCCCCAATAAAGCAGGTTCATCTAGAAAGTGTCCGGTGGCCCCTCATAAAAGGGGGGTACTGTTAAGGATCAGCCAGGCACAGCTTCTGTATCCACGCCCATAGGTAATCAGTCTGCACCTGCTTCTATGTCTGTGAGACTGACTCCATCTTCCACCACTCAGGATGGCAGGCTTAGGAGTGGGAGAGCCTATCACAGCCTGGCCAGACGGAGATAGCTCCCGCCCTCTGTCTACTTATACCTGCCTTTCCTGTCCCTCCTTTGCTTGTGATTCTTCTCTGCTGGTTTCCTGGCCCTGCTGCAGCTTCTGTACTATTTGACCCTGCTTCATATGACCCTGGCTTACTGACTACTCTTCTGCTCTACGTTTGGTACCTCGTACACTGCTGGTTTGACTCGGCTCGTTTACTTGTCTTGTTGCTCACGGTGTTGCCGTGGGCAACTGCCCTGTTTCCCTTTGTTCTGTGTTTCCTTGTCTGGTTGTCTGTCGTGCACTTACTGAGTGTAGGGACCGTCGCCCAGTTGTACCCCATCGCCTAGGGCGGGTCGTTGCAAGTAGGCAACTGAGTGGCGGGTAGATTAGGGCTCACTTGTCTGTTTCCCTATCCCTGTCATTACAGCCTGTTTTGCAGATGTCTTCTGTAAGACGGAGGCTGAGTTATTTCCTCCCCATCGTCCATAGGATTGTCCAATTGAATTGCTCCCTGAAGCTTCACCTCCTCGTGAACGGCTTATCCTTCTCCTTGCCTGAGACCCAAGCTATGTCGGCCTACGTCAAGTAGAACTTCGAGAGGTGGCTTATCAGGAAGTCTGCTTCTCCAGCCGGAGCAGGCTTCTTCTTCGTAGAAAAGAAAGATGGATCTCTCTGGCCACATCTTCCGGGATCTATTGTATGTCTGTGCGGTGGTATATCTGGACAACATCTTGATTTTTTCACCAGATCTGCTGACTCACCGGAAGCATGTTCACCAAGTTCTGTTGCGGTTAAGAAGGAATAGTCTCTATGCTAAATTTGAAAAGTGCATATTTGAAAATAAATCCTTGCCCTTTCTGGGCTATATAATTTCAGATCATGGACTCCAGATGGATCCGGAGAAAGTCCAACTTAGAGTAGCCACGTCCTCAAGGTTTCCGTGCCATACAGAGATTTCTTCAGTTCATCACAAACTACCGCTCCTATTTCTGCTCTTACAAAGAAGGGAGTGAACTGCAGAATGAAACTACTTCATTGGGGAACGTGAGTTACTGGCCATTAAATTAGCCTTGGAAGAATGGAGGCATTTGAGGGTGCTGCTCATCCTATTATCATCTACACTGATCACAAAAACCTCATTTATTTACAGTCTGCACAACAACTGAACCCTCGTCAAGCCAGATGGTCATTGTTCTCTGCCAGATTTCAGTTCCTGCTTCATTTCCATCCTACTGATAAAAATATAAAGGCTGATGCACTGTCTCAATCGTTTGAGACAGTTGATTTAGATGAGGATCCTCCACATATCATTGATCCTTCTAGGATTATTTATGGGAACCCTCTGCAGATCAAAGACATTTAAGGGGTCTGAACTTGGGTCTGAATAATATAGGAGTCTGATCTTGGGTCTGATTAGTTTAGATGGTATGACCTGGGGCCTGTTTAACTTATGGGGTTTGATCAATTAACCTAGGGGTCTGGTCTGGGGTTCAACTTTATGTGTGTTGCTACAGAGGCTAGGATTGATTGGCTGTAAAAGTGAGGGGACGAAAATGTTTCAGCATACTAAGAAAATCGTTTAGAGAAGAAAGAGAATATCTACAATCAGAGAAGATGTCACCTGTAAGTCACTGGATTTATAAAGGAGCTGACACCTCTCATAACATGTCTGTTATTTCATAGTAAAAGTTTATATTCCCCATGAGATAACAATTTTTGAGCATCTTTACTTAGAACTGAGTATTGTGACGTTCCTCTGGTATTCCTTCTGGAAATGTATGAATAAGACCTAGCCTGCATGTAGACTATGTGTAATGCAACTAATTAATATTAACTATGGAGCTACAGTTGTCTTGTGGACTGCAGCTGTCACTCGATATTTAAAATCAATCAGTAGTGCTACAAAAAGTCTCTGTGCAGCCCACGCCTAATTGACCTGAGTGTTACAATTCCTCTCGTTGATAAGATGTATCTTTACACATGAGTCTGATACTGTCAGCAATGTTTGGACAGTGTCAGAGAGTGTAGGTACACAGACCTTTGACAAGAGGAATGGTAACACCAAGTTGTCAATTTATTTATATATTTCTGGGAGGAATAACAGAGGAATGGCACAATAGAGAGCTTTAAGAAAATGTGCTCCAGAATTGTAATTTTGGGGGTAATACAAGTATTTACTAATATAGTGTAATGTCCGTGGCTGCGGGCTGTCAGCTGCAACCTCCCCCTGACAGCCGCAGCCACGAGTCGGCAAGCGCTGGCCCCAGCCTCCTCCTCAGGAGACGCCAGCGCTCGCGTCCACTCACCTCTGTCAGATCCCGAAGGGTGCGCACGCACGCTCGTGCCCGCTCTTCAAGGGACAGCGCGCGCACCGGACCTCATGGATGAACTTTGACCCGTGAGTATCCTGGACTATAAGAGGGGTCCAGCCCCCTAGTTCTATGCCTGAGCGTTGTTGTGTTCCCTATAGTTTGTCTATGTGATGGCCTCCTAGTGTGTTTCCTGTTCCAGTCCCTGTTACAGTCCCTGCCCCTGTACCTATACTTGTTTCCAGTTCCTGTTCCTAGCAATCCATACCTTCCTGGTTTAGCACTGAGCTGTGCCAAAGTCGTGCCGTGCTGCATCCACGTATCACCAGCTTCACCTCGCCTGACGTCTGCCTGCTTCTAAGTCCCAGCCGAGCCTGCCCTGCTGCTGTCTGAGCTGACACAGGTACCTATAGAACTATAGACATTCACCTGCTCCCTGTTGGCCAGCTGCCTTACCGCCAAGGCCCAGTGGGTCCACAGACGCTTCGTGACATATACACATGTCACAGAGCTAAAAGGTCCTATTTACTAGTTTTGTATTCTGCCTGTGTATGTCAAATCAGTGCTGTATTCTCTTGTTTGGTCTTCAGAAGTATAATACTCTGCCGACTGCCAGTGTAGAACTGGTATCTGACCACTATATGGTCACTGTATGGCGGTATTATTGGTTATATGACTGAAAAAGTGAGTGTAGGTCTGTCTTTGAGCATATAATGAAGTATTTTTTTTGTTTTACTTTAATTCTCATATTTGTGTTGATGGTGTGGTTTACATATTTAAGGTAATGGCTGGGGGAGTGAGTAAAGTAAGCAAAATTTGCTGTGGCGAGTGCCGCTGCTTACCCGCCTCCCTAGAATTCAATTCTAATCCCACCTCTGATCTCCCCATCTTCCTCCACTCCTCTAAGCATTGACTGATGGGCTGCTGTGTATCTGTATGTATACACGTAGTCCGTCATTTACTGCTGACAGGGGTGGGAGAAGGAAAGGAGAAGCCTTTCATTAATGAAAACACTGGACTCATAACTATGATTCCGCTATACTTTAATAGTTCCTATTATCCCGCAACTAATTTCCCCACCTCCCTCCACTCCCTCAGCATTAACTGACGGCCTGCTGTGTATGTGTATGTATACACGGAGGCCCGTCACTTACTGCTGACAGGGGTTGGAGGAGGAATTCAATTCTGATCCCACCTCTCATCTCCCCATCTTCCTCCACTCCTCTAAGCATTAACTGACAGGCTGCTGTGTATCTGTATGTATACACGTAGCCCGCCCTTTACTGCTGACAGGGGTTGGAGGATGCAAGGAAAGGCAGGGATGAGCCTTTCCTTTATGAAAAAACTGGACTCATAACTATTAGTCCACAGTATTCTTTGATAGTCCCTATTAGCCAAATGGCACAATATTTCTTTGTGCCGTTTGGGATAATAGGAGATGGGACCTGTATACATACTATGTTGCCCATAAACCCCTTTTTAAATATCCTGTGTTTTCTCTAGTTCCCAGTCTTCCAATTATGGTTTTATCCCAGAAATGCAGAGAAAAGTAACAACAGGCTACTGGAAGGTAAGGAAAATGTCACCTTCCCCTGTAAGCTACATTACACGGTTTCAGAATTTTCAGTGAGTTCAGCTTCACCAGAGGATGTCTAACATGTACATATGTACAACCCTGCACAATATATATATATATATATATATATATATATATATATATATATATATATATCCATACATATATATATATATATATATCCATACATATATATATATATATATATATATATATCCATACATATATATATATATATATATCCATACATATATATATATATATATATATATATATATATATATATATATATGTGTGTGTGTGTGTATATATATTATCCTATACAGATCCTCAGGCCACATAAGATTATCCAATTTATAAATTTCTTATTTTTTTTTTAGGACTTATCTCCTCACGTTCCTTTCTGAACTGTACTGTTATACATTTAGTCATAGAAGACAATTAAGCTTGTAGTTTTAATATTATTTTGTTTTAATGTAAATGCATTCTAAAATAAAATAAGGATGGCTATTATACTTCTACCACTCTGATATGTAAATTAAAAATTTAAATTAAATATTTCATTATATATGATGAACAGGGCATATTAGTTGAGAGGGATGAGGTTGAAAAGATTTATGGAATCTCCCGATCTATCGTGGGTGCTCATTGGCTTGTTCAGAGCTGTGGCATCCCACTGCCAAGTCAATACCAAAGCTCCCTGCTCTGCGAGTGGCTGGGACACAGGTTTAAGGCGGGTTCGCAGAGGGATGACGTCAGAGCCTAGAGACCTTAAAGGGAACCTGAAGATCTATGCTTGATTCCTGGTCCTGACGAGGAGTTTCCTGTAATTTTTCCTGTTGCCTTCCTGTGATTTCCATGTGTTTGACCTGGCTTGCCGGCAATCCGTGTACCAAACCTCTGGACTGGCGCTGACCTTGCTCCTGATACTCATTTCTGGAACTGATGTTGCCTGCTTGTTATCAACCTGAATACATTTGACCATGACAATAGAAAAGTACTCCAGCTAATTTATTTTTTGGACATATAATGCTAATTCACCAACAATATTCTAGCAGTGTCATTTATTTCTTCCCGGCTCATTTGCATCTATACATTTTGAAACCTTTAATTATGGGCAGCTGTGTCATGTGATCTCAATCTGACCACCAAAATAAAACATGTTCTCATGTGTAGACAGGAGGTCACTCTCCCCTGTGTAGAATGACTTCCAGTGAACTACAGGATTACATCATCACCAATCAAATCCCTCCTGGTAGCACCGAGACCACCTCCCCACCCAGCTCTACCCTCCTTGTTCTTTTGTATGTCCCCTATTCATATAGAGGCACTGAAGAGATAATTTCTTATAAGGGACCAGGAGTGCAGTGTTATAATAGGTGAGTCCATACAATGATTAGCTGCAGATTATAAAACTCCCCTTGCTTACACTAACTGTCTACTATCTGTGTGTGTGTGCCGGAACTCGAGTGAACTTCTATGAGATGCTGCTCCTCTCTGTCTCCTGTGTAAAAACGGACTTTGAGAAACCCATCACAAGCAAAATGCAGAGAAGACAGATTGAATCTGCATCACATAGGATACAATGAGACTCTGCAGTGTTAGGGGAAAGAAGTTCTATATCTCTGATCTACCACTTGCTGCACTTAGGACTCAGAGCACAGCAAGTGAAGTTTGATGAAAACCCGCCCCCCCCCCTCCGCCTCTGTAAAGCCAGAACCATCTTATGAGATGTAGTCTGGCTTATGGGAACCATATCAGAGGGGAAGAAGATGGCAGATAACTCATAAATGGCACATCAACTAAAACAGGTATACACAAAGCATTCTCAAGAGCCTCTACCGTATTCTTTAATAATAACCTATGCTGTACTATATAGGCAAAAAAAAAATGATATTGCTGGAGTGCTTCTTTAATTAAACCAATCATCTGTAAACCAATCATTTATTGGAGACTAACGTGGAATGCTACCGGTAAAGTCCATACCAACTTGCGGAGATTGAGGCCCCATGCACACGAACGTAAAAACGCCCATAATCACGGCCCATAATTAGACTTCTATTGGCCACGGGTACATCCCCGTATGCTTACGGGAAGGTGCCTGGGCCGTTGAAAAATATAGAACATGTCCTATTTTAGGCCGTAATTACGGCACAGGCAGACCCATAGAAGTCTATGGGGCTCCCGTAATTACGGGTGACTACATGTGTGCACCCGTAATTATGGGAGCGTTGCTAGGCGACGTCAGTGGATAGTCACTGTCCAGGGTACTGAAAGAATTAAGCGATCGGCAGTAACTCTTCAGCACCCTGGACAGTGGCTACCGATCACAATATAGATCAACCTGTAAAAAAAAAAAAGACGTTCATACTTACCCAGAACTCCCTGCTTCTTCCTCCAGTCCGGCCTCCTGGGATGACGTTACAGCCCATGTGACCACTGCAGCCAATCACAGGCCAATCACTGGCTGCAGCGGTCACATGGACTGCCACGTCATCCAGGGAGGTCGGACTTGATGTCAAGAGAGGGACGCGTCACCAAGACAACGGCCGGGTAAGTATGAATTTCTTTTACATTTACTGCAGAAAAGTGCTGCCCCTTCTCTCTATCCTGCACTGATAGAGAGAAGGGCTGCCAATTAGTGCAGTGCAATTTTGCAGCGAAAATGTGCCCGTAAATACGGGTGGAATACTGGTGACACCAGACCCATATTTACGGGCACGGGTGCGTAAATACTGGTGCAATACGGGTCGAATACGTGTGACCAAGGACCCGTATTTACGCCAGTATTTACGGGAGGACAAAAATACGTTCATGTGCATGAGGCCTTAGAGTGAAGAACTGAGGATTTCTTAGACTACACACTCAGGTTAGCCAGTGAAAATTCAATAACGGTCCTGTCATCCATTTTCCCTGCGGTCAAACTTCTCCTGCACTAGGGTGCTCCCTTCCTGACAATTTCCTCAGTGTCATTCAAGTCTGTTTCTGCTGCGCTGTGCCACACCACATGACTAGAGATGAGCGAACCGGGACAACCGAACCCGGTTTCGGTCCGAACATCTGGAAAAGTTCGGTTCGCAGCGAATCCTAACTTCACCGGGTTCGGCCGAACCCGTTTTGACAGAACCCGGCTACATTTTGGCGCCTGCCACATGTTAGATGTAAAATGGAGGATTTCACAATATCACCTGACATCAGGCTACCCCATAATGCCTTGCAAACGGCTCTCCCAGCCAATCGGAAGGCAGCATAGGGGCGGGCTCAAGCCTGCAATAAAAGTCTATGCACGTAGCTCAGCGGCCATTTTAGAGACAGGAGCTGTAGGGATAGCATCTCTGTGCAGTAAGGGAAAGCTTTAGGAATCTAAAAGCCAGGAATCCAGCAATCGAAGGGGCTCATCCACTACTCAGCCAGTGTGTGAATACGCTTTTATAAAGGGCTCATCCACGTTGCATCCAACTTGCAATGCAGGCAGCCTTTGTAGTAGTACTACAACGCCCAGCATTCCCTGAGTGCACAGTGGCTGATAGAAATTCTCATTCATTGCCATTTGCCAAGCCAGTGTCAGTGTGAATACGCTTTTAGAAGGGGCTCATCCCCGGCCGATAACATAACAAATAACAATCCAACTTGCAATACAGGCAGCCTTTGTAGTAGTACTACTACAACGCCCAGCATTCCCTGAGTGCACCGCGGCTTGGCTGATAGAAATTCTCATTCATTGCCATTTGCCAAACCAGTGTCAGTGTGAATACGCTTTTAGAAGGGGCTCATCCCTGGCCGTTAACATAACAAATAACAATCCAACTTGCAATACAGGCAGCCTTTGTAGCAGTACTACAACACCCAGCTTTCCCTGAGTGCACCGCGGCGTGGCTGATAGAAAATTCTCATTCATTGCCATTTGCCAAGCCAGAGTCAGTGTGAATACGCTTTTAGAAGGGGCTCATCCCCGGCCGTTAACATAACAAATAACAATCCAACTTGCAATACAGGCAGCCTTTGTAGTAGTACTACTACAACGCCCAGCATTCCCTGAGTGCACCGCGGCGTGGCTGATAGAAATTCTCATTCATTGCCATTTGCCAAGCCAGTGTGTGAATACGCTTTTAGAAGGGGCTCATCCCTCGGGTTTTGATTCAACTTGCTGCAATCCAGCAGTAAAATGTCTGGTAAAAAAAAGGTTGTGAAAGGACGGGGTAGAGGAAAAAACACAGAGGCCGTGTCCTCTTCCAGTCCAAATGTTGGATCTGTTGGTGCCAGACCCAGTACCAGCATTTGTGACACAAGACATGTGCCCAGTTCCACTAGTAGCAGCAGCCATGTGCCTGCTGGTAGTAGTAGCAGTATCAGCAAGCCAGACTTGTCCATCTCCTCCGGTGGGCGGGTTACTTTAGACAATACGGCCATTGTGGACTGGTTGGCTGGCTCGCGGTCATCTCAGCAGGAAGACTCTGACGATCTGGCTTCAAGCCAGGTTTCGTTGGATTCCAGATCCTCTACAGTTCCTTGGCACAGTGACAGTAGTAATATGGGTATTTCTAGCGTTTCCATTCCATCATCTATGTCTTCACTCCCCCTTCCTAGCGGGAAGCCATCTTTCCTGAGAGTCCTAAGAGACATCTCCTCGGGTGCGAAGGAAGATACTGAACAACATAGTGATGATGATTTGTTTTCCGCGAGTCAGCCAACGGAGTGTGTTGCGGCGGTGGTGGAGGTGGAAGCGGTGTCCGAGATGCATAGCTGTGGTAGTGGGGGTGTTGGTGGTGGTAGCCATGGTGGCAGACACAGCAATGAGGGGGGGCATGGAGCCCGCCATGATGTCACATCACATTCACAACACAGTGACAGAAGTGGCGGGAATGATGAGGAGGGCTATAATGATGTTGTTTTAGGCAGGACGTGGGAACCAGGTGACGAGGTGATGACGGCGTCAGAAGAGGAGGATAGTAGTGGAGGCACTGGCAGTGATAAACAGCCAAGCCGAGGTAGGGGCAGAAGTCAATCTGCAAAACATTGCAGCAGTAGGGTCAGCTCAGGAACCGGTGATGGCGACACTGATGCTGGTGTAGGCTCCCGAAAAAAGCCTGCCAGACAAGGGGCAAGCTCGGGTGGTGGTGGTGGTGGTGCTGGATGTGGTACTACCTCTTTACGGTACTCTGCCGTGTGGCAATTTTTCTGTACCTTCCCGGAGGACGAAAACATGGCACAGTGCCGTATCTGCAAGCAGAAAGTAAGGCGTGGGCAGGGCAGCAATGTAGGAACTACCGCTCTACGTAAACACATGGAGCGGCATCACAAGGCCATGTGGGACAATCGACATGCCCCACCATCATCATGTACATCTAATGAAGACCCCTCTGCCGCTGCTGCTGCTGCGCCGAGTCCCTGTCATATAAGTAGTAGCCAGGCCTTATCCACCATGTCATTGTCATCATCATCATCACTGTCATCTAGTGCTCCTCCTACGTCCCGTCAGTTATCCATTACGAAATCGTTGTCCAATAAGCAACAATATATACCCAGTCATCCACTTGTCGTGCGGCTTAATTCACACCTGGCTAAGTTGTTGGTGGTGCAGTCGCTGCCGTACCACCTGGTCGACTCCACCGGCTTCAAGCAATTGATGGCGTGTGCTCAGCCTAGGTGGCGAATAGCTAGCCGACATTACTTCTCCAAAACAGCTGTCCCTGCCTTGCACAAGCACGTGGAGGAAAAGGTGTGCCAGTCCTTGCAATTATCCGTGTGCAGCAGGGTACATGCCACCGTCGACACGTGGAGCAGCAACTATGGGCAGGGACAGTACATGTCTTTCACGCCCCACTGGGTCAATATTTTGCAGTCCGATGCACCACCGCAGCAATGCCAGGCATTACCACCTCCACGCTTGTATCTTTCTGGTTCAACTCCGGACACCAGGCGCCTACCATCCTCCTCCTCCTCCTACTCCTCCTCCTCCTCCTTGCCCTCCTCAATGGAGGTCTTCCCGTCCCCGACAGGACACAGCGTATCTTCCACTCCTTCTCCCTCCTCTTTTCATAGGTGCAAGGTGAAGCGCCACAACGCTGTCTTACACCTGCTGAGCCTGGGCGAGAAAAGCCACACAGGAGCCACACAGGAGCTGCTGCTGTGCATCAAGGAGGAAATCGCACACTGGCTGTCTCCTCTGAAACTCACACTGGGCAATGTTGTCTCTGATAACGGGAAGAACGTTGTGTCTGCACTGCGTCTAGGTCACCTGACACACGCTCCTTGCATGGCACATGTGATCAATCTGGTCATAACATGCTTCTTAAAGTCATATGTTGGTTTGAAGGGTGTGCTGGCCATGTCCAGGAGGTTTTGCGTTCGCTTTAGACGTTCATATGCATTTAAGCACGCCCTCCTGGACTTGCAGCGTCAAAACAATCTCCCAGAACACAGCCTGATTTGCGACGTTCCAACACGCTGGAATTCCACACTGCACATGTTGGACCGTCTGTACGAACAGCGGAAAGCCGTGAATGATTTCCTGATGCAGCAGACGGGCAGCGTTTGGAGCCAGTGTAATTTCGAGCTCAGGCACTGGCAGCTGGTTAGAGACGCATGTCGCGTTTTGAGGCCCTTTGAAGAGGCCACACGATTTGTGAGCCGTGACGCTAGCGGAATGAACGATGTTATGCCGCTGATATTCATTATGGAGCAAACGCTCACAGCGATGATTCAGCAAAGGATGGAGGAAGGATCACATCTGGCTATGGATGTTGAGGAGGAGGAGGATGAGGATGAGGAAACAGGACCTGAAGAGGAGCTGGATTTGGAGATGGAATCACAGGAAGGGATAGGGGACGAGGCAGCCGCACAACCTGACAGTGATGGTGGTGATGACGAGTCTGACGACGACCTTGATGATGGACAACCATGGCAATATGGGGCGGAGATGGAACCAACCGGGCCATCTGAAACGCTGGCCAGGATGGCGAGCTGTATGCTTCGTTACTTGCGCGCTGACTGTCGTATTGTTAGCATGAAGCAAAGAGATGAGTACTGGTTAGCCACACTTTTAGACCCTCGGTATAAAGCCAGAATGGGGGAGTTTTTTGCGCCTTCCGAGAGGGAGGCAAAATTGGCTTATTAACGAGAGAAGCTATGCAGCCAGCTTGTCACAGCTTTCAAACGGCAAACACCTGCTGCAAGCATGTCTGACCGGGGGGCCACTTTTTGCTCCCCACTGTCTCATCGTTCCACCGCCTCTGGCAAAGCTACCCCTGCAATAGGCGGCAGCAGCAGCCAATTCAGTTTGGAAAATATGATGACAACATTTTTACATCCAATAACCCGACCTGACACACATCGTAGTCACCAAAGGGATCTTCACAATCACCAGGTGCAGCACCTAAACAACCAGGTTCACTCGTACCTGAACTGTGCCCTTTCTCCGTCAGAAATGCTGATCCCAGACCCCATGGACTTCTGGGTCAGCAGATTGGATCATTGGCAAGAACTGGCCCAGTTTGCCATGGGTGTACTGTCTTGTCCACCCTCCAGTGTAGCGTCAGAGAGGGTATTCAGCGTGGCAGGGGGCTTCGTCACACCTAAGCGAACAAGATTGTCTGCCAACAGCTTGGAAAATCTCACGTTTCTGAAAATGAATCAAGCGTGGATCGGTGAGGATTTTAAAACCCCGGTGCCTGATGCCACTGATTAGATCTGGCATTGCTGCTGCTGCCGCTGCCGCCTGCTGCTGCCACCTGCTACTACGGGATTCTGTCCTGTCCACTCTTTTTTTAATGTGCCGCTGTTGGTGCTGCTACTACTTCTACCACCAATCCACCCCCAGTGCCGTCTGCTACAAGCAGGCCTGCCCCACCACAGGGCTTTGTCCTGTGACTATCCAGTGTCTTTTAATGTGCTGCTACTACTACTACCACCCTTGCTGTCTGTTGGCTACCTCTACTACCACCAATACACCTCCACTGCCGTCTGCTACAAGCAGGCCTGAGGCCTGCCCCACCACAGGGCTTTGTCCTGTGACTGTCCAGTCTCTTTTAATGTGCTGCTACTACTACTACCACCCTTGCTGTCTGTTGGCTACCTCTACTACCACCAATACACCTCCACTGTCATCTGCTACAAGCAGGCCTGAGGCTTGCCCCACCACAGGGCTTTGTCCTGTGACTGTCCAGTCTCTTTTAATGTGCTGCTACTACTACTACTACCACCCTTGCTGTCTGTTGGCTACCTCTACTACCACCAATACACCTCCACTGCCGTCTGCTACAAGCAGGCCTGAGGCTTGCCCCACCGCAGGGCTTTGTCCTGTGACTGTCCAGTCTCTTTTAATGTGCTGCTACTACTACTACTACTACCACCACCGTTGCTGTCCGTTGGCTACCTCTAGGGGGGGCACGACGGCAGAAGTCATCTCTGTCTAAGTGTCATATTGTCAAAGTGTCCTGGCAGTTATACATGGCAGTTGCACAGGGTCAGTGACAGGTAAGCTGCATTACCAAACCAGACAAACTAGCCCACGCTCTCAATATTAGATTTCTAACTATCTGTAAACAAACATGTTTGCCACCGCTCTCATCATTATAGCTGCTCTTGGTTTTCAATCCTATCACCCATTTAAGACTTGCCCAAAAACAGTCTACATCAGTCCCTCTCTCCTTGCCTCGCCCATGTACAGCTCCCATTCACTATTCACTTTCCTCAGTCAACTTAACCCATCTCATCCCACTGCCCAACATAAAAATCACTCTCATAAATCACATAACCATATGCTGTCTCTCTGCATTCTCCTGCTACTAGCTGCAGGGGACATCTCTCCCAACCCTGGGCCTCCCTTTTCTTCTGCCAAGCTCAACCACTTACCTGCCACACATAGAAACCCTGCAAATCTTCTTGCCATTCCTTGTATGTCTTCTCCTGTCTCTTTTAACTGTGCTCTCTGGAACTCTCGGTCCGTGTGCAACAAACTCACCTTTATTCATGACTTATTCCTTTCTAACTCTCTCCACCTTCTGGCCCTTACAGAAACATGGCTACACCTGTCTGACACTGCTTCCCCTGCTGCTCTATCTTATGGTGGTCTCCAGTTCTCTCATGCCCCCAGAACTGAGAACAGGCAGGGTGGAGGAGTAGGTATACTTCTTTCCCCACACTGCACTTTCCAGGTCATTCCCCCGGTCCCCTCACTCACATTTCCCTCTTTTGAAGTCCACACCCTCAGACTCTTTCACCCTTTTCCCCTCCGAGTGGCAGTTGTCTACCGCCCACCGGGCTCACCCCGCCAATTCCTGGATCATTTTGCTGCCTGGCTTCCACAATTTCTATCCTCTGAAACACCCACTCTCATCATGGGTGACTTCAACATCCCCATTGATAACCCAATCTCCTCATCTGCCTCCCAGTTTCTATCTTTAACCTCGTCCCTCGGTCTGTCACAACTTACTAACTCTCCTACACATGAAGACGGCATTCACTTGACCTGGTCTTCTTCCGGCTCTGCTCAGTTTCTGACTTTATTAACTCTCCTCTCCCGCTTTCTGACCACAATCTTCTCTGCTTTACTATCAAATATTCTCTGCCTCCTCAGGTCATCCCTACGTATCAGACATACAGAAATCTACATGCCATTAACACTGTGAAACTCATAGACAGTCTACAGTCCTCATTGTCCCCTATCTCTTCCCTCTCCTATCCCAATCTGGCTGCCAAACTTTATAATAACACTCTCAAAAATGCATTGGATGAAGCAGCCCCCACTACACTCCGAACCACCCGACAAAGACGACGACAACCCTGGCACACGCCTCAATCCCGCTTTCTTCACCGGTGCTTGAGATGTGCTGAACGACTGTGGAGAAAATCGCATTTGGATGCAGATTTCCTCCATTACAAATTTATGCTCAAAACTTACAACTCTGCCCTTCACCGCGCCAAACAAGTCTACTTCACTTCTCTCATCTCCACACTATCTAATAATCCAAAACGCCTCTTTGATACTTTTCACTCCCTCCTTAGTCCTAAAGTGCAGACGCCAATCACAGATCTCGGTGCTGAAGACCTGGCCAATTATTTTAAAGTTAAAATTGACAACATCCGGCATGATATTATCTCCCAGTCCCCTAGTAACATCGATCCCCTTCCCTCCCGCACTCCCTCTTCTTCACTCTCAGCATTTGACCCAATAACTGAAGAAGAAGTCTCGAGGCTCCTCTCTTCTTCTCGTCCTACTACCTGCCCTAGTGATCCTGTCCCCTCACACCTCCTCCAGTCCCTCTCCCCAGCTGTCACTAGTCACCTCACTAAAATATTTAACCTCTCTCTTTCCTCTGGTATCTTTCCCTCCGCTTTTAAACATGCCATTATAAACCCATTATTGAAAAAACCAACACTTGACCCATCCAGCGCTGCCAACTACCGACCAGTCTCTAATCTGCCCTTCATCTCCAAACTCCTGGAACGCTTTGTCTACTCTCGCCTTATCCGCTATCTCTCTGCTAACTCCATTCTTGACCCCTTACAATCTGGTTTCCGCACTCTACACTCCACAGAAACTGCCCTTACTAAAGTCTCAAATGATCTCTTGGCGGCTAAATCGGACGGTAAATCCTCTCTCCTGATTCTTTTGGATCTCTCTGCAGCCTTTGACACTGTAGACCACAAACTCCTACTTAACATGCTCCACTCTATTGGCCTCAAGGACGCGGCTCTCTCTTGGTTTTCCTCCTATCTCTCTGACCGCTCATTCAGTGTGTCATTTGCTGGTTCCACCTCTTCTCCTCTTCCCCTTGATATCGGGGTTCCTCAGGGATCAGTCCTAGGTCCGCTCCTCTTTTCTCTCTACACAGCTCCTATTGGACAAACCATCAGCAGATTTGGCTTCCAGTACCATCTCTACGCTGATGACACCCAATTATATACCTCTTCCCGTGACATCACCCCTGCTCTAATACAGAACACCAGTGATTGTCTGTCCGCTGTCTCTAACATCATGTCCTCTCTCTATCTGAAACTGAATCTTTCTAAAACTGAGCTCCTTGTGTTCCCACCATCTACTAACCTCCCTAAACCTGATGTCTCCATCTCTGTGTGTGGCACTATCATAACTCCTAAGCAGCACGCCCGCTGTCTCGGGGTTATTTTTGACTCAGATCTTTCCTTTACTCCTCACATACAATCACTTTCACGCTCCTGTCATTTTCACCTCAAAAACATCTCCAGAATCCGCTCTTTTCTTACGGAGGAAACTGCCAAAACTCTCATTGTTGCTCTGATTCACTCTCGTCTTGACTACTGTAACTCATTACTAGTCGGTCTTCCCCTCACTAAACTCTCCCCTCTCCAATCTATCCTCAATGCAGCAGCCAGGCTCATCTTTATGACCAACCGCTACACCAACGCCTCTAATCTGTGCCAGTCACTGCACTGGTTGCCCATCCCCTTCCGAATAAAATTCAAACTTATTACTCTCACCCACAAAGCTCTCCACAGTGCTGCACCTCCTTACATCTCCTCCCTCATCTCTGTCTACCACCCTACTCGAAATTTGCAGATAAAAACAAGGATCTATAGGGCGCTGCTGGTTTGTAGTGGACACATGGAAATCCTGAGATCGGGTAATAGTTTTGTAAAAAACTGTTTTAATTGCAACGCGTTTCAGCACCGAACCGGCGCTTTCATCAGGCATAGGTTTACAGAAGAAAAGAGGCAGGTTTATATAGCGCCAGTTCAGACTGGATAATTGCTCAGAAAAAACCGCGAAAAACACAACATCAGGTCAAAGTTCAAAAAACAAAAAAAAAAATTTTTTGTATATACAATCAATAGACGAATCATAATATAAATACATGGATGATAAAAATAAAGATAATAACAATAAAAAATAATAAAAGAGGCTGTGTACGTTAAAAACTAAATTGTGTAGATAAATGTCATCGTTTTATTCATATTTTAATCCATAGGGTGTCATGGGAAAAATGGGGTGGGTAAACGCTGTTTGACTAAGGGTTTGTATGTATTGTTAGGAAGTGATACTGTATGTTATGTTTAGTTTACATGTCGCCACGGAGACCAGAAGGGTAACGGAAGCCGAAGCGCTCCAAAACCAAGTGGAACGCAAGATGGAACGCAAAGCCACCCTACTCGGGCTCTACGTTCTGCCAACGACCTTAGATTAAAATCCTCCATAATCCGAACCTCCCACTACCGTCTCCAGGATTTCTCTCGTGCTGCACCCGTCCTCTGGAATGTGCTACCCCAGACAATCAGATTCATTCCCAATATCCACAGTTTTAAACGTGCCCTGAAAACACATCTATTTAGACAGGCCTATAACATTCCCTAAGCTGACTCCTTTCCATGGCCCTCCATTTAGATTAGTCATCAGAATAAGATTCCCTCACACTCCTCTTCATGTCCGTCATACACGGATAGTGGCTGGTGACCGGCTCATGCAGCTTTATGTTACCACCGCATGTGTATAAAAATGGCCGGACTATTGTGCAGAACAAACACTGTTACACTTTGTGTCTCCCTTATGTCCTCATAGATTGTAAGCTCTTGCGAGCAGGGTCCTCACTCCCCAGGTTTGAATTGTAAATGAACTTTGTCACTATGTAATGTCTGATATTGTTTGTTTCATGTTCCCTCTAAATTGTAAAGTGCTGCGTAATATGTTGGCGCTATATAAATAAAGATTATTATTATTATTATTACTACCACCAATACACCTCCACTGCCGTCTGCTACAAGCAGGCCTGAGGCCTGCCCCACCACAGGGCTTTGTCCTGTGACTATCCAGTCTCTTTTAATGTGCTGCTACTACTACTACCACCCTTGCTGTCTGTTGGCTACCTCTACTACCACCAATACACCTCCACTGCCGTCTGCTACAAGCAGGCCTGAGGCCTGCCCCACCACAGGGCTTTGTCCTGTGACTGTCCAGTCTCTTTTAATGTGCTGCTGCTACTACTACCACCCTTGCTGTCTGTTGGCTACCTCTACTACCACCAATACACCTCCACTGCCGTCTGCTACAAGCAGGCCTGGAGGGCTTGTGAAAAGCCATTGCTTGTTGCTTTTACATCCATGTATGGATGAACCCTGGCAGGCATCTACCAATAAAAAGGGTAAATTTTTGGAGGGCTTGCACTCAAAAGCCATTGCTTGTTGCTTTTACATTACATCCATGTATGGATGAACCCCGGCAGTCATCTGCCAATAAAAAGGGTACATTTTTGGAGGCTTGTCAAAAGCCATTGCTTGTTGCTTTTACATCCATGTATGGATGAACCCCGGCAGGCATCTGCCAATAAAAAGGGTACATTTTTGGAAGGCCTGCACTCAAAAGCCATTGCTTGTTGCTTTTACATCCATGTATGGGTGAACCCCGGCAGGCATCTGCCAATAAAAAGGGTACATTTTCGGAGGGCTTGTGAAAAGCCATTGCTGTTGCTTTTACATCCATGTATGGATGAACTCCGGCAGGCATCTGCCACCATAAAGGGTAAATTTTTTGAGGGCTTGTCAAAAGCCATTGCTTGTTGCTTTTACATCCATGTATGGATGAACCCCGGCAGGCATCTGCCAATAAAAAGGGTAAATTTTTGTAGGGCTTGTGAAAAGCCATTGCTTGTTTCTTTTACATCCATGTATGGATGAACCCCGGCAGGCATCTGCCACCATAAAGGGTAAATTTTTTGAGGGCTTGTCAAAAGCCATTGCTTCTTCTTTTACCACCTTATATGTATGAACCCTGGCAGGCATCTGCCGCCAAAAATGGTTAATTTTTGTACCTTTTTTAACAATGCATTAAGCATACAACATGCACAAGTGCATTGGTTTCTGTTAGTTATCACCGTGTCCCATCCGTTTTCCTATAGCCATGCATGTTGGCGTAACTTTGACACTAACTTTGCCTTAAAGACAGCTCAAAAAATACTTGGATACACTCATGGGTGACCTAAGAGTGTTATACAGGGCTTCTAGGGCTTTTAAACAGTGTTATACACGATTTTTAGGGGCTTTCTTGTATTACAGGTTCGGTCAGAACTAGTTCGGTCCGAATCGAACTTTTTCATGAAATTCGGCGAACCAGCCGAACCGAACTTTTCATAAGTTCGCTCATCTCTACACATGACCTTTACTGAGCCATAACCCAAATACCGACTACTCTGGCAGGGGATCACATCCAGGTACGCTCTTGGATCTATATTCTAGTATGGAACGTTAGAAAGAACTTACAGTAAATAGTGGCCAAAGGCATAAGTAATGATTTTTTATGCTCAGCATTGGGAGGGCAGGATAGAATGTGAACATGAATTTAAATGCATAAGTAATGATATTACAAAGTAATAGTAGTAACTTAATAGACAACTTGGTAAATCAAGTGTATACGTTAAACTCACAATGAATCTTCCGTTAATATACAGAGATTTATTTCAACAAGATGAATCAATGGCAATTTAGTTATAGAGATTATAAGGAAAATGTCTTCTTTTTATATTATCATTCCGAAGGGATAAAAATACTTATCATTATGTTCTCCCAGTCTATCTTTTACAAACATGTAGGAGGTGTGAAAAATGTATGCAGAGTCTTATGGGGACCCATAAGCTAGTATATGCAATCTTAACGGAGTCTTAAAGGGAAGGTATCATGAAATGTATTATTTTTTTTTATAATATTGCTTTTAGTTTGATATTAAAATACATTTTATTTATTTGTGTTCTTGTGTTCTACTTTTTTCTTACTTTTACTTCTCTATGGGGGCTGCCATTTTTTTCCATCTCTGTATGTGTTGATTAACGACACATACAGAGATGGAATATGGCACATACAACCCCATAGAGAATGCAAACGGGAGCAGTTCCATTCTCTGCAGCGTACGCCGTCTGTGCCGCTCCTACACAGACCAAAACGAAGCTCGTTCGCAGAGCAAAATCCGGCGCCATTTTCTTGTGGACCGGAAGCCGCTGCCTGACAGTAAGATGACAACTTCCGGCAGCGGCTTCCGGCCATATGTTCAAGGAAGCGAAGGCGCAAGGAATAGGAGCGGAGGCGGCGGCAGGAGAAGGTAATTTATCTTCATGTATGTGATGTGTGTATTATGTTCGTGTATGTTCGTGTTATACTGTCTGCTGAGCACTGTATCTAATCCTCCTACACTGTGCAGTCCCTCAAAAAATGGCGGCACAAACGGGAGCCACAGATATTTTCTGCCTCCTGTTAATTTCATGGGAGGTCAGAGGCGGAAACCACTTGAAGACCATCAGCCCCCCACTCACAGTAAAATGACCATCAGCCCCCCACTCACATTAAAATGACCATCAGCCCACCACTCACAGATTCCCCCTGTAGGTAGTGCCACACATCCTCTTGTAGGTAACGCCACACAACCCCCTTGTTGGTAGCACCACACAGCCCCCTTGTAGGTAGCGCCAGACAGACCCATTGTAGGTAGCGCCAGACTGCCCCCTTGTAGGTAGCGCCAGACAACCCCCTTGTAGGTAGCACCGCACAGCCCCTTGTAGATAGCACCACACAGCCCCCTTGTAGATAGCGCCACACAGCCCCCTGTAAAGAGCGCCACACAGCCCCCTGTAGAGTGCGCCACACAGCCCCCTGTAGGGAGTGCCACACAGCCCCCTGTAGGGAGTGCCACACAGCCCCCTGTAGGGAGTGCCACACAGCCCCCTGGTAGGAAGTGCCGCACAGTCCCCTGCTATGGAGTGCCGCACAGCCCCCTGCTATGGAGTGCCGCACAGCCCCCTGGTAGGGAGTGCCGCACAGCCCCCTGGTAGGGAGTGCTGCAAGGATCCCTGGTAGGGAGTGCTGCACAGACCCCTGGTATGGAGTGCCGCACAGACCCCTGGTAGGGAGTGCCACACAGCCCACAGCCCCCTGGTAGGGAGTGCCACACAGCTCACAGAACCCTGGTTGGTAGTGCCACACAGCCCACAGCCCCCTGGTTGGCAGTGCCACACAGCCCCCTGGTTGGTAGTGCCACACAGCCCACAGCCCCCTGGTAAGTAGTGCCACACTGCCCACAGCCCCCTTGTAGGTAGTGCAAGGACTACAAAATGACCCTGATAGCTGCGGGCAATAGACATTCAAGAAAGGACAACTTTGCAGGAGCACACAAAATACCCAGCTTTCCCAGCTATCAAATAAATGTGTGGAAATAAACTAAGATATAACTTTTATTTAGTCTAGCTAAAAGGATTAATCCTTTTAGCTAGATTAAATAAAAGTTATATCTTAGTTTATTTCCACACATTTATTTGATAGCCGAGAAAGCTGGGTATTTTGTGTGCTCCTGCACAGTTGTCCTTTTTTGTAGGTGGCGCCACACAGCCCACAGCCAACAGCCCCCTTGTAGATAGCAACCCCCCTTCCAGTATAGATAGCTCCACTGTAGCTCCCTGAAGGAGCGGAATCCCCGTGTGGCTGGGGATTCCGCTCCTGGATCGCTCCTTGATGTCTCTGTCCATAAATGGACAGTGACATCAGGGGAAACTCCGGAACCGGAATCCCCGTCCACAGCGTTGCCGCTTTAGTCATTAAAGGGGTTTCCCACAAAACACATGTATCCTCTATATACAGGCGTGCTACCATTGCCTGCAACATCTCCAGACTTGTCTCCCATCGAGCACATCTGAGACATCATTGGTTGGCAATTGCAAAGGGAGCAGCTAGCAGTCAATCTTGATGATTTGCGTGCCCAATTGCATTCAGCGTGGCATAACATTCCTCTGACAACCATTGATATCATGCCAAGCCGTGTGAGGCCCCATGCACACGAACGTAAAAACGCCCGTAATTACGGGACCATAAACTTCTATTGGCCACGTGTACCTTCCCGTTTGCTTACGGGAAGGTGCCCGGGCCATTGAAAAATATAGAACATGTCCTATTTCAGGCCATAATTACGGCACGGGCAGGCCCATAGAAGTCTATGGGGCTTCCGTAATTACGGGTGGCTACGTATGTGCACCCTAATTACGGGAGCGTTTCTAGGCGACGTCAGGGGATAGTTATTGTCCAGGGAGCTGAAAGAGTTAAACGATCAGTGCGGGATAGAGAGAAGGGGCTGCACTGATCGGCAGTAACTCTTTCAGCACCCTGGACAGTGACTACCGCTGGACAGTGAGTACCTTGCACGGCGCTCACAATATAGATTTCTAATGTTAACTTCAAAAACATGTAACAAAAAAAAAGTTAATACTTACTCAGAGCTCCCTGCTTCTTCCTCCAGTCCGGCCTCCTGGGATAATGTTTCAGCCCACGTGACCGTTGCAGCCAATCACAGGATGCAGTGGTCACATGGACTGCCGCGTCATCCAGGGAGGTAGGACTGAATGTCAATAGAGGGACGCGTCACCAAGACAACAGCCGGGGTACATATGAACTGCTTTTGCTTTCAATCGCTGTGTTCCGTTGCGGAAACTCTGCCCGAAAGGGCTGCCCCTTCTCTCTATCCAGCACTGATAGAGAGAAGGGGCTGCCGATTAGTGCCGTGCAATATAGCAGAGAAAATCGGTCCTTAAATACGCGTGGAATATGGGTGACAACGGACCTGTATTTACGGGCACAAGTCCGTAAATACTGGTGAAATACGGGTGACAAAGGACCCGTATTTGCGCCAGTATTTACGGACGGGAAAAAGTACGTTTGTATGCATGGGGCCTAAGTGTGTGGATTTCTGCGCGTGGTACTCATACTTGATAATTAATAAATCAAGATGTTTGGAATATTTTGTTTCCATTTTTTTAATCATTTGCATATCATTAACATATCTGTCGATCCTGTGATTTCCACAACTCAAAAACTCTTCCTTCTTGGTATTGTAATTTCAAAGATAGACAGACAGACAGACAGACAGACAGACAGACAGATAGACAGACAGACAGACAGACAGACAGACAGACAGACAGATAGATAGATAGATAGATAGATAGATAGATAGATAGATAGATAGATAGATAGATAGATAGATAGATAGATAGATAGATAGATAGATAGATATTGTTAATGCACTTGTTTACCGGCATGTACTTTTTTTCTCTTGATTACGAATGTGGGGTTATATAATACATGCACTAAAATTGCTAACTGCGTTCATAGTAGAGTATGAGCATTATTAGAGGGCAATGACTTCCAGCAGATACACTTCTATATAGCTATTATAAATGAACAATAATTAAGCTATGTTATTTTCTTAGCTTTTGCTTTACATACGGAAATAATTGAGTTTTATGGTGCTACTTCATTTTAATTTGTGCGTTGTACTGGTTTCATTCATTAGAAGAATTGTATTTATCTTCAAACAGAGCTTGACTCAGCCTTCAGCTTAAGAATATTACATCACCAGTATGTCTAATATAAGTAAGATTAACCATATTCAGCAGCACATTCCAACTGCTTACAATTACTGCCAACTGTGTGGTTAAGTGATATTAACTATAAATGTTGATTGTATACATGTTGATTGTATGTGAATTTTTTTCATGAAAAATACATTCATAGACGTGTGTATAGCATTGTTAAGCTTATTGCATAAATTTGCTACGTTTATCTGATATTACCGTTTTAGCTTACTCAGTAATCATGTCCAGCATTAGATGACATTTATTAGAGATAAAAATCACATAAAAAATGGCACATAAAAGTCCCTCCTTACATAAATTTAAATGTAAGTTAAGTGGGGGCCGGCAGGGCATGTCCCAAATGGGTGCCAACAGGTCATTTCCCCTGGCCAGGGTTGATACAGGACGATAGTAGAAAACTGATCTTTGCCACGTGTGAAGAAAAGTATGCTGCTGTCTCTGTAAATAGGTAAAAAAATATGTGTATAAGTACAGAGGCGTAGCTAGGTTATCCTGCACCCCGGGCAAAGATTCAGATTGGCGCCGCCAACTCCTTTTTTGACATCTCCTTGCCCCTCAACATGTTTGCTTTCTCTACCAATTAATGAGGTGTAATTTTTTTTCTCCATTTTTTTAATGTAACCCGAGCATAAAACCATTTATACATTTTATAAGCGATATAGTTCTATAAAGTAGTTTAACATAACAATAAATTAAATAAATGAAAGAGGCCACATACGACCCCCTTGTAGATAGCACCACACACGGCCTCCTTGTAGATAGCGCCACACACGGCCTCCTTGTAGATAGCGCCACACACGGCCTCCTTGTAGATAGCGCCACACACAGCCTCCTTGTAGATAGCACCACACACGGCCTCCTTGTAGATAGCGCCACCCACAGCCCCCTTGTAGATAGCACCACACACAGCCCCCTTTTAAATAGCACCACACACAACCCTCTTGTAGATAGCGCTACACACAGACCCCCTCTTGTATATAATGCCACACAGCCCCCTGTAGATAGCTCCACACACAGCCCCCCTGTAGATAGCTCCACACACAGCCCCCTGTAGATAGCTTCACACACACACAGCCTCCCTTGTAGATAACTCCACACACAGCCCCCTGTAGATAGCTTCACACACAGCCCCCCTTGTAGATATCTTCACACACAGCCCCCTGCAGATAGCATCACACACACAGCTCCCCCTTGTAGATAGTGCCACACACAGTCCCCTTGTAGATAGCACCACACACAGCCCCCTTGTAGATAGTGCCACACACAGCCCCGTTGTAAATAGCACCACACACAGCCCCCTTGAAGATAGCGCCACACACAGACCCCCTCTTGTATATAATGCCACACAGACCCCTCTAGATAGCTCCACACACAGACCCCCCTTGTAGATAGTGCCACACACAGCCCCCTTGTAGATAGCACCATACACAGCCCCCTTGTAGATAGTGCCACACACAGCCCCCTTGTAAATAGCACCACACACAGCTCCCCCTTGTAGATAGTGCCACACACAGCCCCCTTGTAGATAGCACCACACACAGCCCCCTTGTAGATAGTGCCACACACAGCCCCCTTGTAAATAGCACCACACACAGCCCCCTTGAAGATAGCGCCACACACAGACCCCCTCTTGTATATAATGCCACACAGACCCCTCTAGATAGCTCCACACACAGACCCCCTGTAGATACCTCCACACACAGCCTCCCTGTAGATACCTCCACACACAGCCTCCCTGTAGATACCTCCACACACAGCCCTCTCTTCCAGTTAACGCCACACAAGCCCCCTGTTTTAGATAGCACCACACACAGTCCTCCTTTTGTAGATAGCGCCACACCATCCCCTCTTGCAGATAGCACCACACAGCCCCCTCTTGTAGATAGCACCACACAGCCCCCTCTTGTAGATAGCACCACACACAGCCCCCCTTGTAGATAACACCACACACGGCCTCCTTGTAGATAGCGCCACACACAGCCCCTTTGTAGATAGCGCCACACACAGCCCCCTTGTAAATAGCACCACACAAAGCCGTCTTGTAGATAGCGCCACACACAGACCCCCTCTTGTATATAATGCCACACAGCCCCCTGTAGATAGCTCCACACACAGCCCCCCTTTATAGATAGTGCCACATACAGCCCCCCTTGTTGATATTGCACATAGCCCTCCCTTGTACTTAGTGCCACACCCCCCCTTGTACTTAGTGCCACAGCCCCCCTTGTACTTAGTGCCACACCCCCGTTGTAGATAGTGCCACACTTCCCCCTTATACTTAGAGCCACACTGCCCCCTTGTACTTAGTGCCACACACCCCCTTGTACTAAGTGCCACACTGTCCCCCTTGTGGTTAGTGCCACCCCCCCCATGTACTTAGTGCCTCACCCTCCTTGTAGATAGTGCCATACTGCTTCTGTTGTACTTAGTGCCACACTGTCCCCCCTTGTACTTAGTGCCACACTTCCCCCCCTTGTACTTAGTGCCACACTGCCCCTCCCTTGTACTTAATGCCACATAGCCCCCTCCCCTTGTACTTAGTGCCACACTACCCCCTCCTCCTTGTACTTAGTGCCACACTGCCACCAGAGCAGAGAGTGGTAGTGGTGGCCTACCGCAAACACTCTCCTTTACTGCCTGATGTGACTCAGCATTAGGAGGAGCCAGGAGGTCATGCGGCGGCATTCTGACTGGGGTCGGTGCCGCCCCAGGAGTGGACCTGTCCAGTCAACTGACCTGAGTCACCTGACCTAATGTCATTGACGTGAGGTTAGTTTACAGGTCGGCTGACTGCACTGGTCCACTCCCGGGCCGGCACCGCACACCGCCGCATGAACTCCTGGCTCCTCCTAACGCTGATCACTGCTGCACCCGTCCGGCATACAGGGCGCCTGTCAGCAGTGATCAGCTGTTTTGATACGGCTGGTCCGTGGCGCCCCCCTTCCCTACATCCTAGCTGCGCCCAGCACAGTCTGCCCCCTAGCTTTGCCCCTGATAAGCATATAGATTTTGCCAAAAACTTGATCGAGTTATTCTATAATATAATCCAAAAACCTGCCTGCAATGGAAACTAGGCAAATCAATCATATTTAGATAAAATCCAAACCACTAGGTAATCTCTGGCATAAGCAAATCCCTTTTTTCTCATGTCACATAACCCTTTGAGATGTTGTTAGTAAATATACCTTCTATTGTTTAAGGTTGCAGTCATATTTCTACATGGATACATGATCTCCTATGGATATTGTCTTATCATTTAATGAATTGTTTACTATCTTGTACCTTATTCCACCATGTATTTGAAATTAAATTTTTTATCTTATTTCGCTACAGCACAGTTGGTAATACAAAGTAACCTTCTAGTTTCAGGTGACACATGATGCCATGGATTTCACTCTGCAAAATATGAAATAAATACAACTGTTCTAAATCATTACTAATTTTGATTTACATTTGGCAGTGGAAATATTGCATCACTGAATAACTGTCTGACGTGTTTTCTTGTGACAATGTTAATCACTTCAGCTAATATGCCAGCCAATATATATTGGTTCAAGACACAAATATTTGACAGTCAGTCAATCTCTACCATTGTCTAGAGGTTTTACTTTACGAAAAACGTCTGCACACACTGATAACTATATTGATTCCGTTCACTTGGTGTTCACAACAAGTGACATCCAAATACATAACAAGTAGATAAAGTGGCAGCAGTTGCAAAATCAATATGTGTAAAAGTACACAGCACAAAGAACATTAATATTTTGAAAATTCACAGCATCTGACATGAGGTTGCTGCAATGATTTCATGGAGCTACGCCAAGAACCAAGGCATGATTTATACTGTGTGTTGCAGTCATTAGCTGGGTAAGGAGTTTATGTCATGGTATTACCAGTTCATAAACTTCAATGATTGAAGGTAAATATACTACTAACATCAGGCTGACCAACATCTAAAATCATACATTAAATGTTAACATTAAATGTTTGTCTTTTTATAAAATGTTATTCCTGGCAACTTAAAAAAATTTGCTTTCTCCAGTAAATGGGGATTAGTGATACTGGGGAGTCATTTAGAATTGGAAGCATACTGAGGTAAAGCAGATGCCACCATGAGTATTTTGGTTGTAGTTTATTAAGCCTAGGTCAGAAGACATAAAGATATGATACATGTCAATAGAAATGTTTCATTGACATATCTGTATTTAAAGGGGTTATGTGGGGACCAAAAAGTATTAGCACTTAAGTATGTGAGTACTCTCGCTAATATATATTCTGGTCCACCGTCGTGCTGATTATAAGATTTTAATAGATTTTTATAGCGCTGGCGGGGGACGGGAAGTCTAGTGGCACATTCTTTCTTCATGACGACACGATTTTTCATCATGTGATCGACCCCGCTGTACGCTATGTACAAGTAGTTGCAGTAGTACAGCGATTACATAGAGTACAGCAGGGCAGGTCACATGACGAAGGGTCGTGTTGTCATGAAGAAAGACTGTGCCACTAGACTTCTTGTCCCCCGCCAGCGCCATAAAAATCTATTAAAAACCCGTAATCAGGTGACGGGGGACCAGAATGTATATTAGTGAGTGTACTCACATACTGCAGTACACTGCTAATACTTTTCGGTCCCCAGATAACCACTTTAATATTTATAGAAACATCATACTCTGTTGTAGGAACTTCATAGTAGTGCTAAATGACACTTCTTATCTCTTCTTGCAGAAGCAATGTGTCACAAATCGCTTTTGCCGGAAGTGTCATTTCACTGTCTCAACCACTGATTGACCTGATCTAGTGCTCCCTCTGTCTTTAAAAAATACATTCTTCAGCAGCTGCAGTGCACATCATACAGTTCTCTGTCCCAGCTGCACGCTTAGGATGCGGCAGACCTGTTTTTAGAAAAAGAACAACAATGTTTCATATCAATACATTTAATTTTCCCATTACTCTTTAACCCCTTAATGACGAGCCTATTTTAGACCTTAATGACCAAGCTATTTTTTACGTTTTTCCATTGTCGCATTCCAAGAGCTATAACGTTTTTATTTTTGCGTCGACATAGCTGTATAAGGTCTTGTTTTTTTGCGGGACAAGTTGTATTTTTTAATAGCACCATTTTGAGGTACATATTATTTATTGATTAACTTTTATTAACTTTTTTTTGGGGGGAATAGAAAAAAATCTGAAATTTTGCCACTCTTTTTTGCGTCCTAAATCTACGCCGTTTACCGTGTGGTATAAATAACACAATAACTTTATTCAGCGGGTTGTTACGATTGCAACGATATCAAATTTGTATAGCGTTTGTATGTTTTACTACTTTTACACAGTAAAAACGCTTTTTTTTCAAAATTATTTGTTTTTGTGTCTCCATATTTGAAGAGCTGTAACATTTTTATTTTTTCGCCGATGCGGTTGTATGAGGGCTTTTTTTTTGCGGGAAGACTTGTAGTTTTTATTGGTACCATTTTGGAGTAGATGCGACTTTTGATCACTTTTTAATCACATTTTTTTAAAGTCAGGATTCACAGAAAACAGCAATTTTTCCGTCGTTCTTTATTTAATTTTTTACGGCGTTCATCGTGCGGGTTAAATAATGTAATAGCTTTATAGTCGGGGTCGTTACGGACGCGGCAATACCAAATATGTGTAACTTGTTTACTTTATTTTTGTTTTTTAATACTAAAGCAGTTTGTAAGGGGAAAAAGTGGGTTTTTCATTTTTTTTCACATTTTTTTTTATTAACTTTATTAAACTTTTTTTTTTTACTTTTTTTACTAGGCCCACTAGGGGACTTTACTATGCGATTCTCTGATCGCTATTATAATACACTGTAATACTTTTGTATTGCAGTGTATTACAGCCTGTCCGTTTAACACGGACAGGCATCTGCTAGGTCATGCTTGCGGCATGATCTAGCAGGCATTCGCTACAGGCAGACCTGGGGGCCTTTATTAGGCCCCCGGCTGCCATCGCAGACACAGACACTCGGCGATCTTATCGCCGGGTGTCAGTGGGATGAGAGGGAGCTCCCTCCCTCTCTCCAAAACCGCTCAGATGCGATGCACGCTATTGAGCACCGCATCTGAAGGGTTAAACGGGTGAGTGCCCTGAAAAGGCATATGCATCAGAATAAAGCCCGTTAGTGGCCGCCGTGAAAAGGCGTATTGGTGGTCACTAACGGGTTAAAAAGAGGTTCTGCAACAGCTGAGGCGTGTATTATATTATAGCAATATGTAGTATTATTAGGATTCACCTCCGTTACCAATATAAATGCACTCAGAATCTTCTAGGTCCCAATGAAAAATCATGCATCATTTATAGTACTGGTCTCCTCATAAAGAGTAAAAATCCTTTAGGCTACTTCAGGCTCTAGAGGCTGAGCCAAGTGTGACCATAATCTTTGCAACCTCTGTTGTTGTAAATCATAGAAGATAATATTTATTGGCTTTCTATTTGATCATTTTGTCAGGAATAAGAATTATTAAAATATTATCCATACGCCAAGTCGGGTAGGGGAAGTATGGAATCTCTATTCTTTGGTCTCTATTTTTTGGTCACCTAATCTCCCGCAAAAATTGAAATAAAAAGTGATCAAACCATCGAATGTACACCAAAATGGTATTATTAAAAACTACAGATTATCCCGCAAAAAAAAGCCTTCATACCACTTAATCGACTGAAAAATAAAAAAGTTATGGCTCTCGGAATTTGGCGACACAAAATAAATTTTCTTTTTTACACAAAAACTATATATATTTGGTATCGCCGTAATCGTATTGACCCACAGAATAAGGCTTTATTCAGACGAACGTAAAATACGTGCGTGCAACGCGCGTGATTTTCACGCGCGTTGCACGGTCCTATATTAGTCTATGGGGCCGTGCAGACATGTGCGTGGTTTTTGCGCAGCGTTGCTCCGTTGCCAAAAAGCCACGACATGTCCGTTGATTCAGCGTTTTCAACGCATCACGCACCCATTGAAGTCAATGGGTGCGTGAAAACAACGCAGGGCACACGGAAGCACCTCCGTACGCACAGCGTTTTTCACGCAACACTTGTTAAGTCTATGTAAATGAGTTGAGCAGACTAGACAAAACAACTACAAACCAGGAAGTGGCTTTTCACTTTGTGAGCACATGCGCACAGTTTCAACTGACATCTGCAGCAATGCCACGTGCGTGCGATGTGGAAAAACTTATATGCTTGGTCCATGACAGACCCCAGTTGTGGAACACGAACGCAGAGGCCTACCACGACCGCACGGGCAAGGAGGTAGCCTGGGATGAGCTCGCGCATAGCCTATTTGGCCAGGAGTGGGATAAAAGTACCTCAAGAGACCGCAAAAGCATAGGTAAGCGCTGATCTCAATTGATGCTAATGCAATCGGCCATGCTGTAGTGTATATCCTTGTGTTTCACATGTTCTGTACTGTGCTTGGTGAGCGGGTGTGGCACTGCATCATTTATAGGCCAGTGTTTAATGTGTGGTTGTGTTTTAAGTATAGCAATGTTTGGGACAAGTGAAGTTGTCCGTAAGGTCACATGGTGTCATTTTGTTGTCTGTCTCCTGTTCCTATGTCCAGTTGATGATATTAAAACACGGTGGAGGAGCTGTCGGGATCAGTTCAGGAGGGAATATGGAAACCGAGGGCGAAGTGGGGATGGGGCGTCAAAAAAACGCCCGTATATATATATGAAACAGCTGATGTTTCTCAAGGACATTATGGAGATGCGACCGTAAGTACTGACAGTACATTGATGACATGTGTGTGTTCACTGCATTGCCTGTATAAAAAGCTGTATGGCCCTTGTGGACATGGTCAAAGGAGTAACGCTAAATGTTTCTGGCAGATGCAGTGATAATCTCAATGACACCGAGGAGGAGGCTGGCCATGTGGAGTCGCAGCAGGTCACGGAACAACATCCCGTGCTGCCCTTGACCCCCGACCGCACGCTAACACAAG
The DNA here is from genome assembly GCF_050947455.1 of Rhinoderma darwinii. Classification (NCBI taxonomy): domain Eukaryota; kingdom Metazoa; phylum Chordata; class Amphibia; order Anura; family Rhinodermatidae; genus Rhinoderma; species Rhinoderma darwinii. The sequence goes on along the minus strand of NC_134688.1, from coordinate 170,260,417 downwards.
CAGGCACCCAGTTAAGCAGCCAACCCCAGCTGCCACCGGGCCAGGACAATCCCCGGACGCCACCAGCCAGACGCCGGCGCACGCAGGTTGCCCCAGCAGGTGCCAACGTGGATTCCAGAGTCCTGGAGTACCTTAGGCGCTGTGCGGAGGAGGATGGATGTGACGCTTTTGGCCGTACCATAGCGCCACTACTTTGGCGAGTACCGGACTACCGGATGGCACGCGTCCAAGGGGCCATCCTTGCTATCATTGACTCTGCCACTCCTCCGAACAATCCACGGCAATGCTACCAGGTAGTAGAGCAATGGCGTGGATTGCCTGAAGATTGCCTGACCTCTACTGCTCCTCTCCCTTCCCAGCCTGCTCACACCTTTCCATGGCCACAGTACCAACGGCCGATGGTGAGCGTAATGTCACCAGGTCATGTGGTGCCTCGCGAGCGCCCTTTCCCCCCCTACGTCAGACCCCAGCCTCCCTTTGTCCAGGGCCCCCCGGCAGGGCTCAACCCTCAGTATCAGCACCACTATGCTGTTGAGGAATATCCTCAGCAGGCCCAGGGACAGTATAGTGGTGCTGAAATGCAGAGCCAACAGTCTCCCTCACACCGGTATCACGATTTATAGAAGTGTGTAGGCCGATGACGGCTGTTTCTATGTGGTGATGTAAACATGGAAGTCCCAGTTTGTTTATGTAGCATCATGTTGGTGCGTTGTATATGTTTTTATGGCTGCTGGTTGCTGGTCACAGTTAACTTTTGAAATAACAGATTAAATGGTTATGCTGTTTGCAAGTCACGTTTATGTGTTGGAACCCAGGTTCCCACAAACATTCTTTTATGTAATGTTCCCAAATTAGGCCGGTGGAGCAAGAGTGTAGCTTGCCATGATTGAGGTATTAGTTTGTCTTTGGTGATTTACCTCCATTCCTCATATTGCCCTCGCCTGCATTGCAGTCGTGTGAGAAATGGGGAACAAATGATTTTTGTCATGGAATTAGTGACCAAGGGCTAAGGCAACCGGCCTCCCAAGCTAATTCGTCTAGAGGAGATTTAACATAAAAAGGAAAACCACCAAAGATGTAAGCTCGCAACCCACGTCAAGGGTCCTCATGTCTTGCGAGTGCAGAATCAAAATATCCCCTCCCCAAAGAACAACAAAAATCACACAAAAACGCTACTGCGGCCCACTAATCTCAACTAGGACAGCCCTCACAGAACATCCTCCTGCCAAGGCACAGCTCCATCCGGGCTGTCAAAATATTGTGCAAATATGTCGCGTACTCGTATTCCCGATGTTTGCGCCCTTCCAAGTGGAATTGGCAGTGGAATGGTTGTTGAGGAAACATTTTGCCGAATATATTCGGCATCACAACCACCATCATGTATGCATCAAAAATGATGAAGCACGACACACGCTTGTATGACCCGGGTGACATTTTGCGGCGTCAGTTGCATGGTGGTGAGGAAAACACGCCATTTGGAGGACATTATGCCAAATGCACATTCCACACATCGGCGTGCTCTGCTAAGCCGGTAATTGAATATGCGCCGGCGGTCGTCCAAGCCTCTTCGAGCAAATGGCCACATGACTTGACTTGTGAGTCCGAAACCCTCATCTGCCACAATCACATAAGGGACTGGTGGTCCTCGCGAGCCAGGCAGGTGGGTCGGCACTGGCACCGAGAGCAGATTGCACATCAGACGATGGCCGATCCGGGATGTACGAAAGATGCGGGCATCAGCTGAGCTTCCATAGGACCCTATATGTACAATGGTAAAACAATAATTGCTGTCGGACAGGGCCATCAAGACGATTGAAAAATACTGTTTGTAGTTATAGAATCGGGATCCGGAGTGGGGGGGCTTCTTGACCCGAATATGGCACCAATACAATTAGGAAATTGGGTGGTGGTGAGAAAGTCTGATGCAATGGAAAGCCAGTGGTCTGTCGTCGGCTGCGGCATCACTGTGGCCTTCAATCGCAGCCACAACACAACACAGGTGCCTGTGACAATGGCCAAAATTGTGCTCACTCCAAGAAGGAATTCGAAATGTAACGAATGATAGCTGTTTCCGGTAGCTAGAAATCTACATGGGCGAGATGCAAAAACACACAACACAAATAAGCGTGCTTGAGGACATGACAACCACACACCAGCCTGTAAGCAGCAATAGTTTTAAACACACATACCTTAACGTCACTAGGAGTCGCTCCTCGGGGTAAATGCAGCGCCGCATATTGGTGTCCGTGTAGGTTATGCCTGCGCGAATCTGCTCCAGTAGAAGATCAAAAGTCAACACAGACATGCGGCAAAACGATCGAAATTTCTCAGGGTGGCTGCGAAGGTCCTCATATAGAGTATGAAAATGGCCTTTGGAGCTGCGCTGGGCCACAAGTGGATGAACCCAAATCCTCCCTCTTCTACGGGTTCCCTCCTCAAGCATGGGTCGGCGTTCACCAAATCTCCTAGAATCATCCATGCTAGCAGCACACGGCCCAGCGGAGTCAAGGGCATATTGTAGTTTTTTTACCTGTAAAACCACCCAAATACAACAAACACGGACCAAAGTGTGAGGTAACGTGAAATCTGGATGCGAACATGTGCTCACAGCAAGCAGGTGTTGGAGAAGGTGTCTTTTTGTAGGCTGCCCTCTCCATTACTCCACCCTCCGTTGTTTTGACGCGCGTAAAAAATGCATGCCATACGCGCGTTAAATACGCTATCACGCTGCCCAAACGGATGCCACACGCAACTTCAACGCAACCGAAACGGCGCGTTTTTCACGCGCGCAAAAACGCCACGTTTGTGTGAATCCAGCCTAAAATGATCATGTTATTTTAATTGCACAGTGATTTCCGTAAAAACGGCGTGCAAAAAACCATGGAGGAATCGCTGTTTTTTTCATTTTCTACCCCACAAATAATTTTTTTCCTATTTCCTAGTACATTAAAGGGCAAAATAAATGGTGCTACGAAAAACTGCAACTCGTCCCGCAAAAATCAAGCCCTCATAGTACTATATCATTGTCTAATGATACATTGTGTATAATTTTATTTTTTCTAGCTAAATGTAATTTTGTTGTTAATGACGCTTTTCTTCTTCCTGATAATGACGTCATAATCACCCTTTGACCTCCGTCTTTCTGGGGGTTCTTTTCAACTACACTATAGTATATAAGAGGGTGTAAAATGTAGGTTTTATGGCCTGAGGAAGATGCCAATCCAGCATTGAAACGCGTAGCCTCTGTATTTATTTCCATTAAATCTTTGAACATATCTCTGCTTACATGATTAATCATCTTCACGTCCGTGCATTTACTCTAAGTGTAGCAGTGCCTTCCAAAGACCCGTTCTATTTTTCTACCAGCACTATTATTTATTGCGGTGACCTGAAGGTTTGCCGACTCTGGGTCCTGGCAGCAGCACACATCATTGTTATCTATTCAGCTTTTATCTATCTCAAACCAGGTGAGAAGAATACTGCTATATGTTCTACTGTAATCCACCTAGTTGATCTGCACTATGTGGCGCCGTGCTTTTTGTTCTTGTCTCTACAAAATTAAAAATATATCTCAATTTGTCTTTCATTTGTCTTCTGAACCGATTGAAATGATCATGAATGGAGTTAATTATGTTGCTAAATCAGAGATTGGTGAAGCCAGAGAAAGGCCAGAATATAATCACCTTTATCAAAATTGTCCTGCTGATCCTCACCAACAACCAGTGGGTGCCTCACCAATAAGGCCCGCCTCACAGTTTGAGAGTCATTGATATAAATGAAGCTGTATTTTCATTATTAATTGGCTCTTTTCGCTACAGAGACTTCACATGAGAATATAGATGTTCCTATAAATGTGCAATGTTTTTTGTGGTATTTAAAGCAGTTTCATAAATTAGAAAAAATGTCTGCCTTTTTTTTTTTCAAAAATAGTGCCACTCTTGTTAATGAGCTGTGCCTATTATTGATATTTATTTTTGTAAACTGTAAAATGGTGTCTGAAAGAGGACAAGCTCTTTAAAAGGGGTTTTCCCATCTCATAAAGTAAAGGCATGTCGCTAAGATATTCCATCACTTTCTGATCGGTGTAGGTCTGACCCTTCAAATTTTCATGTGGACTTTAACTAGTGATGAAGCCCAGCCATCACCATGTTCTGGCAGGTGAGACCAATTAGAAAAAGACTGAGAAGCCATTCTCTAGAAAAATGTTATTTAAACATCTGATATTACTCTATATGATGCCCTGAATGTACAATGGGAATCTGAGAAATTTGGAATTGACTCCCTAATAGCTGATTACCCTTACTTATGGGCATGGAAGAACATCTATTGTTCACTGACTAAAATTTACATTTTATCCAGAGACTAAATCTGATAAAAATCAATGAATTAAACTAAAGGTCATTTTACACAACCTAGTTTGGCCATGAAAATAAATGTCGATTGATGAGATAGCTCGTCGATCGGAGCTCGTTTGCTCTATTCATAAGAAGCAATCAGCAGTTATGTATAAAGGTGAGGGATCGTTACTACAATCGTTCGTCCCCATACATTTCCATCACGTTGGCAGCACATCTCACTATTGTGCTGCCGACAACGATAATAGTTAATGCTGCATAAACGATACGATCAGCCGATACACGAGCGTTTGCTCGTTCATCGGTTGATCGTTGCCCTGCTTACGCAGGGCAATGATCGGGAGCAAGCATTCATATGAACTCTTGTTTGCCTGATCATTGGCTCGTGTAAAAGGACCTTAAAACTATACAGGAAAAAGTAAATTGTTTATTGTACTGTCCATAAACAAGAAAGATAGTCCATTCTGGACTGGTATTGGTATCCCGATTCCTCTAGCCCTAATATCCCCCAAAAAATATTTTGTTTTTCAGATTTTTATTTGGCTTGGAAAACAACTATCTATTTCTCCAAAGGAGGAATACTTTCCAAACACCTCCTTTCAGAGGGAGTAGGTTCTTGACCTTTTCAAACCTTTGCAACCACATTTACTTTTATGTTTTTGAAAACCAAGATGCTATTTCACAGATAGCTTTTTGATGTTTTGTACATCATAACTCACTTAAATTAAGTTGATGTTGACATGTCACTTCCCTATGAGTTCCTTTTAGATATCATACTCTTTAACATCATTGTAATTGCTATTCAGGGTTTTTAAATATTTTTATCATGTATGGATTAAGGCTTGAAGCCTCGCCTTGCTCATCAAGATGCTGAACTGTTTCCTTCAAGGGCATGGCTAGTTCACACTAAATATTCAAAATCAATAATAATTCTCCTCAGAGAGGTAATGTATTGATGAATGCAGAATGTACATCTGACTTGTTTCATGTTAAGCTTTGGAAAATATTATATTGATTTAAATAAATGTCGTATATTTTACACATCTATTTAAACTGTTTGTTGAACTTACACACAACCAGAATATTTGTTGAAAATTACAAGTGCTTAAAATAACATTGAGTAAAAGAGCAGTCAAAGTCTATTGAACCAGCAGCTTCCAAACAATTGTGGTTTCTGAATTAATTAATGTCAGTGATTAGTAGTCTTTTGCCTTTGTCATGGGATGATGAAACTTTAGTAATGTTTAGATGAAGGAGACTACGGAAACACTTGTCCAACATTACAGTGAGAAAGACTAGCAGGTACATGGACAATATAAGAGTGTATGGCCAATGTCCAACAACCAAAATAATGTTATAAAGAAATGAATAATAAGCTATCAATTAGTATGTATATGTCTCCTAATCTCTACCTTTACATTGTAGATGCTTTGTGCTTCCTATTATATGCCATTACTGCATAATTTCTTCATGGAAGCATCAAATGTCTGTTCTATGCATGACACAATATTCGCTAGGTCTATACATTTGTCAGCCAGATGTTAATGACCTGTCAGTTGTCACACAACTAAACTCCTCCAGAAATAAAATAAAAAATGGCATTTGATATTCACATGCTTTGGGAGCGCAGGTCTTTAGGTGCTTACTGGAGGGGTGTGCCTTATACGTAGAGTATATAACATATCATTCCATGTTGAATCTAAAGTCTAGGGGTTACTAGTTAATCTTACAGAGGATGGTCTCGTGGAAACATGCATCTTGCATATGTTGTATCAAGAAGAAAGCTACTGTCTTCTCATTGAATCCCACCAGCCCTCCTACACTACAGGCATATTGTCACGGCCCACTGGTCCGTAGCGCGTAGCGAGTAGCGAGCTAGTAGCTGGCCAAACAGGTATAATACAATGTCTATAGTTCAGAAAGGGTACCTGTGGCAATGCAGACAGTAGTGGTGAATTCAGGCTAAGATGATTCTCCGACAGAAGACAGACACCTGGCGGGGTGCGACACAATACATGCAGCGAAGGGCGCAACACGACTCCAACTCTTGAAGGCACAGAGGCACGGTAGCATGGTATACAGGGTACAGGCAGTAGGAATGGGTAACACTGGGAACTGGAAAACACTAGGAGACCATTTGGAAGGACAAACTTAAAGAGACTCTGTTACCACATTATAACTGCCCTATCTCCTATATAAGAAGATCGGCACTATAATGTAGGTGACAGTAATGCTTTTTATTTAGAAAAACAATCTATTTTAAAACACTTTATAAGCCATTTTTTGCTTTATGCTAATGAGTTTCTTAATGCCCAAGTGGGCGTGTTTTACTTTAGACCAAGTGGGAGTTGTACAGAGGAGTGCATGGTGAGCAATCAGCGTCATGCACTTCTCTCCATTCATTTACACTGCACTAGCGATATAGTTATATCGTTATGTGCAGCTACATACACAAACACTAACATTACTGTAGTGTCCTGATAATGAATATACATCACTACCAGCCTGGACGTGATGTTTATTCAGAATCCTGACACTTCTGAATCTTTTCTGTGAGATTCCAGCAAGGCAAGCGTAATCTCGTTTGAAATGACAGGTTACATCGTAATCTACGCTTGCCTTGCTGGAATCTCACAGAAAAGACGGCTAGCACACTGACCCATTCATTTAAATGGAGCCATGCACACTTCAGTTTTTTTGACGGTCCCGTTGCTCCATTCCGATCCAAAGTAGAGCATGTCCTACTTTGGTCCGAGATTCCGTGACCGTGAGGCCCATGCCAGTCAATGGGGCCATCAAAAAAACTGAAGGCACACGGAAGGCATCCGTGTGCCGTCCGTGTGTGATGGAGACGTTGCCTAGCAACGGCTGGGCGGGCAGAAAAACATTACAGAAATATTACACTAATCGGCAGCCACTTGTCTCTATTAATCACTGATAGAGAAAAGAGGCTGCTGATTAAAAATAAAATAAAAAGCATTTCATACGTACCCGGTCGTTGTCTTGGTGACGAATCCCTCTTCTTCCCCCAGTCCAGCCTTCCTTTCTGATGCGGCAGCCTGTGATTGGCTGCAGAGGCGGTCACGTGGGATGATGCGTCATCCCTGGAGGCCGGCCTTCTGATGTCATCCTGACGTGCGTGATCGCCACTACAGCCTGTGATTGGCTGCAGCGGCGACATGGATGAAACGTCATCGCTGGAGGCTGGACAGGAGGAAAGTAAGTATGTACTTTATTTTTTATTATTACATTAAAATTTTATTTTCCGAGCGCCGAGCATGGTACTGTCCAGGGTGCTGAAAGACTTACCGCCGATTAGTGTAGCCCATTAACTCTTTCAGCACCCTGGACAGTACCATGCTCGGTGCTCGGAAACGGAAACATGGAGTGCACCCGGCCGCTAAAACGGGCACACGGATCCGTCAAAAACGGCCGTGAAAACAGTGTCGGAAGTGTGCACGAGGCCTAAGGTAGCTACCCTAGAAACATTTGTTCCCATGCATTTTATTACTGATGTTCAGTATATAAAAGAAAGCATTTTGGATAGGAGCTGAGCTGCAGGACCAGGCACAGCTGCACATACGGAGTAGCTGCTGTCTGCATAAACAATGCAGTGATCCTTTGTTTTGATGATAGTCTGCGGATTTCTTGGATGATTAAACATCGATGGCCTATGCTAAGTATAGAAAGTGTCAAACTTTTGCGCACATTGGCACAGTTTTGTGCAATTTTGTTGTTTGCATCTCACTAAACACTTTTTAAAAGTGTTTCAAATGGGCGCTGGTTAGCGGTAAAGGGTAGTGGCTTGAAAGGTGCTAATGTGCACCAAAAATACTTAAAAAATTCTGGTGCAAAATTGGTCAAATTAAAATTGTTATAAGGAAGAGAAAATTGGCTAACAGATCATGCAAGATACGCCAAAATTATTATGCAACATGCACCACTGTGATAATTCTGGTGCATTTTGTGGCTGCTTGGTCGAGTTTATGCTGTCTAACTATTAGATAGCATTAGTAAATGTGGACCAATGTCTTGTGCAACAAGTCATGACTGAGAGTTTTTTATATGTTTATCCCAATAATATAAGACATGAATGAACATAGCTGTATTTTTTCACTGTCAAGGCACAGAAGCATAATACATGACAGCTAGAATATGCATATGGAATTATTAGATTACTAATCAAGCTTTGTCTATTTCCCCCATTTAATCAGCTTGAAGTGTTTTAATTCCAATGTCAAAATCATTAAAATATGTATTATAAAATATGTCAGTAATAATTTCAATAAATTAGCACTTAAAATGGCGATACCTCAACATATACAGATGAAAATGTACAGTATGTGGGAGGAAGTTCTGCTTCATATGACAAAGCTGAAAATGATTTTTGTGAAACTTTGACAGTAGGCACCATTGTTCTTATCTTTGTTTTGTAACCTTTCACGAGCTGCTAGTAAAGGGGAATGACACTTTTCAGTACTTGAATGTTTCTAATCTATGAGATTTTGACACTTTTATTATTATAAATAAATAATGTATGTATGGTTCGTTCAGAGTAAATCAGTCCATATAAATAAGGGAGGTGTTCACTCTGCGTTCATCGTGTATGTACAGTAAACGTGGCAGAAAATACTTCCGCAAACAAATTACATGTGTCAAAGGAGTGTCTTTTTTGGCATATGTCTGGCTGGTTTGCATCAGAAAAACAAAACTTTTTTAACTGCATTGTAAAGTGTAGTCAACTGCATTTTCCAAAATAAAGATTACTGTACAATAAAAACTTACGCCACATTTATACGTTTTGTTTTTACAATGGGTGCCAATAGCAGCCGAGTCAGGTCAGTTGCATATTTCCAGGAATAATGTTTTGTGTATATGTCGGGGGATTTTGCCATTGCTCACATAAACTGCAAGCACAGAGCCGATCATAATGAAATAACTAGAGGCTAGATTTTCTGTGTAGTCTTAAAAAAAATAGAATTACTAAAAATAGTTTGAATCTACCTGTCAAAAACACATAAGTGCTTGACTTGTATGTGTAATCTCCACCATATATATTCTTTTAATGCTGATCAATGTCTAGGCCCCATTACCCTTCCCATTCCCACAGCTCACTAGTCAACACAATAAGAATTGTCTAAGCATAAGCAATAAGAATGTCTAAAATCACCAGCTAACCGTACTAAAAGTCCAGATGCTAGTGGCAAATATGCTCCACTATAAGCCATTCCGTAGGGCTGTGCTGCATCTATGTTGTCTACATAACCTTTGTAGATGAGCAATCTACAGTACTCAATTTATCCTCGGAATAATATAACATTTACTCTCCAGCAGCTTGTACAAACCCAGCATCCCACCTGCAATTTTATTATGATTGACTTACACATTTCATTTTGTGTAAAGTGTATGGGGGAAATTTATCAACCTCTCTACTACAGTTTTCTGGCGTAGAAAAGTCCCAAAGGGCTCAAGTTGCAACTTTTGGCCTTTTTACGCCGCCCTTGCTATGTTTGTGGAAAGGGAAAGTGGCTTGCAAAAAGCGGATGGGGCCACAGCAGCCTAGCAAATTCAATACAACTTAGACCACGAAACTGGAGTAAATTATAGTGGCTATGGGTCCCACCAGAGGCGTAGCTAGGTTTTCCTGCACCCGGGGCAAAGAATCAGCTTGGCGTCCCCCCCAAACTCTTTCCCGACATCTCCTTCCCACTCACCATGTTTGCTTTCTCAACCAATCAATGAGGTGTAACTTTTTTTTCCCTTTTATTTTAATGTAGCCATTTGTACATTTTACAAGCCGTATAGTTCTATGTGCGGTCCTTGTTTTGCGGATCCGTGATATGCAGCTGTATAAATGGCAACGGACGTGTGCTTGTGGCCTTAGGCCTCATGCCCACTTCAGTTTTTTTCATCAGGGGGCTATCCGTTGTTGGAACTGATAGCATCCTGACACATTCATTTCAATGGGGCTATGCACACTTCCGTTGTTTTAACAGAACCGTGCCGCCGTTCCCTCAAAAATAGGGCAGGTCCTACTCCTTCCCCTTTTTTGAGGGAACAGTCTCGGCCTTTGCATTGATTTGGTCCGTGAAACAACGGACTGCACGTGGAAGCTATACGTGTGAGGTTCGTGATTCACCGAACTGTCATTAACGGCAGTACAAAGGCCGACGGAAGTGTGCATAAGGCCATACAGTCAAATCCTTCCTCCCCACTTAAAGAATTTATACAGAATCCCCTCACCCCACACATAATATTTACAATCAAATCCCCTCTCCCACACAAAAACAATCTATAAACACATACACACACACTTCCACACACACACACTCACACACACACACACACACACACACACACACACACACACACTGTATACACACACACACACACACACACACACACACACACACTGTATACACACACACACACACACACTGTGTATACACACACTGTATACACATACACTGTATATACACACACATACACACACACTGTATATACACACACTGTATATACACACACTGTATACATACACACACTGTATATATAAACACACGCTGTATACATACACACACTGTATATACACACTGTATACACACACTGTATATATACACACACACACACACACACACACACACACACACACACACACACACTGTATATATACATATATGTATGTATGTATATATATATATATATATATATATATATATATATATATATATATATATATATACAGTGAAGGAAATAAGTATTTGATCCCTTGCTGATTTTGTAAGTTTGCCCACTGTCAAAGACATGAACAGTCTAGAATTTTTAGGCTAGGTTAATTTTACCAGTGAGAGATAGATTATAAATAAAAAAAAAAAAAAGAAAATCACATAGTCAAAATTATATATATTTATTTGCATTGAGCACAGAGAAATAAGTATTTGATCCCTTTGGCAAACAAGACTTAATACTTGGTGGCAAAACCCTTGTTGGCAAGCACAGTTTTTTGTAGTTGATGATGAGGTTTGCACACATGTTAGATGGAATTTTGGCCCACACCTCTTTGCAGATCATCTGTAAATCATTAAGATTTCGAGGCTATACACACACACACACACACACACACACACACACACACACACACACACACACACACACACACACACACACACACACACACACTGTGTATATATATACACACACACACACACACACACACACACACTGTATATACACACACACACTGTATATAGACACACACTGTATACACACACACACACACACACACACACACACACTGTATACATACACACATACACACACACACTGTATATATACACACACACACACACACACACACACTGTATACACACACACACACACACACACACACACACTGTATATATACACACACACACACACACACACACACACACACACACACACACACTGTGTATATATATATACACACACACAAACACACACACACACTGTATATACACACACACACTGTATATACACACACACACACACACACGCTGTATATACACACACACTGTATACACACACACTGTATACATACACACATACACACACACTGTATATACACACACACACACACACTGTATACACACACACACACACACTGTATAGACACACACTGTATACACACACACACTGTATATATATATATACACACACACACACACACACACACACACACACACTGTATACACACACACACACACACACACACACTGTATATATACACACACACATTGTATATATACACACATACATACATACACACACACACAGATGTACTTATCAGTCTGGAGCTCCGTGGAGGGATCTTCATGTTATGAGGGGTCACACGTTGCAGGCAGGAGGAGAGCTGTGTGTAAGACTGCTCCTCCCCAGCCCTCTCTTCCTCCATCTTCCCTGCCTCCACCCTCCCTGCCTGTCTGCTAGCTGGGGCTGAACACTTCAATCGTGTTCTCCTCACAGGCAGAGTGTATGGCCAGCTGCATTATATGACGTCACATGTGACAAATAATGCAGCCGCCCGAAGCACACACGCTCTGCCTGTGCAGGAGAACATCGTGCATACATTACACAGCTCCCGCTCCTGTCCCATGCGCTGCCCATGGCACTAAATGTCTATGGCGGTACCGACCCGGAGGGCACATGCCTCCACTCCCCTGGTCGGCGCCCCCCTTCCTTCCCTTGTAGTTGCTCCCTGCCCCTCCTGCCCCCCCTAGCTACGCCCCTGGGTCACACTATGGGTCATAGCAAGGTAGAGGACCATGCTGGGCCCCTACTTTTCCATCCACAATTGGACAATTACAATGTATTCTAATTTTACTGCTTCTCTTCTTCCTTACGGGTTCCTTCGGCATGCTGCGGCTTATACAATGTACTGGTGCCGGGCAGTGCCAGGATGTTGTATGTAACGCAGCCCTCATGATGTTGAGTGCTGAGTCGCAAATAATAATACTTTAAGTTCATAAATAATACCAACGTTGGTGTTATGACTTAAGTTTAAAGGGGATGTCTCAGCACAGACCGAGGCTTCGGCTCTTGATACCCTTGGCAAGCAGCTCACATCCCTTATAGTGGCCTGCGGCAGCCGTACTAATACATTTCAGATCAATGGCCGTGCATGTAATACATGGATGGCTTGTGTCCACTACAGTGAGAGCCGCTTCTTGTAAGTGACCCTCTGCTCAGGCTCAAAGAAGTCCCAAATGGGGAAACGCCTATGACATTCATATTCCTTAACGGGGCATAGGAATTCACATTGTGGGGGTTAGATCCAGGTCTGAGGTGTGTATACCTTGTTTTCCCTGCCATCAAGGAAACAGAAGAGACTGCTTAGGTCTTTCTGTTTTTTGTCCCTTTTATTTTGTAACTGTTCTGCATGTTTTATGTCATCTTATTTCTTTTTTTTTTTGTACTTATTTGTCAACACTGTACATTTTATATTAAAGTATGAAACTTTAATAAGTTCAGTCCTTGTATTTTCTAAAGATTTGCTAGCCTTTCCTAAAGACTTATTATTTTTGACTGCTGGAGAGCAGTAAATGTTTTGTGTTAGGTAGCTCTTGGCCCAGGTAGGTTGTGACAGTGAGTTGTGTATCTGAGGTGTGTGGACAGTTTTGGGGTATGATTTAATTTGCAACCAGAGTGGAAGGTGAGTGAAAGATTAAATGAGTGGAAATAGATTTGGCCAATTCGCATGCTGCATGTGCTGATGTCGTGTGCATTTTAGCCTCCATTGTCTGTTATAGCTGAAATCTGAAATACAGAAAATTCATCGATCAGTGAATCAGTGAACTCATCTCTAGTGGTAATTGCTAAGTGTAAATCTGAGTTTTTTGTAGTGGTCAGCATAGGGATTATTAGTCTCCCAATGTCAGACTCTAATCAATATAGTAAAGGAATTATTTATATGCCACAGAAAAAATTGGTCAGTCCAGAACATCAGAAGTTACATAGAAGTTACATAGTTTGTACGGTTGAAAAAAGACCCATGTCCATCAAGTTCAACCAAGGGATGGGAAAGGGGAAGTAAAACATTTCTACACATAGGAGCTAATATTTTTTGTTCTAGGAAATTATCTAAGCCTTTATTAAAGCCATCTACTGTTCCTACTGTGACCAGCTCCTGCGGTAGACTATTCCATAAATTCACCGTTCTCACAGTAAAGAAGGCTTGTCGCCTCTGCAGGTTGAACCTTTCTTTTTCCTGACGGAGGGAGTGCCCCCTTGTTTTTTGAGGGGGTTTTGCATGGAACAGGATTTCACCATATTTTTTGTATGTGCCATTCATATATTTATATAAATTAATCATGTCCCCCATTAGTTGTCTTTTTTCAAGGCTAAATAGGTTTAGTTCTTTTAATCTTTCCTCATCACTTAGATTCTCCATGCCCCTTATTAGCGTCGTTGCTCTTCTTTGTATTTTTTTCCAACTCCAGGGCATCTTTTCTATGAACTGGAGCCCAGAACTGGACTGTATATTCTAGATGAGGCCTCACTAATGCTTTGTAAAGTGGTAATATTACATCCCTGTCCCGTGAGTCCATGCCTCTTTTAATACACAACAATATCTTGCTGGCCTTTGAAGCAGCTGATTGACATTGCATGCTGTTATTTAGTTTATGATTTACAAGTACACCCAGATCCTTCTCAACAAGTGACTCCCCCAGTGTAGCTCCCCCTAAGACATATAATGCATGCAGGTTTTTCGTACCCAGGTGCATAACTTTACATTTATCTACATTAAACTTAATTTGCCAAGTGGACACCCAAACACTCAGTTTGTATAAATCCGCTTGCAATTCACAAACATCTTCCATAGTATGAACTATATTACATAGCTTGGTGTCATCTGAAAAAATAGAAATAGTGCTATTAATCCCATCCTCTATATCATTAATGAATAAGTTTAATAATAGTGGTCCCAGCACTGAACCCTGGGGTACACCACTTATAACCGGGGACCATTCAGAGTAGGAATCATTGGCCACAACTCTCTGGATACGGTCCTTGAGCCAATTCTCAATCCAATTACAAACTATACTTTCTAAACCTATAGTCCTTAATTTACCCATTAGACGTATATGGGGGACAGTGTCAAATGCCTTTGCAAATTCAAAAAAACACAATATCCACAGCAGCCCCTCTGTCTGGGCTTCTGCTCACCTCTTCATATAAACAAATCAGGTTGATGTGCCATACAGTGATTTGATGTGCCATACTGTCAGTTGCTATGCAATATGCAATGTCACATATTTCCCCCAAGGGAGAAATCACCATCAATTTTAGCTAAACATCTGAAATTAAAGTGAGTTGAATTTAAAAAAAATTACTAATTAGTAATTATAATATTTGAGATTTTAATTATGCACAATTCACTAATATAATAAATCTAGCATAATACATCCTGCTGTAAGCAGAAGCGATCTGTCTGACATAGTCCTGCGGAAATCAAATCTCAAGAACATCAAGGAAGAAGTGGAACATTTATTTTCCTTGCTGCTTCCTTCTCAAATTTCAGATCTCTCGTGCTTGCAACAAGTGTTAGTATATCAGGAAATCGTACATGAATCCCTTGTATAAAAGCTTGTGAACCTCTAAACAGAGGGTTTTTTTAATTTTGATTTTAGTTGTATTCTTAAATGTGCATCAGACTTCACAGTAAGTAACACATATACAGTATGTCTATAATTTATTTGCTTACGTTACCCAATTGACTTTTTGGATAAATAAACAAAATGTATATCGAAATGTAAAGTATGGGGGACATGTGTTGTAAAATGCTAATTATACTGTTCGTTCAGTCTGTACATTGTATATAAACAATACTGTAAATTCCTCCCTTTTCCAAGCCGATTTAAAATGTGGTAACTATAAATGTATATGCTGCAAATTCCTGTTACCTGAGAATGTCTTTTAAAGTCCAGATTTTTCACAAACATGATAAAAAGAGTTTCATTTTGATCTGAAACTATGTATGTATATTTACTTACTTGTGGTTATGGCATAATCTGCACACTGAACTTCTAGATCCTTGTGTAAAAGATATTTTCTAAAGATTAAGGACCTAAAATATCCAATGACCAAACTATTGCATGATGGTTTCATTAAAGGCTTGTTAATACCAGGTATTGGAAACGTTTTCATTCTCCTCAAAGAGGGGTTATTCTGAAGTTTAACTTTTTTATAATGCTCTCAGTGCTTGTGTTTATTTTATTTTGCATATTTCTAAGACTCATACTCTGCCGTTACCTAAAAAAAAAAAGGAGATGGATTATAAGTTTTTTTTAAGAAAAAAAGATTATAATAATATTAGTATTCTCAAATCTGGGCTTCTGTGGTTCTCAAATATACAGCCTTCCTATGTACAGTTTACCTTAGAGAAGAAGCATTGAATATGTGTCTGACATGTAAGGGCCTGTTCACATCACCGTTCATTTCGATTCCAGGGTTCTGTCGGAGGTTTCCGTCGGGTGAACCCTGCAACGGAAAGTGAAAGCACAGCTTCCGTTTCAGTCACCATTGATCTCAATGGTGACGGAAAAATCGGTAATGCTTTCCGTTCGTCACCATTCCGGCAGGTTTCCGGTTTTCCGACGGAATCAATAGCGGAGTCGACTGCGCTATTGATTCCGTCAGAAAACTGGAAACCTGCCGGAATGGTGACGAACGGAAAGCATTAGCGATGTTTCCGTCACCATTGAGATCAATGGTGACTGAAACAGAAGCTGTGCTTTCACTTTCACTTTCCGTTGCGGGGTTCACCCGACGGAAACCTCCGACGGAACCCCGGAAAGGAAAGCGAACGGTGATTTGAACAGGCCCTAAGAAACATTTACTAGTGCCTCAGACTTTTTAATATTGTTCCTCATGCTTAACAATGACCAACACATAAAGGGGTCATCCGGTTTCAACAAATTAATGTTATTTTTTGTATAAAAATGAAACAATTTTCCAATATACTTTCGGTATTAATTCCTCAAGTTGTTAAGATCTCTGCTTGTTCTTATTCAGTAAGAACACTTATTGCAAATTTCTAGTAGATAAAATTCTGTCCATGGTTATGACTAAGTTAAAGGGGTTTTCCCACCAGAGACATTTATGACATATTCTCAGGATACCTCTGTTACCCGCACCTATCTCTAGAATGGGGGCCCCTAAACCCTGTGCTACTGCTCTGTGTTGTGGCTAACTCGTGCGATTTCCGACCATGAATTATGGAAACAAAGTAGCTCAGCGTTTCCTAAGTCCCATAAAATGGAATGGTAGTTACAGAAACAATGTAGCTAACATAAAAGGAAATCACATGCTTCAGCCAAAACACAAAGCAGTAAAATGTTTTTTTTTTTTTAGGGAGCCCGTTCTAAAGATAGGTGCGGGTCCCAGAGGTTGACCCACATCAATCTGAAATTTATGACATATCTGGTGGAAATTTTATAAATGTCTCTGATGAGAAAATCCCTAGACATAGACAGCTCGTTGATCGGCACGTGTTTGCTCCTTTCACAAGGAGTTATGTATGGGGATGAGCGCTCGTTACTCTGATCGCTCGCCCCCATACATTCCTATCATGTCAGCAGCACGTCTCCCTCTTTACACAGGGAAATGTGCTGCCAACAGCATTAATATTTTAGGCTGCGTAAACGATACAATCAGCCGATGAATGAGCATTTGCTCATTTATCGGCTGATCGTTGCCCTGTTTACACAGGGCAATGATCGGGAACGAGCGTTCCATGAATGCTCGTTTTCCCAATAATTGGCCCGTGTAAAAAGGCCTTTAGTCAGCACCTCCTAACAAAGGGGAATAAATGTGCAAGTGCATGTCAGTTATGACTTCAATGCAAAGCAAGGATGCCGCAACACTCTGCGAGCGCTAAAATATACTCAAACATTAAATATATGTTTATATAAAACAAATCTGTTATGGCTATCAGTATTTGTGGTAACTAATGGCACATGTTAAGTTCAGTGCATGAAAAACTTAAAAGGTTTTCCCAAGAACTGGGCTCTTTTTTTTTTTAAATTACATTTTTATGGACCCACATACATTTGAAGCATGCATTAATGTAGCATTTATTTTCTTGCATCATGTAGATTTAAAGGACGCTATAATATCAAAATATATTTGTGCTCTATGTTCCACACTGACATGTTTCTTCTTAGCACACCAAGCCTGTATTGCAGACAAAAAAAAAGAGTTTTTCTTTATGAAAATATGCCCTACCAAGGCCAATGGATGTAATAGAAGGAGGTCCCCTATTTATAGGGAACACTCTGGAGGATCCGGCTCGTCCTCCGCACAAACCGCACAATGTAATTTTATTTGATAAATGTAGTATGACCCAATAGCTATTAATGTCACAAAATCACGAAGCATTCAGTGAATTTTTTAAGTATATGTAATATGTTGAATATAGATCACCAAATGTAATTGCAAAACTCTAACCTGACCAACTCTTCTTATAATTGTTCAAGTTTTTAGACTCACAAATTCTATATGTTAAAGGACAATTAGCAAACCATTTATGTATATTATTATGTTCTCCAAATGAATCATAGTAATAATAAGACAAATATTTAGCTTTTTCTAAAGCAATGTGATATTAATGCACTTTATATTCCCAGTATACATGTAATATGAATACGTAACAAGTCCTCCAGAATTTAGGTATATTCATTATTTGATATTCACAAACAGGTTTGAAATTACTTTTTGGTCAGTTTATACATTTAAAACAATTATTTCTAATCGTATTTGGCCTTAAAAACAGACCAACAAAGCTTTTCAGGGTGTGGATATTTGCCTTGTATATCTACAGTTCTTGGGAATTCTCCTTCTGATTACAAGCGAGGCCAGTCAAGTAACAAATTCCATAAGAGTTCAATCACTTGAACTTATTACCTTCCTGTCTATTCTTCCAATGGTATGTAGTCTTCTTTTTCCTTCTTTCTTTTTTTTCTCCTAAATGTCTAGTTATATTTGAATATTGCTTTTAAAGAACCACTTTAAAAAAACATGAATTCAATTGCTGGATTCTAGTATTTTGCCCAGCCTTTTTTGTAAGCATTACTATCAGTGAAACAAACAGGGTTTAAGCTACTGGTTGTAGAAATATGGTGTCATTGTTTAATTTGGCAATCTACCTGGTGGCACCCAGATAAAAATGTCCTTATCTTGAATCTAAACTGACCCGCCAAGCGCCGTCAGTGCTGGATTAGGATAATATTAGACTAATTGACGTAACTCCTATTGACTTCATTCACAGCAATCTGGTTTTAAGTCATTTACATAATTGTGTAGTTTTAGAAAACAAGTATGGGTGCTGAGTCTTTATTTAATAAACTGCAACAGAAAAATTCAATGTGAACTGGTTGCTTTAGTCAACAGGCTTATCGTTTCTGTTAAACACTTACATAAGAAACATTGTATGTGCAATAAAAGTCCAATCATCCAAGATCTCGGAAGAATTCTGATAATTTTTGGCCCACTAGATTATCCAATATGATGGACTTTTGGAATTAATTTAAAAAAAATGGTGGATGGTTGGGTGGTGCGATGGGTGCTAATAAAGAAAAAATGCATGTTATTATCTATTTAGCCCTCAAACAAGAGCCTACATGAACTATTACAAACCATGTGTCATGTGCAGAAATGTCAGCACCGAGACATCAGCGCCGATGTGATGATTCCATGATGAAGACGTTCTTGCATCCATTAGGAAGCCTGTAGGAGACTCTGTCACTAGTTTAGTAATGCCCTATCTCCTAGCTAATCTGATAGGCGATGTCACACTGATAATGCTAGTAAATATTGTGTCCCAAAACGTTTATTTTAAAAGTTATGAACGTTTTTGTAAATATGTAAATGAGCCTTTATTAGACAAGTGGGTGTCAACACCAGCGATTCCCCTTATGTGGAGCCTCCTCACAGCCTCTGACACTGTTCTATCAGCATGAAGCTGCTTCACACAGTATCAGAGTATCATATCTTTAAAAATGCTTAATTCTCCATAAATGTTGCCACTATGATATCAATTTAACAATAGGGGGTAAAACCATACAATTATTAAAACTTATAAATGGAATGCAACAGTGTGCCCAAAAAAAGAACTAATGTGTGTTAATTCTATTGATACTAAATAACAAGTTGCTAACTATGAATAATTCCCCCTTGGACATACTCACTGCAATGAAAAGTGTCTATCTAAATTATGCAAAATGAAACACTGAGTCCTCATATTATGAGTCAAAGGCATTTAATCTTTATTACAATACGGAGCTTAGAGACTTGCCACTACATCTTAGGGGGCTAGCAATCTACAAGAGTATAATGGTCTGTTTGACAAGTTTTGCCTCAATAATTTATTAAAGTTAGTTGTTTTTTCTGGCATTGAATTTTACTATTAAAATTCCCACATTGCCGTAGTGGTTTAGCACTACTAAACTGGAGACTGCAGTCAGATAAACCTTATTGCTTTTGATAGAGAATAGTATAGACTAGTATATATTTCCACTATAAGGGTATGTGCACACACACTAATTACGTCCGTAATTGACGGACGTATTTCGGCCGCAAGTCCCGGACCGAACACACTGCAGGGAGCCGGGCTCCTAGCATCATAGTTATGTACGACGCTAGGAGTCCCTGCCTCTCTGCAGGACAACTGTCCCGTACTGTAATCATGTTTTCAGTACGGGACAGTAGTTCCACGGAGAGGCAGGGACTCCTAGCATCGTACATAAGTATGATGCTAGGAGCCCGGCTCCCTGCACTGAGTTCGGTCCACTACTTGCGGCTGAAATACGTCCGTCAATTACGGACGTAATTAGTGTGTGTGCACATACCCTTATAATTATTATAATTCTAGACACTTTGCTTATTGGATAACTTTATGAGAAAAATGATGGACATGTACACAGTAAATGCATTTGATGTATATAAAATGTATATGCATTCTTATTGAAATTTTATTGAAATTTCTCATTTTTGAGCAGAGGCATAATTTGAAGCTCCTGGTTCCCAATGCAAAAAAAACAAACAAACAGGCCACCTCACCTATAATGTGCATTTATAATAATATGGAAGAGGGTGTTTTGGACCCCCACAGCCCCCCCTGTTACCTCTGCACCCCGATATTTCTGCCCCTGTTTTTGAGAAATAAAGTGTAAAACATAATAAATATTCTATTATTTTTTTTTTCTAAATAAATAGTGTATACTTTATAGCATACATTGGCTTATAATACAATAGACTTGAATGTTCAGCAGAGCTGGATCAGGGTAGTGTCTTTACTGGGATACTCCATAATAGTTGGCCATTGGCCTGCTTCTATTGTAAAGCGGGGTTAGAGAGATCTTATTGACATCTCTTGCTCTGTAGTAAAAATAGAGATTTTCTTAACAGATGCCTGATTGATATTTATTAATGCACCTTTTAAGGATGAGTTGGGAAAGAAGCCAAGGGACCACAAATGCTAAGACGCCATCCCGTCTACAACAACATGGACAAAACTGTTCCTGTTGGCACGTGTACCCTGAACACAGGTCTGGATAAATTGCTAAAGGGTTAATGCTGCAATTTAATAATGGTGTTTCGTTTTTTTTTTTTTAATTTACCATAGTTCGGTGCTTTCAGTATAGAAAAAAACCTCATTATTATATCCACTTAATCTTCATTTTCCAAGAACAATAAAGAACAAAAAAAACAAAAAAAAACCAATAGTTGTTAGAATATTTTGATATTTCCTACAGCAGTGATTCAAGTAACATTATGATAATGGTAAATTGCGGTTTAAGCATTTTACTAATATTCTCTGCACCTCCAAAATAAACCTACTATATAAGTAATTTAGCGCACCATATATAACTGGCCAGATACCAGAGAATCATATTGCTGGTAAAAATCAATAACGGTTATTTTACAAGGAGTGAAATTGAAATTAAGAAAAAAAAAAAAAGATAAAGTAGATTGACTTTCTACAGATGGCCATAAAAAAGTGATAAATTGATAAGAATGTTTGTCCTCTCTAATATTAGATAAAGCTTGAGCGTCATAATTCAGTGTGGTCCTTGCCATATAGGCAGCCACACCAATGCTATGGAACCTGGGAGGTTTGTGCGGGATATACTGAACTGGGCATCCCACAAGCAAAAATGAGATGGCCTCCTGCTTCTGAATAGTATTTTCAGATTGAATCCAGTGATTTCTCTGACTCTGTCCTTGAATCTAAAGAGCTGCCAGTGCTCTATATATATACAGACCTTCCAAGTTAGCTGATCTGTGTAGGGGAAGTAGTGTGGGAAATAGCAGAATGTCGGAATAATGGTAAAGACCAGATAAATGTTGATGTAGGCCCCAGAAATAAAACTATACAAGAACTTTGTGTATAATTGTTTTTCTAATAACTCCTATTCATGTTTTTATGATGGCGGTGCTTTTTTCCATCTTATTTCTTAAGTAGTATAGGATATCACTGACCTGTTACACTCAGAGGCGAGTGGCTAAGCTGAGGATAGACTATCCACAGTCCTACAATATTAGCATATTGTACAATGGGGTGTGGAAAGGATCATGGAAAGGAGATGGGGAAAATGATACCCCTAACTACTATTTCCTCCTGTCCTTGGTGTTTAGGAATATGGCAGTGTTAACCAGAACCAGAAGGGGTCCCCATTTTAATATTTTCTATGGGCCCCTCTCATTGCTATGTACGCTACTGCATGTGTCTGCTATATTTGAAGTTAACCTAAACTTACAATATATTTAGATCTAAAATTCTGAATGATCATAAAGTCAATAGATCTATAAACTGAGAACCAGGGAACTTGCTCATGTAAAACACAGCCATTGCAAGGTCTTTTGCCACCAACTGCACAGTTGCTATTGAATGCTCCAGGGATAGCGATAAGGATTACTGCTTAAAGCTGCTAGATTTAGGCACATAAAGAATCCCCACAATTTGGAAAGAAAAACTTGCAGCATTCAGAAGCTAAAAGCGGACAGTCTTTAACATAAAGCAGGTTTTCATAAAATCAACAGCGACAACAAGCAAATGAATTCTGAAAATATATTACATTAATATGAGCAGAAAATGACTCACCGCTGCCATAAATGTGAGAAATGAAAACAAAAGGTAAGCACGGTAATATATTGTACAAACCAAACAGGGAGGCAAAAATAGAGCAAAGGACTACTCAGAACTGACTGCACCAAGGTTTGCTTTAGGAAAGTTGGTTTGGTCTTTTGAATGCACTAAGCGGAAAACCACAAACTATTAATTTTCTTCACTCAGCAGCCATAAATCTGTGTGTCGGTAAGCTAAGAAAAATGCTGATTTTTCTGCCTCAAGAAGCAGCCTTTTATTTTATAATGAGAAATGATATCTGGATAAGTGAAGTACGGAGATGTGGAATTCATATTGACTTCACTTGGTTATTGTAACATTTCCACATCTAATCCTTTCAAAATTAAACACATTAAATGCTAATAAAAGGGCTTTATTGAGGTGTGTCTGACCACTAGAGGGGTCTTGCAGAGCACATCAACCAGAGCTTCATCAAAGGTCTAAATCACATGCTGACGTCTCTCTTCATATTTCCATAAACCGAATATTTCTTCAGATAAATTGACATGTGCATTGACATTGAAACTTGCACCAGTCAGCTAAAGGAAGGCTGTGTGCAGTTGTAACCACAATCTACATGTCTGAAAAGTCCTGTATAATTATACTTTATCCCATAAATGCTTCTTGGAAAACTTACCGTTTGCAGTCAATAGTAATATCCTGAAATGTCAAATCTAACATTTAATCCAAAGCAAACTAACATTTGGTTGGAATTTATCTAATCTATGGCTACCAGCATTATATGTTAAGTCTACATGAGAGGCTGTTATACTAGGTTAGTACTGCATGAGCTTCAGTTTCCAGCCAAAACATTTCAACTCTTTGTCTCACATCATAAGAAGAAATACAAACATAAAAAGAAAAAAAGACTGCTTTTAAACAGTTCCTCCTTTTAGGTCATTCCAGAAATATGATGGTAGGAAAACAGCGTATATATATGAAACATCAGAGGCAAATGGATTTATATTTAATTTATAATTTAAATAATAATTAGAAAATATGATATAAATTATTTAAATAAGATATTTAAAAAATTATTTAAGTAATAAAAATCATGTAAATTATAAAAATAATATAAAGTGTGACTAAACTTTTAAAAAAATGTTGACATGTCATAATGACATGTCAGAAGTTTTGTTCAGTTTGGGTCCGAGCACCGAGAACCCCACAGATCGCTAAAACGAAGTAGCAGAAGCTCTCGGGTGAGCACTGTGCAGCTTAGTTTCTGATCAGCTTTCCTCGGAAAGCCGAGCGAGCGTTGCATGGGTATAATAGAAAATCTGAAAAGTCTATACACTGCTCGCTCAGCTTTTCGAGGAAAGCTGATAAGAAACTAAGTGACACAGCACTTACCCTAACGATTCTGCCTCTTTGTTTAAGCAATTGGTTGGGGTCTCAATGTTCGGACCCCCACCGATCAAAACTTCCGACATGTCACTATGACATATCAATTTTTTTTAAAAATGTTTAGTTACACTTTAACAATTAGAGAACTTAGTCAAGTCTTTCATTGCCAGTGAGAGAAAATTGCTATGACGCAACTATTCTCCAGGTTGAAAATCAACTCTCAAACTCAGCCACATGCAGGGACAGGCCTAGAGAGTTTATTGATAAATCATTCTTGACACAAAAAAATCCTGACAGATTGTCTATAACTCTACAGACCAATTCAATAGTTGCATTACGTGTGTATTGCTAAGGATATAGAGTTGATTGCTAAATGAAGGGGGTCCGACTGCTGAGACCACCACAATTGCTAAAATAAATGAGCTGTGGTGCTCTTTGGATCCTGCCCCCACTCCAGACATTTAACAGGTAATGCAACTCAGCTTCATTACCTTGAAAGGGTTCTCTCTCATTCTGCACCAGTTTGCCATTCACTAAGCTTATGTTTATTGTACTTGATTTTTTTTATCTCATGTCATATACTTAAAGAGGCTCTGTCACCAGATTTTGCAACCCCTATCTCCTATTGCAGCAGATCGGCGCTGCAATGTAGATAAGAGTAACGTTTTTTTTTTTCAAAAACGAGCATTTTTGGCCAAGTTATGACCATTTTTATATTTATGCAAATGAGGCTTTCTTAAAGAGACTCTATATAAGGAGATGGGCGCTGTAATGTAGGTGACAGTAATGCTTTTTATTTAAAAAAAACAATCTTTTTTAACAAAGTTAGGAGCGATTTAAGTTTATGCTAATGAGCTTTATTAATGCCCAAGTGGGCGTACTTTTACTTTCGACCAAGTGGGCGTTGTACAGAGGAGTGCATGACGCTGACCAATCGGCATCATGCACTCCTCTCCATTCATTTACACTGCACTAGCGATATAGTTATATCGCTATGTGCAGCCTCATACACAAGCCCTAACATTACTACAGTGTCCTGATAATGAATACACATGACCATCCAGCCTGGAAGTCATGTGTACTCAGAATCCTGACACTTCTGACTCTTTTTTTGTGAGATTCCGGCAAGTGAAACCAAATCTCATTTAGCTCCGTGATCTCGCGAGATTTCGTATCCGTTGCTGGAATCTCACAAAAAAGAGTCAGAAGTGTCAGGATTCTGAGTACACATGACGTCCAGGCTGGATTTCATGTGTATTCATGATCAGGACACTGTAGTAATGTTAGGGCTTGTGTATGAGGCTGCACATAGTGATATATCTATATCGCTAGTGCAGTTTAAATGAATGGAGAGGAGTGCATGATGCCGATTGGTCAGCGTCATGCACTCCTCTGTACAATGCCCACTTGGTCGAAAGTAAAAGTACGCCCACTTGGGCATTAAGAAAGCTCATTAGCATAAACTTAAAACGCTCCTAACTTTGTGAAAAAAGATCGTTTTTTTAAATAAAAAGCATTACTGTCACCTACATTACAGCGCCGATCTCCTTATGTAGGAGATAGGCACTTATAATGTGGTGACAGAGCCTCTTTAAGTACAACTGGGCGTGTTTAAAGTTATGTCCAAGTGGGCGTGTATTGTGTATTTACATCTGGGCGTTTTTACTTCTTATACTAGCTGGGCGTTGTGACTAGAAGTGTATGATGCTGACGAATCAGCATCATCCACTTCTCTTCGTTAACACCCAGCTTCTGGCATTGCACAGACACACAGCGTGTTCTCGAGAGATCACGCTGTGACGTCACTTCCCCAGGTCCTGCATCGTGTCGGACGAGCGAGGACACATCGGCACCAGGCGACAGAGGCTACAGTTGATTCTGCAGCAGCATCGGCGTTTGCAGGTAAGTCAATGTAGCCTCTGTCGCCTGGTGCCGATGTGTCCTCGCTCGTCCGACACGATGCAGGACCTGGGGCAGGAAGTGACGTCACAGCGTGATCTCTCGAGAACACGCTGTGTGTCTGTGCAATGTCAGAAGCTGGGTGTTAACGAAGAGAAGTGGATGATGCTGATTCGTCAGCATCATACACTTCTAGTCACAACGCCCAGCTAGTAAAAGAAGTAAAAACGCCCAGATGTACATACACAATACACGCCCACTTGGACATAACTTTAAACACGCCCAGTTGTACTTAAGAAAGCCTCATTTGCATAAATATAAAAATGGTCATAACTTGGCCAAAAATGCTTGTTTTTGAAAAAAAACAAACTTTACTCTTATCTACATTTCAGCGCCGATATGCTGCAATAGGAGATAGGGGTTGCAAAATCTGTTGACAGAGCCTCTTTAAACCCTTTTCATATGTCCAGCGCCTTGTAATTAATGGCACTAAATAAAAAAAAATGACTACAAATAATCTAATTGATACTCATTGATGCTCCTTACCAAAGATGAGTTGGGAAAGGAGCTTTCTATATTTTTGCTTATCATTTTAAAAATTGCAGCATGTTGTATGCAATGCCGGTGGCGGGGTTCTAGTCCTGCTGGCGGTCCCCACTGCCGGGTCTCATATCTTCTCTGTCGGCCTGTTCCTTCCCCAAGCCGCCAGCATCTGCTGGTATCCTCTGCTCGTGGCCACTGTGTCCTTAGTGTGCGTGTGGTCTAGCCGTCTCTCAAAGGGCTAACGCGTGAATTTAAAATTCATCCATCCAATCCCTGTTGCCCTCATGACTACTTAAGGAACCTCCACTTTCCACCCAGTGCCTGAGCAATATTGGAACATCTGATTCCAGTCCGTTATTGTTATCTGTTGTCAGCCTGTATTCAGTTCTTTGTTACCAGCCTGTATCCAGTTTGCTATTATTATCTGTGGTCAGCCTTTATTCGGTTATTCATTACCAGCATGTTTCCAGTCTGCTATTGCTATCTGTGGTCAGCCTTTATCCGGTTATCCATTACCAGCCTGTATCCAGTCTGCTGTTGCTACCTGTGGTCAGCCTGTGTTCGGTTATCCATTACCAGCTTGCATCCAGTCCTGTATTGCTATCTGTTGCCCAGCTGCCCGCTACCTGCCTGTATCCAGATTCCCGCTACTTTCCTGTGTCCCGCTATCCTCTATCCAGCTGTGCTCAGCGATCAGCTGTCAGCTTCCATCCTTCAAGATACCATCTGCCAGTGCCTGTTTCTTGTCTGTTTGGCCAGCAGCTACTCCACCGGCACTTCAAGAGGTAGCGGCCTGGCAGCCTCCTTGCAGCGAAGACCAGATCCCTGTACAGGGGTTAAAGGGTGAAGGCCAGGGAGGCTACTTAGATAACACTCTTAGAGATGGCCCTAAGCCAAACCGGTGGAGTAGCCCAGTGGGTCAACAAACCTGCTAGTCAAAACAGTTTGCTCAGGCTATTAACTCTGCTGGCAAACCGAAAGCTACAGTACAGGTGCTCTATGATGCCATTAAGGACATCAGTAGTCATCAGGACTAACTGTTGCAGTTTATGAACTCCCTGTCTGCACAACAAAGAGTTAACCAACCTCCAGCATCTCCTGTCCGTCAGGCTGCGACTTCTGTACCTTCTCCACCTACTGCTTCAAGTATTTACTTGCCGCTGCTACCTCGGTATGATGGGGACCCCAAGACATGCTATGGTTTCATCAATCAGTGTCAGATTCATTTTCAACTGCATGCCCACCATTTCCCCACCGACCAAACCAGAATCGTATTCATGGTCTCTCTTCTATCAGGTCAAGCATTGGCATGGGCAAATCCTATTTGGGAGTGTCAGGGTCCAAAGATCTCAAATCTGCAGACATTTTTGGAGACATTCAGGGCTGTGTTCGAGAAGCCTGACCAAAGCTTGTTGGCATTAGCTGCCATCCAGAATATCTGCCAGGGCAGTGCCATGGTCGGCCAATACGCTGTACAATTCTGTACCCTTGCAGCAGAGTTGGCCTTTAATAACGAGGCCCTGGTCGCAACCTTCTAGCAGGCGTTGGCTGGCTGAATAAAGGATAAGTTGGCAGGCGGTATATTGCCTTTATCCCTAGATGCCCTCATTATGCCATTTGTTTTAGAGAGCGTACCCAGGAAGTGTCATGTGAAAAACGGGTTCCCCGAATCGCTCCATCTTTTCAGAGACCTCTGCTCACCTTGGCTACTGAGGAATCTATGCAAGACGAGAGGGTTAAACTCACGGATCAAGAGCGCCAGCGTAGGTCATCTCTGCAAGTATTGTTGTGAAAAAGGTCATTTTGTATGTCAGGAAACATCAGCACCTCAACTTGGAAAGGGTGGGGGGGGGGGGGCGACCCTAGGTGTAGAGAACCTCTCTCCAAAGCTTACTTTGCCCCTGAAGTTGTACTGTGGTAACATTTCTGCCACCATCCAAGCCTTTTCGATTCTGGGGCTGCAGGAAACTTCATTTATCAAGACCTGATGACTCATCATTAACCTGCGGGTTGATCATCTGGAGTGACCCTTAACCGTGGCATCCATAAATTCTCACCGTCTTCCTGATCCAATCCTGTTTGCCACACAGTCTCGGACTATGCTGGTGGGTGCTTTACTCTGAGCGGATCTCCTTCTATGTGTTGCTGGTCTCAATTAATCCCTTGCTTCTGGGCATTCCCTGGCTACAACAACACGCCTCAGTTCCAGATTGGAACTCCAGCCAAGTCCTTCAGTTGTGTTCAAGCTATATAAGGAGTTCGGCGCTGTAATGTAGGTGACAGTAATGCTTTTTATTTCGAAAAACGATCTATTTTAAACCACTTTATGAGCAATTTTTAGCTTTATGCTAATGCATTTCTTAATGCCCAAGTGGGCGTGTTTTACTTTAGACCAAGTGGGCGTTGACCAATCAGCGTCATGCACTTCTCTCCATTCATTTACACTGCACTAGCGATATAGCTATATCGTTATGTGCAGCTACATACACAAACACTAACATTGCTGTAGTGTCCTGATAATTAATATACATCACTTCAAGCCTGGACGTGATGTTTATTCAGAATCCTGACATGTCTGTAGCATCTCTGTGAGATTCCAGCAAGGAAAGCGTAATCTCGTGAGATTACGATGTAACCTGTCCTTTCAAACGAGATTACGCTTGCCTTGCTGGAATCTCACAGAAACGATTCTTCTAGATACCATCTGCCAGTGTTTGTTTCTTGTCTGTTTGACCAGCAGCTACTCCGCCGGGACCACTTCAAGAAGTAGCATCCTGGTAACCTCCCCGCAGCAAAGACTAGATCCCTGTATAGGGGGTTAAAGGGTGAGGACCGGGGAGGCTACTTAGATAACGCCCTGAGAGGTGGCTCTAAGCCAAACTGGTGGAGTCGCCCAGTGGATCCACAAACATGCTAGTCATAACACTGTATGTATTGCATTTCTGTAGCAATTCCAATTCTTCCTTTCTGTTGCCTACATAGTGCCAACATACTCCACAGCAATGCACAGAAATTGTCACCATTTATAATTAATCCCTGTAACCATGGGGGCTCACAATCTAATTTTCCTATCTCAGACACACACTATGGACTATTTCTTAGGAAGGTAACCAAAGTACCCATAGGAAACCTACCTAAACATTGTGGAAGGTAACCAAAGTACCCATAGGAAGCCTACCTAAACATGACGAGAACATACAAACTCCATGCAGATGTTCTTTTTGGTCAGATTCAAACCATTACCTTCAATGTGTAAAAATAGAAATGTAAAAAAACTCCCATAAAAAAATATTTTAGACACTGGTTTTCATCCACTAAACGTAGGCAGAGATCTTTAACATAGTAACAAAGTGTAGCACAAACTATTAAGCAATAAAAGTGGCAATCACTCATTGGCTACGCTGGTCATGTGTCAATGCTGCGGCCTAGATAACAAAGATAGTCAGAAAACCAGGGAACAGTCAGCGTGAAAGTGGTGGGATATTTGAAAAGTTAGTATGTGCTATGCTGACGATAAGCCTGGGCACCCCACACATTCCCTGCTACTCCCATGATTGAAGTATTCCTGACAGTCTTTATTTACCAGGCTTTAACAATGACATGCCATACTAGTTACACGATACATGCCGATCACTGGCATTAGTGGTGACGTTAGGGAGGTACCTCACGTCAATACTGAAGCCAGTGACTAGCTGTTGCAGTCAAGTGTGGAGTACATCATATCATCTCTGAAGCCTAGTAAACAAAGACCAGCAAGGAACGATGGAACCGTTGGTGAAGTAGTCGAGGGGGATTTGAAAAGTGAGTATGTAATTTTTTGTTATTTATCACGATTTACAGCTTCTAGTTAGGTTTCTTAAGTTGTCGGAAAATCCCTTTAAGTTTGAAGGCCATCAGCATTTATGAATAAAATATACCATAGGATCATGTACATTGTAAAGTTTCTTTCTTAAACAGCATAAAACACCACATCACGGGAAATCCGTATTCTTATCATCCTAAGGTTCTTTGTATTATTTCAGGATTCTGACAGAATGATCTCAACAAGTTTTGATTTATTTGTCCTCATTATCCTTTGCATAAATTACTATTTTAACAGCCTCTTGATATCTACAAATGGAATGAAATCATTGCATATCAGATACACTGATATAACTAGTCAATGAAAAGTAATAGAAGATGGAATTTGGATCAGGCAGAATTTTGAATGTAACTCTCTAAGTGTTATCACCTCTTAGCATGAATTGAGATAATAAAATAAAGCACACAATCCTTTTAAATTATAGCTAGCAGACAGCTGTTTTGTATGTTCCTATAATCCAAGGCTTCAAAATGTCATTCCTCTCTGGATGGTTAATAGATAATTTATAAAGGCATTCCCTTTATCACCACTTGATCTTTCTGACCTGGTGTTGCCATGGGGCTCAGAATTTTCTCAGTGCTAGAGATTTGCTACGTGATCTAAGGTCTTAATGAATCAGAGATTGTAATTTTGCATGCTGATGTGTATTTTTTATCTGATTGTTTTCTGCACAGTAGCTACGTAAAATATAAATTGTTTTAAAATACCATTAAAATAATAAACATTTCTAAAGTAGCATCCACCTCACGCAAGATAAAAACTTAAAGAGGCTCTGTCACCAGATTTTGCAACCCCTATCTGCTATTGCAGCAGATAGGCGCTGCAATGTAGATTACAGTAACGTTTTTATTTTAAAAAAACGAGCATTTTTGGCCAAGTTATGACCATTTTTGTAGTTATGCAAATGAGGCTTGCAAAAGTCCAAGTGGGTGTGTTTAAAAGTACAAGTCCAAGTGGGCGTGTATTAGGTGCGTACATCGGGGCGTTTTTAATACTTTCACTAGCTGGGCGCTCTGATGAGAAGTAACATCCTCTTCTCTTCAGAACGCCCAGCTTGTGACAGTGCAGATCTGTGACGTCACTCACAGGTCCTGCATCGTGACGGCCGCATCGGCACCAGAGGCTACAGCTGATTCTGCAGCAGCATCAGCGTTTGCAGGTAAGTCGATCTTACCTGCAAACGCTGATGCTGCTGCAGAATCAGCTGTAGCCTCTGGTGCCGATGTGGCCGTCACGATGCAGGACCTGTGAGTGACGTCACAGATCTGCACTGTCACAAGCTGGGCGTTCTGAAGAGAAGAGGATGTTACTTCTCATCAGAGCGCCCAGCTAGTGAAAGTATTAAAAACGCCCCGATGTACGCACATAATACACACCCACTTGGACTTGTACTTTTAAACACACCCACTTGGACTTTTGCAAGCCTCATTTGCATAACTACAAAAATGGTCATAACTTGGCCAAAAATGCTCGTTTTTTAAAAATAAAAACGTTACTGTAATCTACATTGCAGCGCCTATCTGCTGCAATAGCAGATAGGGGTTGCAAAATCTGGTGACAGAGCCTCTTTAAATATACATATGTCACCACTTCCCTTCTATGAAATAAGCATAGAAGAGTTTACAGTTCGTCATTCAATTCTATGGGTTACCTTTTCCATTTTATAAAATTACTGTATAGAAGAGTTCTAAGCCCTTAAAGGGGTTCTCCACTTCCTAAAAATTGATGGCCTATCCTCAGGATAAGCCATCAATAGCTGATGGGTTGGAGTCCGACTCCCGGGACCTTGCCGATCAGCTGTTTTGAAGGGGGTGCAGTGTTCGTACGAGTGCTGCTTCCCCTTCATTTCTACTTGCTCACTGTGAATCAACGACATACTTCAACGGGAGAAAAAGGCTGCAATACCTGTGAATCGCCGCTATTTC
Organism: Rhinoderma darwinii; assembly: GCF_050947455.1. NCBI lineage: Eukaryota > Metazoa > Chordata > Amphibia > Anura > Rhinodermatidae > Rhinoderma > Rhinoderma darwinii. The sequence continues at coordinate 170,227,825 of NC_134688.1, read as the reverse complement.
CGTGTCGACGATTTACAGTGAGCAAATAGAAGCGAATTAGAAGCAGCGCTCGTACGAGTGCTGAACCCCCTTCAAAACAGCTGATCAGTAGGGGTCTCGGGAGTCGGACCCCGACCCATCTGCTATTAGGCCATACATATTTAGGGACTGGAGAACCCCTTTAAATTTCTTGCTACCAATGTAAATTATGCAGACGGAGTAGAATCTCACTATTCTTGTCATGTGGACCATTTTTAGCCATGATAAATGACCAACCCCTAGCACTGTTTAGAGGATTTGTAAACTCCCCTATGTTTATATCATGGATGAAAAAGTGGTGACAAACCTTTAAAAAAATGTAGCTCTTTTTTATGTGCTTTGCTTATTACTACTCATATTGCTTTTCATATGTACCATGATAATAACCTAAACACTTCATTTTAATAGGACATGTAACTATTTTGTTAGCAGAATCTATATCTCTCCTTACAAAATAAAAATCTTAGTCCCTACTTAGGCGGCTGTAGATGTGTATTACATTAAGTGCAGTCAGAATTATTGTGTGTAAGTAATAAAACTGCATATTTCTGGTCTTTTTTCTTACCTCTGCAATATTTCTGTAAATGCAAATTTTCTCTGTATATGCCTACTGAGTGGGCTCTTCATTGTGTGATGTCAGAGCTGTGTTGTGCATTGACCAATCATAAGTCTCTCACCTGCTACTCTTTCTCCCCTATATCACTTATGCTGTCTAACAAACTAAAGGCCCTTTACACGTACTAACATTTGTTCCCGTTAATTGCCCAGTGTAGAAAAGAAATGATGGGCTGCACTCCTCGGAATGTTAATGTGCTGTAAGGGTTCGGGTTGGATACCCCACAATTTGTATAGAAAAACAACTCTAGCAGTGGTAGAAATTAACGTAAACGTAAACATAGATTTTTCAAATGCTATTATTTCCAAGGTATAAATAATTTTTGGGAAACTATTCTTTTAGGACGTTTCGGCCTATCCCAGGCCTTTGATACAATCACTTAAGTGATAAAAAGAAAAAGTTTATATAATGACACACATTCCCCTGCCTACACTGCTCTTGTTATTCCAATATCATTAAAGGAGACACCATTCAACATCCACAGAGTAAGGCCTCATGCAAATCGCAGGCTGTGCACATGGCCGGGGCCATTATTTTCAATGAGCCCGGACCGCAGAACACGGCCGTAATAAGGCTTGCCCGTTCTTTCTGTGGTCCGGGCTACGGGGCAATGCACGGACCGTGAAAACCACGGTCGTGTGCATGGCCCCGTAGGAATGAATAGGGCCGCAATTCTCCCGTGGATTTTCTGGGGAATTGCGGCCGCAAAAGTACGTTCGTGTGCATGGCCTTTCAGAACTTTCCCTGTAAAAGGATATTCTACATGTGACTCTAATTTCGTAATTTATCTAATTAAGTGTTCGTGTGGTCTAGTGTATGTGGGCGAAACAACCCAACATATAAAAGATCGCTTATCTAGTCATAAATCTACAATCAGATGTAAGAAAACATGACTACCTCTACCAGATCGTGTTATGAAAATGAATTATCATTTATCACAACTGGCATTGAACATTGAACAGGTACCCAGACCTAGAAGAGGAGGTAACCACATACATTTGTTGAAAGAAAGAGCATTCTTCTGGATATATACTCTGGAAACACTAACACCCAAGAGCCTAAATAGGGAATATAACTTATTGTGTTTAAAAAAATCTGAAGTTCGTTCATTGCCAAGCTTCACTAATTATGATATATATTTGTTTTCTTTAGGCACATTAGAAATATGCCATCCATTGTGCGACCAGATACAGGTACCATAAAACCGGTTCATTCTATATCACCCATTCCGTTTCTTTTAGACCTCTTTACCAATTTCCCCCCTTCCCCCCTCCCCTTCCCATTTCCATTCTTTTCTCTGTTCCTTCTTACTTTTCCTCCTCCCTTTACTTACATATTTTCCTCCTTCACTATCCACATATTGTCCTCCTTTTCTTTATCCCTGTTACATTATTACTAAACACGGAGTCTTAAACATATATACATATACGCTGCCGACACACATTCACTTAACATCATACACAATGTTCCCATCCAGCTATTGCTGCAAATATTACCATTGTTCATAATACCTATGTAACCAATCTCTTCATTACAGCTTGGTCCATATGGCTATGCGTTCCACACTAGCTTAGCAACCACACCGCTTGTATTCCAAAGACACACATGACGTAATTACGTATATTACGCTGTGACGCAAACACGGATGCGCACACTTCAACACTCTCATTGAGCGCAGACCTGCAGCCAATTGCGGCTGACCATCCGCCCAGGATATAAGGTAATTACAATTGGCCTCATACTTATCTCAAGGCGTCTGGCAGATGCCACATCGACACACCAGACCTTTCTTCCATTCAGGTAATTGATCAGATAAAGCTATTATTTCTTTATTATTCTTATTCTTCCAGTCTGTTTACACCACTACCCGTACTTTATGGTATGGTCCTGAGGGGAATTTTGACAATACCCCTCCTCCTTCTAAGCATGTACCATATTAAAAATTATATTTCTGCCTATTCATTTTTTGCATGATTATAAGTTATTGTTGCAATTTTGATTTTGTTTCTTGATACACTCTTTAATTATTAATTCTTATCCATCGAATATATTTATATATACATATTGAGTACCTTAGTTTTAACCCCTTCAGGACTGAGCCTGTTTTGGCCTTCAGGACGAAGCCGATTTTTCAAATCTGACATGTGTCACTTTATGTGGTAATAACTCCGGAATGCTTTTACCTATCCAAGTGATTCTGAGACTGTTTTCTCATGACATATTGTACTTTATGTTACGGAAAAAAATTGGTCGATAAATTCAATATTTATTTGTAAAAAACACCAAAACTTTGAGAAAATTAGCAAAAATTTGCATTTTTCTAAATTTAAATGTATCTACTTGTAAAACAGATCGTAATACCACACAAAAAACTTACTAGTTTATATTTCCCATATGTCTACTTTATGTTTGCATTGTTTTTTGAACATTCTTTTATTTTTCTAGGACGTTACAAGGCTTAGAACTTTAGCAGCAATTTCTCATATTTTCAAGAAAATTTCAAAAGCCTATTTTTTCAGGGACCAGTTCAGTTCTGAAGTGGCTTTGACGGCCTTATATATTAGAAAATCCCCATAAATCACCCCATTTTAAAAACTGCTCAACCAAACAAAGTATTCAAAACAGCATTCAGAAAGTGTTTTAACCCTTTAGGTGTTTCACAGGAATTAAAGCAATGTAGAGGTGAAATGTACAAATTTTATATTTTTTTTCGAAAATTCAATTGTAATAAATTTTTTCTTTACCACAGAAGGTTTTACCCAAGAAATGCAACTCAATATTTATTGCCCAGATTCTGCCGTTTTTAGAAATATTTCACATGTGGTCCTAGCGCGGTCATGGACTGAAACACCGGCCTCAGAAGCAAAGGAGCACCTAGTGGATTTTGGGGCCTCCTTTTTTTAGAATATATTTTAGGCACCATGTCAGGTTTGAATAGGTCTTGTGGTACCAAAACACAAAACTGACCCCATTTTGGAAACTATACCCCTCAAGGAATTTATCTATGGGTATAGTTAGCATTTTGAACTCACAGTTTTTTTGCTAAATTTATTTGAATTAGTACGTGAAGATGAAAATCTACTTTTTTTGTGAAAAAACATAGACATTTTTAATTTTTCCAAGGAATAAAGTAGAAAAAACACCCCAACACAGTTAACCGCTGCTGCGGTGTAGCACCGCGCGGCGGTTAACTGTCAAAGCACAGACGTAACTGCACGTCAAGGTGCGGGCAGGGGTTAAATATGGTGTTGAGATTAATCAATATCTTGTTCTTTTGCACAACAGAGCCAATTTTTCTCTGGCCTCCATTTAATGTCCATAAATTGTTATGACACATGCTCACTAATACCGAGAGCAGATAGATCCACGTTTTCCATGTATAGTTTAAATGTCACCGATTATGCTTTCTTGCTATGCATATTAGGCTTCGTTCACATCTGCGTTGGGGTCCCGTTCTGACGTTCCGTCAGAGATTTACGTCAGAACGGGACCCTGAGCAGACACAAATTGACACCGGCGGAAACCAGAGGTTTCTGTTTCCATCACCATTGATTTCAATGGTGACGGATCCGGTGCTCATGGTTTCTGTTTGTGTCTGTTGTGCACCGGACCCGTCGTTTTGCCGGAAGCTATAGCATTGTCGACTATTCTGCTATATCGACGTCAGCTTCTGTGAAACACGACTGTATCACGTCTATGCCAACATGAGTGACCATTGTTTTACTATAGAATTGCCCAGTGTAAACATGCCTACCGATCAAACGACAAATGAGAAAACACTAGTTTATTGTATGTTTTATACGGACATAAATATTATCGTTTGTCCGAAGGATGCTGGAAGGTGAAGAAGATGGAACCTTTCCGAAATAAGATATATAAAAATTTTATATATTCACATGTACTACTGCTTTAAAGCAGAATAAATTATTGCAATATGTACATTTTAATGTGTAACTAAACTTTAAAAAAACTTTTGTAGCATCATAGTGACATCAGAAGTTTTGATTGGTGGGGATCCGAGCACTGAGAGCCCCATTGATCGCTAAAACGAGGTAGCAGAAGTGCTTGGGTGAGCGCTGTGCAACTTTGTTTCTGATTGGCTTTCCTCTGCTTTAGGGATTATTCAGACAAACGTGATATACGTCCGTGCAACGCGCGTGATTTTCATGCGTCTCGCACGGACCTATATAAGTCTATGGGGCCGTGCAGACAGTCCGTGATTTTTGCGCAGCGTGAGTCTGCTGCGTAAAACATGTCCGCTCTTTGTGCATATTTTGCGCATCTCGCACCCATAGAAGTCAATGGGTGCGTGAAAATCACGCGCACCACACGTAAGCACTTCCGTGGGACGCGCGTGATTCGCGCAACAGCAGTGAAATCTATGAATGTAAACAGAAAAACACCACATGCTTTTCTGTTTACAAACATCCAAACGGAGTGTCATAATGATGGCGGCTGGGTGAAAATCACGCAGCCGCGCATCATACGGGGCTGACACACGGAGCCGTTAAGTGCCTTTTGCGCGCGCAAAACACACACGCTCGTGTGAATCCGGCCTTAGTCAAAGCAGTGTATGGACTCATAGACTTTCTATTCAGCAAGTACACTGCTCCGAGGAAAGCCAATCAGAAACGAAGCAGCTCAGTGATCAAATGAGCGTTTTTTTTTAGCGATCGGGTTGGGCCTCAGTGCACGGGCCCCCTCCGATCAAAACTTCTGACGTATCACTGTGTAGTTACAGACAAAAACATAGCACATGAAGATAACAAAAAAAACTATTTATAGCCATTGAATATTGTTTCTCTTTCCTTCTAAGATAATTTTATATTTAGCAATGTAAACACCTAGCTTAACATAATACAATAAATACAGAATCCCCACATTGAAGGCACTTTACATCTTACATCATGCAATTGCATCTGCATATTATAATGTTATTACTGCCATCTCTGTCTTCCCAAAAGGGAGGGATACAAACAATAGAGTACACCAGCAGTGGAGAAATCATATTTAATTTTATTTTCCTATAGGGGTAGACAACAGGTTACAAATAATGATTGCAGTAGCCTGTATTCTGTGAACATAGTGAATTACTGTTCACAGGAACAGACTGCTATAAACAGTATGTGCATTATAATAACAGCTATAACAGATATGTCGATTTGATTTTCCAGCTATTGACCTGCTCTGTTATCAGTATTGATCTGATCTTTAAATCAAACAATGTTGATAATAAATAATATTATGGCATTTCTAACAATGCGATTACCTAATATAATATATAAAGGTTCTCCAAAATGGAACTTTACTTTTGACTGAATTCAAAAATGATAAATCTGCTGTGTTCTCTATTATGTCTATATGTTCACTGTAAAAACAATTTTGTGGTCTGTGTATTAACTGTCACAGTATGGTTTCTACATTGTAGCAGTCTAGTATCTTCATGACAGAATTTTTCACACACCAAGAAATGTGTCAGAAATAAGCTTTCTCTACATAGTTGCTAATTGATAGATGCTGCCAGTTATGTGACTATAGTCACTATGTTTCCATAGTGGGAAAAAAATGCTAGCTAGAAATATGCAGTTCTTTTCTACAAATATCAAATTGTATCACTGGTGCTATAGGGGTCGCATTGATGAAATATTATAAAATGACCGAAACATCTCTTTAACCTCTTTTCTGTCTGCATTCAATTATACCTTAATTATTTATTTGTCTTCATGCCCACACAACAAGAATCCTGAAAATGTCCTAAAATCATCAATCTCCTAATATCTTAGCAGGAATGAATGTAAGATTAGGGATTTACTCAAAAACTTCTGCTATGCTACACACAGAACTTCCATTGAGCATTGTGTTTCAGCAATCACAAGAGCAGGAATACAATCAATAAGTTTGTGATCCCCTCAGTGAACCTTTAAGCATGGACACCCTGGATATGTTAATGAACTTAGTCATGTGAAGAATACTGTTAAGGATCAATGAGAAGTCATATTTGTATGTGATTAGCATAACATATGGATCATCTCTAATCTTATTTTTACAGACATTCTTCACTATAGGCATAAGGTTATAACATATGATGTAATCAACATATATTGCAACGCAATTGCTTGTTTTCTGCGGCATAATATACAATACTTTGTTTAACCAAACAAGTAAAATCACAAATTTAAACATTAAAAAAGTGATTTAGTTGAATCAGATTAGAAACTGGCCTTAAAAAGCATATTTGCTTCAATATTTATACAACTGTTCACATACCAGTGTTCAGATGACCAATTACATCCTAATTTTGTTTTTAACTCTGTTTACCATGACCAACTAAAGGAATGTGTTTAACTTGCGCCTGTTTATACAGAACATATACATATTTTATATATGGATGTAGCATTCTGTATTAGCATAGCTTAAAGGTATTATGTCGGGTTTATCTTTTTACAGAATTTTCTTTGAAAATTAGGTTGCTCTAAATACCTATAAGTATAACATCACTCTAACAACATATACAAGCATAAATGGAAAATGGATGGATTAAAGGTACATGACATTGAAGCAGAAACATATGTAATCCAGTTCAGAGTTTATAGGCAACTTTTATAAACTAACGTGATAAAGGATAATTTGGGGATTACAACATTGATGTATGGCTGGTCCTTGCCGACCATGTGTTAATTTGTCCTCATACTTTGTAAATGTGACCACACTTTGGAGGTTATGCAGAGATTTCTTTTGTTTTAAAAAAAAGTTGTTGTGTAAAATGATGTTGTCAATATTAATCTAAATATACAGAGGGGATTACTTTATAAAATATTCTGTTACATTATTACTTGCCAACTATCTATATTCATTTATTTCCTATATTAATTAGATATTATTGAGACAGTGCAACATATTCCAGGGGGTTGCCAGTGGTAAACGAAAAACTTGTAGTTCTCTAGCCAAGTCATTAATAAGAGTCCAGCTCATTCGGAGACAGGGATAAGTTATAAGTTAAGGTAGGGTTAATAACAGAAGTGTAGGAACACCAAATACAGTACTAAGGGGTCATACAAGAAAGCAAACTTTAACCAAACGATAAAGGTCAGAATGTGGGCACTGATGCAAAATCTGTAATAGGGTCCTCCACCCTCTGTGTGCATGGGAGGCTTTTTGGTGCAACTGCTACCTATGCACTCTGCAACCTCTGCACCAAACAGGGAACTCTAATGGGAAACTTGATGGGAACCAGTATCGCTGGTAGGCAGGGCTGGCCTTAGGCCTTAGGGGTGTGCGACCTGTGTGAGGGCACAGGGCGCTGCACCCTCCCAGCACGTAGGGGGTGCCACTGGGCTCTGCTTCCGCTCTGCTCCTCGTTACACATAGAGGAAACAAAAGCCGAGGAGCAAGAGCAGAGGAGGAAGCTCCGCCCATAACCTGTGATCCTGTCAGCAAGTATAGATGGTAATTGTCTATGTGTCTCTGTGTTTGTGTATATGTTCCAGAATGTATGTGTATATATGTATACCGTTAGGTCCAGAATTATTTAGACAGTGACACAATCTTCATGATTTGGGCTCTGCATGCCACCACATTAGATTTGAAATTAAACAACTGAGATGCAATTGAAGTGTAGACTTTCAGGTTTAAGTCAAGGGGTTGAACAAAAATATCCTGTTAAATGTTTAGGAATTGCAATCATTTTTCTACACAGCCTCCTCATTTCAGGGGCTCAAAAGTAATTGGACAAATTAATATTACCAAAAAATATATATTTTTTAATACTTTGTAGAGAATCCTTTGCAGGCAATGACTGCCTGAAGTCCGGAACCCATGGACATCACCATACGCTGGGTTTCCTGTTTTGTGATGCTTTGACAGGCCTTTACTGAAGCTGACTTCAGTTGTTGCTTGTTTGTGGGTCTTTCTGCCTAAGTTTTGTCTTAAGCAAGTGAAATGCATGCTCGATTGGGTTGAGATCTGTTAATTGACTTGGCCATTGCAGAATATTCCACTTCTTTACCTTATTAAACTCCTGGGTTGCTTTCGCAGTATGTTTTGAGTGATTGTCCATCTGTACTGTGAAGCGACGTCCAATCAACCTTGCTTCTTTTGGTTGAATCTGAGAAGAAAGTATATCCCTGAACACTTCAGAATTCATTCGGCAGGTTCTGTCTTCAGTCACATCATCAATAAACACTAGTGACCCAGTGCCTTTGGCAGCCATGCATGCCCATGCCATCACACTGCCTCCACCATGTTTTACAGAGTATGTGGTGTGCTTTGGATCATGAGCCGTTCCAAGCCTTCTCCATACTTTCTTCCTCCCATCATTCTGATACAGGTTGATCTTAGTTTCATCTGTCCAAAGAATGCTGTTCCAGAACTGGGCTGGCTTCTTTAGATGTTGTTTGGCAAAGTCTAATCTGGCCTTTCTATTTTTGAGGCTGATTAATGGTTTGCCCCTTGTAGTGAATACTCTGTATTTGCTCTCATGAAGTCTTCTCTTTATGGTAGACTTAGATACTGATACACTGGCTTTCAGAAGAGTATTCTTCACTTGGGTAGATGTTGTGAATGGGTTTTTCTGCACTATGGAAAGGCTTCGGCGATGATCCACCACTGTTGTCTTCAGTGGACGTCCAGGCCTTTTGAAGTTCACAAGCTCACTAGTGCACTCTTTTTTTTCAAGAATGAACCAAACTGTTAATTTGGCCACTCTTACATTTGTGCTATTTCTCTGATGGATTTCTTAATTTTTTTCAGCCTAACGATGGTCTGTTTCACGTGCATTGAGAGCTCCTTTGACCTCATGTTGTGGGTTCACAGCAACAGCTCCAAAATGCAAATGCCACACCTGGAATCAACTTTTACCTGCTTAATTGATGATGTATTAATGAGGGAATAGCCCATGCAGCCCATTAAATAGCTTTTGAGGTAATTGTTCAATTACCATTGGTCCTTTAAAAAAGAGGCAGCTACATATTAAATAGCAGTAATTTCTAAACCCTTCCTCAAATTAGGATGTGAATACCTCAAATTAAAGCTGAGAGTCTGCACTTTAAGCCCATATTGATTATATAACTGTATATTCAATATGTTTTGGTAAACAGCTAAAATGCCAAAACTTGTGTCACTGTCCAAATAATTGTGGACCTAACTGTGTCTCTATGTTAGTGTGTGTATATATGTATGCCTCTGTGTGTGTGTGTGTGTTTATATATGTGTGGATATAGTTATCACTGTCTGTTATCTTTGGTGTTACATAGAACTGCAGATAACATCTACTACATTATCTTTATACAGAGTTATCACTGTGTGTTTTCTGTGATGTTACATTGGACTGCAGGTAACGTCTGATACATTATCTCTACTCAGAGAGTTGAGAGTTATCACTGTATTATTCTGTGGTGTTATATAGGACAGCAGGCGACATCTAATACATTATCTGTAGTCAAAGTTATCACTGTGTTATCTGCGTTGTTACATAGGACTGCAGGTAATATCTACTACATTATCTGTACTCAGAGTTATCATTGTCATCTGTGGTATTACATAGGACTACAGGTAACACTACTACATTGTCTGTACTTAGAGAGTTATCACTGTGTTATCTGTGGTATTACATAGGACTGCAAGTAACATCTACTACATTATCTGTACTCAGAGAGTTATCACTGTGTTATCTGTGGTATTACATAGGACTGCAGGCGACATCTACTACATTAAATGCACTATGTATATATGGGTATCTATGTGAATGTGCCTTTGTGCTTGTATATATGTATATTTTATGTATTTGTATATGTTCCTGTCAGTGTATTTATGTGCCTGTGTGTGTCTGTATATACAGTATGTGTATGTATGTATATATATTCAACTTATATATTCCAGAATGTGTGTGTGTGTGTGTATATATATATATATATATATATATATATATATATTTGCCTGTCTCTCTAAATATGTCTCTCTATATATGTACAGTATTTATGCTCCAGTCTGTGCGTGTCTATATTTGTGGTTAATTTTTGGTTTGTGTAGGGCAGCAATAGAGAATCCCGCAGAGGGCGCCATCCAACTTAAGGCCGGCCCATCTGGTAGAAACAGTGGTCGGTAACCAGTTTAAATATTAATAGCAATTTCCTGATTGGCTGGGTAGCACTGTGCACTTCATATATGCCAGCATCCCTACTGGCTCTGCTTCCTGGTACATTATAATCAGAACAGTCGCACTCAGACCAGATAGTGCCAAAAGGCAAGGTATCTTGTTTACACCCACAAATCAAATATCAGCAAAAAGAAAGCTTTCTGTGAATGAATTGTTGCAGACCTATTTCCATAGGTAAACCTTTGCTTGGTTTTAAAATGATGTGCACCTTAAATGCAATTAGAACTCATCAATTGTATGTAGAGGAGTTGTGCAGGATTAATTCGATATTTTTTACAGTCTGAGTAGTTCAGGTTTTTATGTTTTTTAAAGTGTGGTATCTGTGTGTATCTCTATCCACACTGCTCAAGTAGCATTTTTTGATTGAAGTGATCATACAGACAGTGCTGCTCATAAAGATCCTTTAAGGCCAGGATCACACATACAGTTTTGATGCAGTTTTTGGTGCAGTTTCTGGCTCAGTTTTTTTTAGACAAACACAAAAGTGGACACAAACGAAAGGAGATGCATCAGTCTTTTCTCTATACCCTTTTTTCCTTTTGGATCCACTTCTAGCTTTGGTTTAAAAACCTGAGCCAAAAACTGCCACAGAACTGCATTAAAACTCTGTGTGTGTGTGTGCGTGTGCGTGTGCGTGTGCGTGCGCATGCGTGTGTGTGTGTGTGTGTGTGTGTGTGTGATCCTGGCCTAAGGGCCTATTCAGATGAAGTTGTAAAACTCATCTGTGTGTCATCATGGAAAAACTGAGCTCAAACAGTATTGTGTCAAAGTGTGTTCCCTCTGTCAGTTTTTGTGTCTGTGTAGCATCAGCAATTATCAGTTTATTACGAACATTAAAAAAAAACTTTTTTTTTTGCATCTGCTAGCAAACCATCAGTAAAAACTGACATCCATGTGCTGTTTTTTTTTAAACACCCATTGACTTGTATGGGTCCGTCTAGTTTGAGAATTGGACCAAAGTAGTGCATGCTGTGCTTCTCTCTGCAAGGACTGATGGTCTGTGTGGAAAATTGGACATGTGAACTGACTCATTGACTTTAATGTGTCAGTGTTTAGTACGTGTGCTGTCTGTTCTACACTTGGACAGCACATGGACGTGAACAATGCTCATCTGAATAGGCCCTAAAGAAAATTCTTGTGGCGTTAAAATTTATGCTATATTCATACGAATTCTGGAACAAATAATAACAAGAAAATCAACCATTGCTGCTCTATCTTATGGTGGTTTCCACTTCTCTCATTCCCCCACACTTGAGAACAGGCAGGGTGGAGGAGTAGGCATACTTCTTTCCCCACACTGCACTTTCCAGGTCATTCCCCCCGTACCCTCACTCACATTTCCCTCTTTTGAAGTCCACATTTTTTCGCCCATTCTCCCTCCGAGTGGCAATTATCTACCTGCTCCCATGCTAACCGCATCAATTCATGGGTTACTTTGCTGCCTGGCTTCCACAATTCCTTTCCACTGAAAATCCCACTCTCATAACCCAATCTCCTCATCTGCATCCCAGTTTCTGTCTTTAACCTCCTCTGTAGGTCTGTCACAACTTACTAATTCTCCTATACAACATTCACTTGACCTTGTCTTCTACCTTCTCTGTTCAATTTTTGACTTTAATAACTCTCCTCTCCCGCTCTCTGATCACAACCTTTCTCCTTTACTATCAAAAATATTTTGCCTCCTCAGGACATGCCTACCTATCAGTCAGAAATCTACATGCCATTAACACTCAGTAACTCATAGACAGTCTACAGTTCACATTGTTCCCTATATCTTCCCTCTCTTGTCCCAATCTGGAAGCCAAACATTACAATAACACTATCAAAAATGCATTGGATGAAGCAGCCCCCCCTACACTCCGAACCACCCGGCAAAGATGTCCACAACCCTGGCACATACCTCAATTCCGCTTTCTTCAGCGGTGCTCGAGATGTGCCGAACGTCTGTGGAGAAAATCGTATTTGTCAGCAGACTCCCTGCATTACAAATTTATTCTGAGAACTTACAACTCTGCCCTTCACCGAGCCAAACAAGTCTATTTCACTTCTCTCATCTCCACACTATCTAATAATCCAAAACGCCTCTTTGATACTTTTCACTCCCTCCTTAGTCCTGAAGTGCAGACGCCAATCACAGATCTCAGTGCTGAAGACCTGGCCACTTATTTTAAAGTTAAAATTGACAACATCCGGCATGATCTTATCTCCCAGTCCCCTGGTAACATCGACAACCCTTCCACGCTCCCTCTTCTTCACTTTCAGCATTTGACCCAATAACAGAAGGAGTCTCTAGGCTCCTTTCTTCTTCTCGTCCTACTATCTGCCCCAGTGATCCTATTCCCTCACACCTCGTCCAGTCTCTCTCCCCAGCTGTCACTAGTTGCCTGACTAAACTATTTAAACTCTCTTTCTTCTGGTGTTTTTCCCTTATCTTTTAAACATGCCGTTATAAACCCATTGATAAAAAAAAAACAACTCATGACCCATCCAGCGCTGCTAACTACCAACCTATCTCTAATTCCCCTTCATCCCCATACTCCCGGAACGCTTGGTCTACTCTCGCCTTATACACTATCTCTCTGCTTTTTCCACCCTTGACTCCTTACAATCTGGTTTCCACACTCTACACACCACAGAAAGCCCTTACTAGAATCTCAAATGATCTCTTGGCGGCTAAATCTAATGCCAAATACTCTCTACTGATTCTTCTGGATCTCTCTTCAGCCTTTGACACTGTAGTCCGCAAACTCCTACTTAACATGCTCCAGTCTATTAGACTTAAAGACACGGCTCTCTGTTGGTTTTCTTCCTATCTCTCTGACAGCTCTTTTAGTGTGTCATTTCCTGGTTCTACATCTTCTCCTCTTCCGCTTGAGTAGGGGTTCTGCAGAGATCAGTCCTAAGTCTACTCTTCTTCTTTCTCTACACAGCCTCTATTGGACAAACCATCAGCAGATTTGGCTTCCAGTACTATGGATGTAGCCATCTTTACCTTGACTCTGCTAATTTGCTGCAGCGTGATATCACACAACAAACGCCATTGAAATGTCATTGAAAAAATTAAGATAAAGGATCTTCCCACTGTGTATTTAATGCATTAAAAGTCAAGATAAAGACGGCTACATCTGTATCTCTTCTCTGATGACACCCAATTATATGCCTCTTCCCATGACGTCACCCCAGCTCTAATACAAAACACCAGTGATTGTCTGTCCGCTGTCATGTCCTCTCTCTATCTCATACTTTATCTTTCTAAAACTGAGCTCCTTGTGTTCCCACCATCTACTAACCTACCTAAACCTGATGTCTCCATCTCAGTGTGTGGCACTACCATAACTCCTAGGCAGCGCGCCCACTGTCTTGGGGTTATTTTTGACTCTGAGCTTTCATTTACTTCACACATTCAATCACTTACTCGCTCCTGTCACTTTCACCTCAAAAACATCTCCAGAATCCATCCTTTTCTTACCGTGGAAACAGTCAAAATTCTCATTGTCGCTCTGATTCACTCTCGTCTCGTAATTCATTACTAATCGTTCTTCCCCACACTAAACTCTTCCCTCTCCAATCTATCCTGAATGCAGCAGCCAGACTAATCTTTCTGACCAACCGCTACACCAATGCCTCTACCCTGTGGCAGTCACTGCCCATTCCCTTCAGAATTAAATTCAAACTTATTACTCTAACAAACAAAGCTCTCCACAGTGCTGCACCTCCTTACATCTCCTCCCTCATCTCTGTCTACAACCATACATGTGCTCTACATTCTGCCAACAACCTTAGATTAACATCCATCATAAACCGAACCTCCCAATCCCGTCTCCAAGATTTTTCTCATCATGCATCAGTGCTCTGGAATGCACTACCCCAGACAATCAGATTAATTCCCAACAACCACAGTATTAAACGTGCCCTAAAAACACATCCTTTTTAGATAGGCCTATAACATTCACTAATCTGACTACTTTCCCTGGCTCCCTTTTACATTAATCATGAGGATTTGACCCCCTCATTCAGCAGTATCCCCCACACTCCTTGCATCCTAATGCACTTCATATCTGTCATAGCCAATGTAATGGTGTATGAATTCATAGACTTTCTATTGAGTCCGTACACCGCTACATTTTTTTTCCGGAAAAAGTCGAACAGAATGAAGAGGCTCAGCTCTCACACGAGCACTTCTGCTGCTTCATTTTAGCGATTGCTAGGGGTCTCAGTGCTTGGACCCCCACCAATTAAAACCTCTGACATTTCACTATAACATGTCAGAAGTTTGTTGAGCGTTTAGTTACCAGTTAACAATAAGTTGAGGAAAAGAATCTGTCTGATTTGACCAAAATTCAGGCATTTCTTCTTTTCAAGAAGTTAATAAAAGTTTTTTGAGTACTTTTAGTGAACTATTATCAAGAAAAGTTTCATAATTTTCCTCATCTTAATAAGACTAGTGAGTGGTATGAAACACATAGAGATATTTGACAATTGTACATGTAGAGGGATTTCCTTTAAATCCTTTAGTAACATGAAAAATACCACTCCTGATAAGATATTTCCATTCATCTAAAAATGGATGTCTCTAATCCCTCATAAAGACAGTGGCAAAGTAAGGCTGGGTTCACATCAGCATCTGGCTTCCGTTCATCGGTTCCATTCAAGGAACTGATGAATGGAAAGCCAAACCAGAGCCATAGCTTCTGTTTGCATTACCATTGATTTCAATGGTAATGCTTCCGTTGCAATTGGTTTCCGTTTGTTTCCGTTCTGTAAGGTTTCCCTTTTATTTTCCGCGTAAACAATAGCATATTTGATGCTGATGAGAACAGGCCTAAGAATGGTTTGTAGCACTAAGTAAAAGAGTAGAAACGATAAGGATATTTCAAACATAATAAGAATAAATTATATTAATCACCAAGCTGTAGAGCACTAATGACTAAAGACTCAAAAGGTGGCCTAAGAGACTCAAGTGTAATCCCCAAGGAATGTGGGTGAGGATATAACAATAATTCCCACTTATTATAAGGACCCAAAACCTAAATCTATATCAAATAGAGATTATATATGGTCATAGAACTCCATCAATTTTATTGCTTCTCCATGTCTTCTACATTTCTTTACTATTCATCCAAAATAAACAAGAGGCTTTATATGTATCTTGTAATTTACTGTTTTAGGTCAAAAGGACGTGCATATCCATAGAAGGGGTGTCAAGGGGAAGTACATATATAATGTTTATCTAGTAATTACTTAATATTTACTATGTAAAGTTAAAAAAAGACCAATTACCGCTCAGTGGACTTAAAATAATGTTTTGCTACTCCATAAAATCCAAGCATGATAGTAGAAGCATCAGCAGCAGTAATAGATATAACGTTTTTAGAATGATGATTTAGCCAGGCGAATTATAAATGCAAAATGTACAGGTTTGGCAATCTATGTGTCAAGAATGCCTTCACTGACATTTATGCTTGAAGCATTTAATTGCCTTCTGTTTCCAGAAGTAACACTGTAGCTGAAGCAAATTGGCATATACTGAATACACTATACAAGTTCCTTAGTTCTTTGTAATGCACAACAGCCTCACGTAATATCTGAAATCAGGATTTGATTGCATACATGACATGGGAATGCACTAGAAAGCAGATTACAAAATGTTTCACTATTTTCAAGCGTGAGGCTTTTTAGGTATCAACTTCATTAGATAGTGAAATACAAAATGTATCAGATTGTGAAGTGAAAGTTCTTGTCAAAAATATATTGGAATATTTAAAAAACTGATGTTCTTTATGTTTAATTCATTGCATTAAAACTAACAATAACAGAAACAAGAAAACAATTATGTCAACGGAGGAGGAGGAGGTACAGATGTGTCCTTGCTTACTTTTCCTCTTATCTCAACATATCCTCAGATGTGTGGGGCGAGATAAAAAAAAACACATAATTTTGTGATACTCTCTTACGAGATGTCTATGCTTTATGTGTCAATGTGTGGCTACTCAGTGGTTGTAATGGGAATTGCAGCCTGTCAAAGGTTTTTCTAGCATGTCGTGATATTGCATTAAATTGGTTTAATGAGAAATTGAAGTCCTTAACCAAATTCAGGCAAAGGTAAGGGTGGACACATCTGTATAGAAATTATCGCATACCTTAAGTAAGGCTTGACAGCCCAGAGTAAGCAGAGCTGCATTATTTGTGCATTGTAATAACTCTCTACAGGTTTGTTAGCAGTCCTATGTAAAACTAGAGTTAAAGGGGTATTTTCACCTTAGACATTTATGGCTTATACACAAGATAAGCCATAAATGTCTGATAGATGAAGGTCCTAGCTCTAGGACCCGCACCTATCTCCAAAACCAGGTTACCTGACTAGTGTCCTGCCTGGTTAGGCGGCATTCACGCAGGTGGAGAATGAATTGTAGAGGTGGTCTCTCTCCATTGATTCCTATCAAAGTTACGGGAACAGCATACCAAGCAGGCTTGGCTCATTCCGAGGGCTGTTCCCGTGTATATGCCATAAATGTCTAAGGTAAAAATACCTCTTTAAGCCATCATAAGAAGCTAAGTTACTTGCAGCTGCCCCAAGGGGCAGATCACTTCAAACAGATTTATACAGCTCCCATTGAGTTCAATACTAGTTTTATGAATCCATATGCAGATAGCTCCACCTAGTGGTTGCTACATGCTGTCCTATTTATATAATTTATCCAGTTAGAAAAACAGAACTCCGCTGGACTTGTTACTGTTTAGAGACCTGCTGGTCACATGACCAAAGGTCCTAGAACAGCAGCACGGCACCTCCAAGGAGCACATACACTCTAGCATCTACTGAAGACTGTAAGCTGCGCTGCTACGTAAAAATAAGGGGATGGATTTGTCTAAAGAGTCTGGGGTCTGTATTTAGGGGGTTGGGTCTTGGATCTGTATTTTGGGGCTCTGTATTTAGGGGGTCTGGTCTGGGGTCTGTATTTAAGGGGGTCTGGGGTCTGTATCCGTTTAAGGGATCTGTCGTCTGTATTTTGGGGGTCTTGTCTGCCATCTGTATTTAGGAGTCTTGTCTGGGGTCTGTATTAGTTTAAGGGGTCTGGGTCTGTATTTAAGGTGTATGGTCTGGGGTCTGTATTTTAGGGGTCTGGTCTGGGGTCTGTATTTTGGGGTTTGGGGTCTGTATTTAGGAGGTCTGGTCTGGGGTCCATATTAGTTTAAGGGGTCTGTATTTAGGGGTCTGTATCAGTTTAAGGGGTCTGGATTCTGTATTTAGGGGGTCTGGTGTCTGTATTAGTTTAGGGGTCTTTATTTAGGGGTCTGGGTTCTGTATTAGTTTAGGGGGTCTGGTCTGAGGTCTGTATTAGTTTAGGGAATCAGGTCTGAGGTCTCTATTTAGGAGTCTGGTCTGAGGTCTGTATTTAGGGGTCTGGTCTGAGGTCTGTATTTAGGGTGCTTGTTCTGGGGTCTGTATTTATTTAGAGTGCTTGTTCTGGGATCTGTATTTGTTTAGGGGTGTCTGGTCTGGGGACTGCAATAGTTTAGTAGATCTGGGGTCTGTATATATTCTAGGATCTGGTCTGGGGTCTGAATTTATCAGTCTGATTAAAAAGGGGTTGTCACATCGATAGATCATCAGTATGAAAAAACGGTCCGTGCCCAGACAACCCCTTTAATGTATAGTCCTGGGCCTTGGTGTCTGAATTTTTGTGTTTCTATAGAGGCTGGAAATGGCTGCAAAAGTGAGGAGCAAAAATGTCTCATCAGGAGAAGTCACCATATCAGTCTGCGTCAGATGGGGAAGAAAAGAGAACAAAAGAAACAAGACAGCAGTAAAAAGCCACAGGTGTGCTCACCCAATGTTTCTTCCTGGGATCTGTAGTTCCTCAATGAAGTGCAATCAGAAAGGGTGGCTTGCAGGCAGGAAAGGAATCCAACGTAGTGATAATTGTTTAGAGAAAATCCTCAGTACATCCACATTTGAAAATTTAAAAAAAGAGCTTTATTAGGACATAAGATTTAAAAGTCCAGAAGGGCACAGGTAGGGCGTATTACCGCTAATGCATTTCGAACAAAGTGTTCTTACTCATAGGATGTGCTGAAGATTTTCTCTACATTTTTTTCACTACAAGAAAAGGGAACGACTACCATCAGAGAAGACATAACTTGTGAGTCACTGGATCTATAGAGGATCTGTCTCTTCTCCTGACATGTCTGTTGTAGGAAATCCTTGTATTCCACATAAAGCCTTTGCGTATCCAGGATGAATAGACAAATGCGTGTTACCATTCCCATTGCCAAGAGGATGTGTCCCTACACAGTGTGATACAGTCAGCGATGGTTGGAGACTGTCAGGACACAGCCCTTTGACAAGGGAAATTGTAACACCCATATGTCAATGCTCACACAGAAAGGTGGTGTTCACTATATATAGTTTGTGGAATAGCCTAGGGCCTATGGTCTACTTAATCCGCCACTGAGTATAAAACACCACTAATGTTACAAAGGATACAGCAAAATAATATGAAGGGATATAAACATCACACACTAGTCGAATATGGCTATACAAGTTAAAATGAAGCTGTCAGGCACATTTTCTAACGTTGCTAATCAGAAAGGTATTCAGTAATGACTCTTTCAATGTATCTTGATTTGTCTTTGTTCACCATCATTATACAAAGATTTTCATTTTACTAACGTGTCCCATGCTACGTTCTATGGTGTGTGGGAGACTTAATCTCTTCCCTGCAGCTATTCTTAGAGCATATGTAATGCACAGCAACATGGACAGAATAGAGGTTAAAGCAAGACTGGCTGAGAAAGTTGGACTGTAAGTATATGTTGCTAAGTGCACAGTGGTACTCTTAATGTAGCCTTGCTTTACTTAGAAGGAAAAGCCATGAAAACATAAATGGTTATAAACATTATAAGGAAACACATTTTGTATCCATTGAATCCATTTAATTACATGAGCTAAGCTTGGCTATTGAGGCTATACTGAAGAAGATGCAGCTTGAAACAAAGTGTGTGAAATTATTTTATTTCCCATGAATGGAATTTTTTATGTTACGACAAGCACATGTTGCATATTTTGCTGCGGAATATACGCACCAAAAGCACAGTAATACGCAGGAAAATCACAGGTAAAAACCACACCTAATCGTGCATTTTTCAATGCGTTATTTGGTGCGTTTTTTTTACGTTGTAATGCGTTTTTGGGCGCATTTTCATGCTGCGAGTTTTGCTGTGATTTTCCACAGCGCTAGGCAGATACAATTCGCAAGCGGAAATGCAAGATAAATTTACATGCTGCAGATTTTAGAATACGCACCGCAGGTCAATTTCCATCCCAAAAAATACTGCAGCGTTTACATGAGATTTCCTGTAATGCCATTGACTATGCTGGCATTGTATTATGCTGCAGTTTTGCCGCACGCAAATCCATGCTGCAAAACCACACGTAATACGCATCGTGTGCATTGAGCCTAATAGTTTGAGAACTACTTGTATAAATACACTGTTCAGCCATAACATAAAAACCAGCTACCTAATATTGTGTAGCTCCTCATCACGTCACCAAAACAGATCTCACCCATCAAAGCATGGACTCCACAAGACCCCTGAAGGTGTCTTTTGGTATCTAGCACTAAGAAAATAGCAAAAGATCCTGTAAGTCCTGTAAGTTGCGAAGTGGGTCCTCCATGGACTTTTTCAAGCACATCCCACAGATGCTTGATCGGATTGAGTTCTGATAAATATAGAGGCAAAGTTAACACCTTGAACTCTTTGACACGTTCCTCCAGCCCTTCCTCAACAATGTGTGGCAAGACACGTTATCCTGCTGAAAAAGGCCACTACCATCGGGGAATACTGATGACATGAAGGGGATTGTTCGGTCTGCAACAATATTTTGGTAGGTGGTACATGTCACAGTCACATAAATGCCAGGACTAAAGGTTTCCCAGCAGAACATTATACAAAGCATCACACTGCCTCCACCGGCTTGCCTTCTTCCCATAGTGCACCCTTTCCTATCTCTTCCCTAGGTAAGCATCACATCAGCACCTAGCTGTCCTCATAATGCAAAAAAACTTGATTTATTAGTCTACGCTACCTTCTTACCTTGCTCCATGGTCTAGATCTGATGTCCATTGTGGGTGCTTTCGGTGATGGACAGGAGTCAGCATGGGCACCCTAACCGGTCTTCAGTTAGCTGAAAATGCAATCTGCAATGCAGTGTGTGTTCTGATATCTCTCTGTCATAGCCAGCAGTAATTTTTCAAGAATTTGTGCTACAGTAGCTCTGCTGTGGGATTGGACCTGACAGGTTAACCTTCGCTCCCCACTCGCACCAAGGAGCCTTGAGTACCATTAGTCCTGTTGCCAATACACCAGTTGTTCTTCCTTGGACCACTTTTGGTAGGTACTAACCACTGAATAACGGGAACACCCCACTAGACCTGCCATTTTGGAGGTGCACTGACCCAGTTGTCTAGCCATCACAATTTAACCCTTGTCAAAGGTGCACAGATTTTTATGTTTGCCCTTTTTTCCTGCTTTCAACAGATACATTTCTAGAACTGACTGTTCACTTGCTGCTTAATATATCCTACAACATTGTAACGAGATGATCAATGTTAGTCACTTCACCATTCGGTAAGGTTTATTTTACTTTTATTTTTTTAGCAGAAACAATAGTGTAGTCAACTACGCTATTGTTCCGCTAAAAATAAAAACTAAACAAATAGAAACCATTTGCAATTGAAGAATTAACATTGAAATTAATGGTAATGAAAACGAAAGCTTTAGTTTCAGTTTGTCTTCCCGTTCATGGGTTCCTCCGATGGAAAACTGCAACGTAACCCATGAACGAAACCCAATGCTGTTGTGATCAAAGCCTAACATATTATTTATACCACACGGCATATGCAGTAAAAGAAATCAAAACAATTTCCACCCCACACAGAAAATGTCCTAAAATGTAATTAATAAATTACATGTACACCAAAGTAACGGAAATAAAAACTTTAGCTTGTCAAAAACAAGGCTTCATACAGCTACATCAACAGAATGTATCATCTTATAAAACATGTTTTTAATTGTGCAAAAGTACTAAAACATTAAAAAAAAATAAAACTATACAGATTTGGTATCGTTTCGACCATTACAACCTGTATAATAAACGTAAGATGTGTAAAGGTAACAAAACAGTGCCAAGCACCTACCTACCGTGTCCGACGGTCCCAGCTCCTTTGTGATTTCTCTTTTTCCTAGTGTCGCATTTCACCCATCGTCTTTAGCGCTGGAGTGGTCAAACTGCAGTCTCTCTGCTGTCACATGATCTAATTGGTCTGCCTTATAAGAACCTTTCTGAGCACCAACAGGTGCCAGAGTATTAGGTACAGTGGCACACCTCTAATGGGGGCAGCTGCTACAAAGCCCCCGGCCACAGGGCGCTAGGTACGAATTGCCTTGCAATGGTCACAACCCATTAAAGCCACCTAACACCCGCCTCAGACCCCCTGTTAGGCATCATCCTTCTTTAGGCATCTGCTGCCACCTGCCTGGCTGTCTATTTCCCTTTCTTGTTCAGAGACACATAGAGGCAGCCAGACAGACGGCAGAGTGCTCGTTATCATGGCTTTGCCACAGAAATGTCACATGATTCAGCTGGCCAATAAGCAGAGAGGCTGGCTCTCCTTATTGGTCAGTCAAGCGACATTTTTTTCCCATGACTCCCATCCCGCTGGCGCCGCAGCTCTCTCTCTGCCTCTTCAATTTTGCTGCTTTCGCCACAGCCAGGAACATTCTTCTAGCCCCACACTCTTCTATTCTGGCCCTCTTCTGCCAAGAACAGAGTGACTGCAGGAGAATAAGGCTCAGTGTTAAGTTCACATGAGGCACTGCAACAACACAGTGACAACTGTATAGCTGATGTTATTTTTATTTATTTATTACTGTTATTATTGTTATTATTATTATTTCTTGGGCTTTTATTGTGTGTGTGTGTGTGTTTGTGTGTGTGTGTGTGTGTGTGTGTGTGTAAACAGTTGACAACCCACACCCGTCAGCTGTTTAAAAGGGCTGCAGGACTCCGGCAAGAGCTGCTTAACTTTACCTAAGGGGAACAGTTAAAGGACTGCAACATGCAGGTAACTGGCAACTAAGTCCGACCCGCTTTTAGGTGGTTCCTGGTGAAGACCGGGGGGCCTGTTAGACACCGTGCCTCGACACTGCCAGCACTAACCCTAAACTGGAGAAAAATAATGTAATACTGTATATTCTGCCAGGTTCATGACAGTAAAAAAAATAAACTGCAAACAATAATGGTGAATTTGCTGTTTTTTCCCCATCCCGCCACAAAAACAAGAATCAAAGTAAATAAATAAATATGTACCCCAAAATAGTGCCAATAAAAACTACCACTTGTTCCCAAAATAAACAAACGTCGACAGGAAAAATATAAAAAAAAATGTCTCTTTGAATGCTTCAATTAAATAAGAAAAAAAATTGCTTGGTCCTGAATGCCCAAAATAGACAAGTCTTAGGGCATGGCCCCACGTGGCGGTTTTCCTCCGCAGCTGTCCGCATCAATGCCGCACAGAATCTGCGTTGCAGATTCTGCGGCGGATCTGCCCAAAATGTGCAGTAAATTGATGCGGACTAGCTGCTGCGGACTGCGGGAAAAGTGCTTCTCTTCTCTCTATCAGTGCAGGATAGAGAGAAGGGACAGCACTTTCCCTAGTGAAAGTAAAATAATTTCATACTTACCGGCCGTTGTCTTGGTGACACGTCCCTCTTTCGGCATCCAGCCCGACCTCCCTGGATGACGCGGCAGTCCATGTGACCGCTGCAGCCTGTGATTGGCTGCAGCCGTCACTTAGACTGAAACGTCATCCTGGGAAGCCGGACTGGAGACAGAAGCAGGGAGTTCTCGGTAAGTATGAACTTCTATTTTTTTTACAGGTTGCTGTATATTGGGATCGGTAGTCACTGTCCAGGGTGCAGAAACAGTTACTGCCGATCGCGTAACTCTTTCAGCACCCTGGACAGTGACTATTTACTGACGTCTCCTAGCAACGCTCCCGTAATTACGGGAGCCCCATTGACTTCCTCAGTTTGGCTGTAGACCTAGAAATACATAGGTCCAGCCAGAATGAAGAAATGTCATGTCAAAAAATCAAGACGCATCCGCAGCACACATAACATGTGCATGACATCTGCGGACTTCATTGCGGAATTTAGAATCTCCATTGAAGTCAATGGAGAACTTCCGCAATGAGTCCGCAACCAGTCCGCCACTGGTCCGCAACATCCATTGTATGCTGCGGACACCAAATTCCGCACCGCAGCCTATGCTCCGCAGCGGAATTTTCAGCCACATCTAAACGAAGCCTACTAAAAAGAAGTGGAAGGCAATGGAGAAACGGCTCCGCTGCGGATTAACACTGCGGGGAGTCCGCAGCGGAATTCAAGAGCAATTCCGCCACGTGGGGCTTTGCCCTAAAAGTGCTCAAAATTAGTATTTTGATCCTGCAGGCATACTGCCTTCCTTGTGTCCATTTTTGCTAACAGTCAGTAGATTAGCAAGACATAGGGGGACAGATGATTGGCAGCAGATGTGATGTGACAGCAGGATCACACTACACAGAGTTTGTTGTTTATTAGTATGGATACACATAGTTCTGAATAGGAGATGTAGACACAAAACAAAAAGATATTTTGAATTAAGTGTGCAAAAGCTTGTATGTATTTTAGATGCATTTTACTAATATAGTACAATATTAAACACAAACAAAAATTACTGGATCGTTCAAACATTTGCACTACTGCAGATACAATCACAACTGGAAATCCTTGCGCTCTGCTATAGGCTCAAACTATGAAAAAACACTACACTTTTGTAGTTCATAAATGAGCTGTGCTTTGACATTAGTTAAAGATTTTTATATTAGGAAGTTTTTTGCCTTAACTCTCTTAACAGTCCCTTATAGTAGCCCCAATGCAATGGGAATTGTATGAAAAACAGCCATTAAGGACAGTACAAATATTGTCTGCTCTTTTATCATAGTGGAAATATTGTATGTATTAGTAGATAGTTATATTTATCCAGTACATGGATACAACACAGGTTATAATTATAATATATGAATTAATACTTAGCATAACCCTAAGGCTGGATTCACACAAGCATGTTCGGTCCGTGATATACGGACCATATGTCGGAAGTATTTCCCTGACCGAACACACTTCAGGGAGCCGGGCTCCTCACGTCATAGTCATCTATGACGCTAGAAGTCCCTGCCTTGCTGCGGGAAAACTGTCCCATGCTGAAACCATGATTACAGTATGGGACAGTTTGGCTGGGTTCACACGACCTATTTTCAGACGTTAGGCTGGGTTCACACGACCTATTTTCAGACGTAAACGAGGCGTATTATGCCTCGTTTTACGTCTGAAAATAGGGCTACAATACGTCGGCAAACATCTGCCCATTCATTTGAATGGGTTTGCCGACGTACTGTGCAGACGACCTGTTATTTACGCGTCGTCGTTTGACAGCTGTCAAACGACGACGCGTAAAAATACAGCCTCGTCAAAAGAAGTGCAGGACACTTCTTTGGACGTTTTTGGAGCTGTTTTCTCATAGACTCCAATGAAAACAGCTCCAAAAACGGACGTAAAAAACGCCGCAAAAACGGCGCGAAAAACGCCGAGAAAAATGCGAGTTGGTCAAAAAACGTCTGAAAAGCAGGGTCTGTTTTCCCTTGAAAATAGCTCTGGATTTTCAGACGTTTTTGGTCACTACGTGTGCACATACCCTAAACGAGACGTATTATGCCTCGTTTTACGTCTGAAAATAGGGCTACAATACGTCGGCAAACATCTGCCCATTCATTTGAATGGGTTTGCCGACGTACTGTGCAGACGACCTGTTATTTACGCGTCGTCGTTTGACAGCTGTCAAACGACGACGCGCAAAAATACAGCCTCGTCAAAAGAAGTGCAGGACACTTCTTTGGACGTTTTTGGAGCTGTTTTCTCATAGACTCCAATGAAAACAGCTCCAAAAACGGACGTAGAAAACGCCACGAAAACGGCGCGAAAAACGCCGCGAAAAATGCGAGTTGGTCAAAAAACGTCTGAAAAGCAGGGTCTGTTTTCCCTTGAAAACAGCTCTGGATTTTCAGACGTTTTTGGTCACTACGTGTTAACATACCCTTTTCCTGCAGCGAGGCAGGGACTCCTAGCGTCATAGATAACTATGATGCTAGGAGCCCGGCTCCCTGAAGTGTGTTTGGTGCGGGAAATACTGCCGACATATGTCCATATATATACGGGACCGAACACTGAACATGCTCATGTGAATCCGGCCCAATCGTATATCTTTTTATTCCTGTTTCTGTTTTTCATGAAATTCAAATATGTATTCAAGACACAGTCTGTGCTCCCAATAAGTGAACAAAAAGCAGCCA